>NW_016107678.1:1299246-1312972 GCF_001604975.1 Cebus imitator | reverse complement strand
AAAAAGAAAATATAACCAACTAGAGCTAGAAATGGAAAAAGAAACAATGCAGTCTAGACTGGAATCTAGATCTGGTGGCTGGTCCAGAAATGTACTTTATATGGGTAGACTTTAGAAGCTGCAATCTTAATTGAAACGGTAGCCTGAATATATGTAATTAATTGAAATGGAAGCTTTGTGTAATATATATGCTTGTCTGTGTGTGTGTGTGTGTATATATATATATATGTATAGGCTTTGGGTAGAAAAAGAGGCTTCTGTATTTTATAATATGGATAGATTATTTAACCCCTAAATAAATAACCTATCTATCAATAACCTATTGATAGATGCTTAGGTTGTTTCCACTTTTTCATAATTACTAGCAGTGCTACAATTAGCATCTAAAATAAATTTTTGTGCTAGTGTACCAGTATTTCTGAAACTCAGTTTCCAAAGTTGATGGTCAGGGTTTGAGGATACATTTCTTCCTAATTTTATACTTAATGAATAGTAGAATTAAATAATTATCCATCTGGTTCTACTATATTTGTAGAAAATGATAAAGATGCAACTCACGTTTCAACCCAGTTAATATATTTAGCAAAAACATCTGAATATCATTTTATAAAAAATAGAAGATTGCCTTGGTTTTGAAGTGGAAAATGTTCCTTTGTTCCCCTCCCAGGACATGCAATGGGTATGTGGCTCGCTCCTTTGGTGCCTGGCTGCTCAAAATCCCTGGAGGGAGCAGGCAGATGGGCAGGCAGGCTGTGGGGCTCCAACCCCACAGCAGTGTCTAGGGGTGAATGTTTACAGCTGAAGCCCACGTGCGCACGTTTTACAGGGTGGTCTTTTAGTTTGGCTATCTGTAGGTGGCTTGTGTTAGTCAACTCAAATAGACCTTTGCCATATAGCAAGGACAGAGTGCTTTCTGTCTCCTGGGGTTCTTGCCTTGGTGCACTGGAAGCATCTGATCACACGTGGGCTTTGAGAATGAGTGCAAGGTTTTATTGAGTGGAAGTAGCTCTCAGCAGATGTGGGAGCCAGAAGGGAGATGGTTTTCCCCTGGAGTTGGACTGCTGAGCGACCTGGGCTCTTCTCTGACTTCCCCTGCCAAACTCTGCGTTGTTCCTCCGGTTGATGGCTTGCCCACCGGCCAGCTTCTGTGTGCTCTTCTCCTAGGCTGCTCTCCCTGTCATCAGTGGCTGTGTCTTCTTTCACGCATGTGTTCCTCTTCACATCCAGCTGCTTGTGTGTGGGCCTGCTAGGGTCTCGGGGTTTTTATAGGCACAGGGTGGGCGAGTGGCCGGCCAGGGTGATCTTGAGAAATGCATCATCTGGGCATGGAAACTGAAATGCGTGTCCTCACCTAGGTCCGTGGGCACAGGCTCAGGGGTGAAGCCCTTGCCAGGGACCCACCCTTCTCTACCCAGAACTTTCTGCCTCCCTTCTGTATTAGTTTGACAAGTAAAATACGGTACCATTTTTTTTGTGTGTGTGGCAATTTAGGAAAATCTTAGAGCTACTTAAAATAAAATAAGATTTAATTGAATTAAATGAAACTAGATCTAAAAACCTTAATAAGTCATTTGGATACATCCAACTATTCATAAGTTTAACAATATTTGAAGAAACCTTTGGTTAATTATTTTACTGTTCATTCCTATTTGGGCACTGTTTATATGAAAAATTTATGTGAAATGATTATTTTGAAACTGCCACCAGAAACTAGTGGTTAAAGAAAGGCAATTATGTATATCCAAACACCAAGTAAATTCATCAACAATTTCAAACAAATGAAAACAAAGCATTCATATAATTTTTCAATAGAAAACTTTCCCCTGAGGATACAGCAGAAGTAGCCAAGATAACATGGTAATTGAGTTAAAGCTTACCTGTCACTCTAAAGACACCAAAGACTTCACTAATTACTTGTTCGTAACAAGACATTAATGGCTGAGCATGAAGATAAGTTTTAATTTTCTGATGCTTACTATGCCTGCACTTAGAACTTTTAATTTAAAAAAAATTAAGAAGTAGCAATTACTTATTGACTTTGGGCAAAGTCTTAGAAACTTGAGTAGGGTCTAAAAAAGCATATCTTCTCAACTTGTTGGACCAGAAACTTCATTTTGTCAATTCAGCAAGAAATAGTAAGATTCAAAATGCTTCTTGATGCTCACAAAACTCGTAGAAGAATTATCTGTAAATTACAAAGTAAAAATAGTTTTGGTGTGTTCCAGGCTCTCTGGTATGTGCTTCATAATATAACATATTTAACTTCTACCATTCTATACAGGAACCAGGATTAACCTCATTTTTAGATCGGAAACTGAGCCCCAATGAAACTGAACTATTTGTCCTAGGTTACGGAATTTTTTAGTTGGCAAAATAAGAGAAGCAAATCATTGGAATGTTAATTTTTTTTAAGAGCATGTACTTAGTCTTGTTCATCGGAATCTCTTCAGTGAATTTCAAATGAGATCATAATAAATAATTGTTGGCCATTCTAATCTTTCTTATTCCAAGGTCTGGACTGTTTTGACTATGATACAATATCAATACATTTATTTAAAAATATTTCCAGTCACCAGAATAGCTTCTTATTAACAATGTTAGTATGCCAAATTAATAATTATAAAATCATCTGATAAATTATATTGAAGTATATTTTATTTAGGTCAATAAAAGACAAAGGAATTATATGGACCCTGTAGAATATGTTTCATACAGCCATGAAATTACCCTGGCAAATCTTCTTTTAGTACAGTTTTTATTCATCATTATAAGTTTCATTGTTTCATACCAATCAAAATAAACATATTACAACTTTTTTATATCAATTATATTTCAATCATATCTTTCTGCGGATTCATCTCCTATTTTGTTTTATAAAAATGTTCAAACATATTTAAAAGTAGAAAGAATAGCCATCACCTGGATTTAACAATTATCAGGATTTCCACACACTTACTTCATCTGTTTCAACTTATTTCCTGACATATGTTAAAGCAAATCTCTGACTTTGTGTCAGTTTCTTAAATGTTTTACTAGATTTAATAGACACCTGGAAAATCCATTGCTCAGAAGAATTGATCAGAACTGATATTAGAACAGATCAGAAGATCATTTCCTTAGATTGGCTCTAAGTCATTTTTTTCTGACTCATTTATAACTATCTTCTTCTGTAGGTGAGTTCTATACTAGTCCAGATTGGATAGCCTCATGTTGTAGTAACAATGCCCAAATCTCAGCAGATCATAAATTTCTTCTCTGTTAGCAGCCAGTAGACTTCTGGCATTAGATGGATTATGCTATTACAAAGAGAAAGGGTAAAAGACACAGAGATATACTGATGTGAGAGATGAGAACAACAAAAATTTTCAATAGTTAACTATAAAACATCCTTATATAGTATTTCCATATTCAGATGACATTTGAAAGCAGAAAGTACAACAGCTATGGCACCAATTAAAGAACAAAAGATGATACAAGAGGGAGAGAATGCTGATGTGAGACAAATATAACAAGCAAGACTTCATCTTCAAAAGTAGTCAAGTTTCTAAGACTTTGCCTAAAGTCAGTAAGTTTCTTCATGGTGAGAAAAAAGAAGCTGACTCTCTTCTCAATGATGTGTGTGGAACTAAGCATGTAAATGCTTTTCATACTTCTACAGATTATTTGGACTTAAAATCTCATTTAAACACATAGCTGAACTCTGAAAAATGTCCAACAATCAGTCTATTTACTGTGCCCCGACAGTAAAATTGGTGTACTGTTTTTACTGTAGTAAAATTGGTGTCCTGTTGACACCCCTTACATTAATGACTCCCGATGAAAGGATGTCAACTTTAGGACTGTAGCTCTGCTAGTACCTCTAGTTGCAGAGTAGAAAGAAATTGGGGAATAGAACTGGTATAAGAAAAATACTAAGTCCATAATGCATGTTTTGCTTCAAGGATATTTATTGTTATGAACTAAATGTTTGTGTCTCCTCGAAATTTATATGTTGAGATCCTATCCCCCAATGGGACATCATTAGGAGGTGGGGCCTTTGTGGGGGGTAATTAGGTCACAGGGGTAGAGCCCTCATGAAAGGCATTAGTTCCCTTATAAAAGGAAACTCCCCAGCAAGCTCCGATTTTCCCGTCTGCCATGTGAGGACTCAGCAAGAAGATCCTTGTCAGATACCAAGGCTACGAGTACCTTAATCTTGGACTTCCAACCTTCAGAACTGTAAGAAATAAATATTGTTTAAGCCACATGGTCTACAGTATTTTATTATAGCAGCTTGAACATACCAAAGAAAATTTAAAAAAAATTGCAAACTCTTTTTGTTCTCTCTATGAACAAGTAAAATTAAATGGCCCTTTGTTTAAACATTTGCTAATACCTTTTATTTGGAAAGAAGAGAAAATAATATTACTCAAGTAGTGAAAGTTTTAAGTATTTAATGAGTTAATGTTATGTTAGATATTCAGAGGAGTATCAGGTTCATGGTCAGTACTTAAGAGTTATATTGAACAACTATTATTATCAAAGATGGAAATTGCTTTATGTACGTGAAGCAGACTCCATAATTCATTCTTTTTCTTTTTTTGAGAGACAATGTCTCAATCTGTTGTTCAGCCTAGAGTGCGGTGGCACGATCACAGCTCACTGCGGCCTTGAATACTGGGCTAAAGCTACTCTTCTGCCTCAGCCTCCTGAATGGCTGATACTACAGACAAATACCACCACACCCAGCTCATAAATCATTCTTTATGAATATTCATTATTATTTGCAAATAATATTCATTATTATTCGCAAACACATTATTATTGTGTTAAGTAATCAAATTGCAGATATGAATGATAAAGTTTCTATCGAGTCAAATATAAGGGAGTTAGACTAACAAATAATTAAAATGATATAAAAATACAAGTATTTATGAAGATCTGTGAAAGCAACAGTGATAACTGGGACTGATGATATATTCAGAAAAAAAAAATGAAGTCAGTTGCATGGAATGATTCTTCCTTTTATTCTTACAGCGAAAATGAATGGTTTAGCACTAACTTCTCCTAGATAGTTGAAGGATTTTTCCTTAAAATTGATCTTACCAATTGTAGTCAGGACTGACTGTACAGAACGAGGGAAATTGCATCAGTTTATACTTATAAATCTTAGTGATTCTCCTGGGCATTTTGAGATGACCTGACTGATAGTGATCCCATAACTTTACACAATCTTAAGGGCATTTTGTTTTCTGGCTTCTCAGCAGATTTCTGCTGAGACAATAATGAGGCTTGTCGCCTTTTCTTTATGTTTTAATGAGTTCCTGACACAGACATGACATTACCACTACTCCCCAAATGGTTAAAATGTCCAAATAACTTGTGCACATCCTTTTTTAATTGTATTTTCTAGTGTTGAGTTCTCAATTCTTTTATTTTTTGTCTCTTTTCTAGTTTGCTGTAGTTATTTTCAGCAATATATGTACAATACTTAAAACTACCATTTATTCAGCATGTATTAGCAGACTCTGCTAAATGTTTCGTGTAAATTTCTTAATTAAATTCTAAAGGTAATCCTACAATATGAATGTACGAATATGTATTTGTGTGTATGTGTGTATGCAAATATATGTGCTTGTTTGTTTTGAGATGGAGTCTCCCTCTGTTGCCCAGGCTGAGTGCAATGGCGCAATCTTGGCTCACTGCAACCTCCGCCTCCTGGGTTCTCCTGCTTCAGCCTCTTAAGTAACTGGGACTACAGGCACATGCCACCACACCCAGCTACTTTGTGTGTGTGTATGTGTGCATATTTTTAGTAGAGATGGGGTTTCACTATACTGGCCAGGCTGGTCTTGAACTCCTGACCTCAGGTGATCCACTCACCTCAGCCTCTTAAAGTGCTGGGATTATAGGCGTGAGCCACTATGCCTGGCCCCAGTATTTTTTAAATTAACTTGCCTTCACACCTTTGTCAAAAATCAGATGACCACTGCAATGAGATACCACTTCACCACACTAAGTTAAGCTATATTTAAGATAGCTATAATAAAAAGACAGATAACAAGTATTAGCAAGGATGTGGAGAAATGCTTTTGTTTGGAAATGTACAGCTTCTTTGGAAAAATATTTTATAGTTCCTCAAATATTAAATACAAAATAACCATATGACTCAGTAATTCCAGAATTAGGTCTATATCCAAGAGAAATGAAAACATATAGCAATGCCAATAACTTATACATGAATATTTATAGCAACATTATTCATAATTAAAAAGTTGAAACAATCCAAATGTCTATCAACTGCTGAATGGATACATAAACTTTGGTATATCTATTCAATGGAATATTAGTTTGGTACCAAAAAAATGAAGTACTGATATGTGGTACCACATGGATGAACCTTGAAAACATTATGCTGAATGAAATTCAGTCACTCAAGACAACACATTGGACCATTCGATTTATGTGAAATGTCTGGAACAGGCAAATCTGTAGAGACAGAGTGATTAGTAGTTGCATAATGCTGAGGGGACTGGGAGAAATAAAGAGTGACTATGAAAGGGTACTTACGTTCTCTTTTTGGGTAATGAAAATATTCTAAATTTAATGTAGGTAGGGTTATTTTACAAATAATTTTTCTGCACGTTTTCTTCTCCCTTTAGAATTTTGATGACACAATATAAAGCATTATTCATGATTATCCCACACATTCCTGAGTTTCTGTTTCCATTATTTTTTTAATGTTTATTCAGACTGGATAATTTCTATTGATCTATCTTCAGGTCCATCAACTTTTTCCTCTCTCATATCTATTCTATTACTTACTATATACGGCAAATTTTAATTTTATTTTGCTGCTGTTTTACTTAGATACCTTATTTTTAGCTCTGATCTTTCCATTTTGCTTTTTAAAACATAGTGTTTACAATACTATTTCTCTGCCGAGGACTTCTATCTTCCCATCCATTTAAAGTATTTACCTTTGTCTTACAGAACATGAATATTATAGCTGACCTAAAGATTTTGTCTGATCTTCTTGAGGCTGACATCTGTTAACTGTTCTTTCCCTTTAGAATTAATCACATATTATGTTTTACTTAATGTTGAATAACTTTGAATTACTCCCTAGATATTTTGAATATTATGCCATAAGACTCTAGTTTTTCTTAAAATTCTCCAGAGAATGTTGCATTATGTTACAGACAATCCATCGTGTTGTATTTAGATTACAAGTTTGGTCTTTCAAGGGTAATAGTTCCAATGTCAGTTCAGTTATTAAAGCTCTAGCTATGCTACTTTTTGTAGTGTGTTATACATCCATAGCTTGGAGAAGAGCCTAGGACTTGTGTCATTTCAAAGCAGAGTAGGAAATCCCTTTCACTTACTATTCCTCTTTGGAATGTCCCATATAATCCCAGGATGTATTTTCCCAGTCCTCTGTTTAGAAAGATGGGATTTCTCTCAGAGGATCAACCATGTATGTTTCACCCACCAGCCAGATCCCTTCGGAAAAAAGTGAGAGGAAAGGGGGGGTGGGAACAAAAAACAAGAATCCTTTCCACATTCTTCAGACTAAGGAAGCCTCTTTTTCTGGTTTCACTGGTCAGAAAGATGGATTTTCTCTCAGGATTTAGGTGCCTATGTAGGTATCACCACGCTGGATAGTTGCCTTTGGATCAGTGCAAAAATAAAGTAAAATGGCACTTCACCCCAACACTCTGGTTCACAAGGGCCTCTGTCCCCAGTCTTCTGGGCAGAAAGACAGGACTTCTCTTTGTGTTTTTGCTGCCCCTGTTCCACTGCATATGAGATTGCGTTGGGACTCTTGTCGGGTTAAAGTTGAAATAAAAGAAGAAGCAAGGGCCAGAAACTTTGCCCTGTTATAGATCAGTCTTCAAGCATATTGACTTCCTTCCTCAATATGCCTGTTTTTATTAACTTTTCAGAGTCCCCAGCTAGTTAGTTCCTTTTTGTATTTTGTCCAGAGGTTTCAGTTTTAATAATGGGAGAGATAGGCTGTAGTCGATTTGTTCCTTCTTGACTAGTGCTAGGGCTCCAGAAACCTTGCTTCATTATAGTAAAATGAGGAAAATGAGGATTCAGACAGTAATGTAAATAATCCCCAACCCTTATCTTAAAAATGCTGCATTCTGCTATTTATAGATGAAGAAGAACCTTTTACTTTTATATTTATGTTACGCAAAATAAAAAAGAAAAAGCAGTGGCCTGTGGTTTCTAGGTGTTATGTGAAGATAGCTGAAGGAGAGAAGGGCAGGAACAGGAGCTAGAACAGAAGAAATGTCACTAATAAGAAAAATAATGAAAGAAAGATAAAATATAGGTCTCTGTGGGCTGGCTTACGTCATTAAAATAGGCATTAGTCATATGTCTCACTTAGGGTTCAGGCAGGAAACAGATGATATAGTAAAAGAATAGTTGGAAAGAGTTAAATGAAGATACTATCTCATTGCAGGGGTAGGTAAGATTAGGAAAATCACAACGGATGCTAAAATGCAAAGGGACTAGCAACAGAACAAATCTGTTGCCATCCTTGAACCTGAATGAGCAAGGGGAGGAAAGAGTTATTAAAACCCATAATAGCAGGCGCTGTGGTAGAGTTTATGCAGTTTTATTGACATCTGTGGTCATAGCCAGATAAACGTAGCCATGGTCACAAACTTGCTGGGGAAGAATTAGGGAGTAAATATTCTGTCCTGTCTTCCCGCCTGTCCTCTTATCTCCTTCTGGTGCCTCTCATTGTCTGAACTCAAATATCAAGGGAGCCTAGATGAGGCGATTCATAGATGTTACCTCTCAGAACGCAAGAGTAGGTTGCAGAAAGGTGAAAAGTGGCCATCGAAGACAAATGGAAAATATCTACTCCTTTTGCCCGTCAGCCACCATTCTTGTCTAACAAAGCACAGTTATATCATCACGGAATGATATCACAGGTCTTAATCTCATCTTTTATTGAATGTATATATTAAGGCCACCTGTGCCCTTTAGCTATAATAGAAGAAAAAATGGGGAGAGGAATAAAGGATCAATTTACATAAAACATAGCTGCTATTGTGTACTCTTAATGTAGTTTGTCCCGAGGATTAAGTCAATAATAGCTTTTTGCTTCCATGACCACTTCTGTCTTTCTTGTACTGTCTACTAGCATGTTGACTGGTTGGAACTTCGATCTGGTGGAATGATTAAAACTTTTATTCACAGAAGATCAGAGTCCTTAGTGGTCTTGTATTTATTTGTTCCTGCAGTTCTCCATTATCTACTGAGCATGGAAGTACTTCAAGCTAATCTAGCGAATTATCTGTATTTCAAAATAGTAATCCTTGAGTCTATTGTACAATTTTTCATTGACAAAATGATTAATCACCACTTATAAGTGACCTTAGTTTCTACCAATTAGGAGGATGAAGAGCCTCAAATAGCCAAGGTACACTGTAGTTGGTGGAATAATGTCACCCCCAAAGATGTCTATATCCCAATCTCCAGAATCGTTATATATGTTAGGTTACACAGTAGAGGTAGTAGATGGAATTAAAGTGGATAATAATCTGAATTTCTGTTAGTGAGATGAGTCCAGTGTTATCACAAGGGTTCTTGAAAGTGGAAGAGGGAGGCAGAAAGGAGAGACAGAGGGAAATGTGTCTATAAAAGTGTGGCTAGAGAGATACAGCATTGCTGATTTTGAGAAGGGACAAAAGAGACTGATTGTAGTGGCTCACACCTGTAATCCTAGCACTTTGGGAGGCTGAGGAGGGTGTATGGCCTGAGATCAGGAGTTTAAGACCAGCCTGGCCAACATGGTGAAATCTCATCTCTATTAAAAATATAAAAATTAGCCGAGCATGGTGGCAAACACCTGTAATCCCAGCTACTCGGAGCTACTGAGACAGAAGAATTGCTTGAACCTGGTAGGTTGTGGTTGCTGTGAGCTGAGATCACGCCATTGCACTGCAGCCTGGGCAAAACAGCAAGACTCTGTCTCAAGAAAGAAAGAAAAATAAAATGTACAAAAGGAACCATGAGTGAAGGAATGCATGTAGCCTCTGGAAATTGTTTAAGTTGAGAAAAAATATTCTTCTGTAAGCATCTGTAAAGGAATACATCCCTATTGGCATCTTAATTTTAGCCACATGAGATCTATGTTGGACATCTAACCTACAGAACTACAAAATAATACATTTGTGTTGTTTTAAGATACTAAATTTGTGATAATTTGTTACAAGAGCAAGAGATAATAGATATATTCTCACTTCCAATTTAATGGATCCTTGATTGTGTCTCCTGGTACAAGCATTTGTCTCTTGAGGAATAAGTACTCCAAATCCACTGATCCCAGAGTTGGTTGCAAGGCAAGGAATAAAAAATTATTTAAGTAAGATGAGCCATCCTGGCCTCTACCCTTTGGTTGTCAAACCCATGAGTTCTGAATTTGGGGGAATGATGTCGTATATATTGGTTCCTGGCTTGAGACATTTAAGACATTTTTCACATTCTATTGGAAAATGCCTCATTTTTTTTCAATGTTGTTTCTTAGCTGACAAATAACAAAGGCTTCAATAGGCTATTCCATTGTTCTATCAATTCAACTGCTCCTGGAGTTGGTACATCTATAAGAATAGCTAATATTCTAGTTGTAAGCATATTTCCATGTTTTCTTCACTATAAAATAAATTTCTTTGTTAGAGGTAATATCACTAGTTTATTAAGGAATCATGTAAATCTGGAAATGATAGTACTATCATAAATTTTGTGGGCAGAGAAGGAGGTATAAATATGTAATATGTATCTCCTCCCAGGAAGACAAACACAAGACCCTTTCCATTGTGGAAGGAGTTCAATGTAATTAACATGCCTCAAAGTGTCTGGCTGGTTTTGACCTGGAATGCTGTCTTAACTGAAGCTTAGCAGTGTCTTTTGCATTTGGCAGTGTGGATACTTTGTATATTTAGACCAACTTTGTTGAACTCAGAAGGAGCTTTTATCTCTGCCTTTGCCTAGTGATTATCCTGTGAACTATGTGTAAAGGTTGGTACTGAGTAATGACTATATGTGTGAATCTCATTTTATAATCAACTTCTTGTGCTATCACACTTTGTGTTCTTGACCAACACGTTACACAGTACATCTGAATAAGTGTAGTTTTGTGTCTCAGAGTATTTCTTCCTATAAAATAAACAACCATCTAACACGAATTTTTTTTTTACACTGGGAACCTACTCTTTTATTTCTGTATTTTATGGTTATGCTAACTAGAAAGATAATGCAGCAACTATTGATTTCTAGCTGGTTCCACATTCCCATGCAGACCCATTTGTATTGCTGGCCTTCATTTGTCTTCCTCTCCCCATGTCATCATAAGTACTTATGAAACTCATTTTTGCCTTTTGTAGCAGCTGGGGCCAGGTGTCATACAGTGGGATGCTTCTCTGCACATTAAATGTTATGATTTGATGGATCAGTAACACCCATCCAGATGGAGAGTTTAGGTGGCATAGTTATTTGATATGCCATGATCCAACATTGAGTTTCTACTATTTTCTATTTTTCAAATGGAGAATAGTTATGAGCAGAGTATGGCATGGTCTCACTGTAAAACTCTAGGAATTTGTACCATGATTTAACTATCAGGGCCTGGAAGAAATTCCATAGAACCTCTTTATCTAACCTAGACACTGCTCATACCACAAAGCCTGTTGGATCATAAGTTCCAGGGGTTAAGGCAGCTTGCTCAGTCATCTAGACCTGCTATAGAGCCCTTTTCTTCTTGTTTCTTTTAAAAACTAGAAGCCTTACTGGTTACCCAGTTAAGGGATCAGAAAGTCTCTGACCATTCTCCTTCTAAAATTTTTACAATTTGACATACTCCTAGAGTGCCCTTCTACTTCAGAGTAGGCTCTTGAGAATTGTGAGATTTTCTAAATTCCATCTGGTAATGAACCAGTGTAATGTTCTCTGAGACAAGTAGAAGAGTGTGGTCATATCAGGAACCAATGCAGGATTCTGCCAGTTACTAAATCTATCTGTTATATTGGGGTTCAGAGGTTCAGGGGTGCCCTCAGTTCCCCTGAGAGGACTTTTCTCCAGGTTCTTGGTCTATCACCCTCTCAAGAATGAGAGAGGAGACCACGGCACAGTGCGCTAATAAAAGTAAATGCTGGACTCAAAGTGTTTGTAGAAAGTGATTTTATTTAAAGCAGAAAGGGAAAAAGGCGAAGGAGAGAGAAAGAAACAGCTAACTCTCACACTTTGAGTGAGAAGGCTTACCGGAGGGGGAAAACCAGAGAAGGAAAGCTCCTCTCACAGTGAGTGAGAGAATCCAGGAGAATGAAATCCAGGAGAGGAAAGACAGCTTCCACACTGAGTGGTAGGGAATTGAGAGAGAGAGATGGAGTTTAGGAGAGGAAAAGCAGCTTCCATGAGAGAGCTTTCGTGGAAGGGGACCCAAACATGGAGTCTGAAGGGGCGTGGAAGAAGGGGACTTTTAACCTGGGAGGATTCCCCACCTTCTCTAAGACCCCTGGCCAGTGAAAGGAGTTCCTTAGAACTTCCGTTGGAGTGACTGACTTTTAGTTTCTTCCTGTGCCTGCGAAATTTTAACATAAACTGTTAAATCTCCCTGATGAAGACGAATGTGAGGGGGGAAAATATGGTGCTGGGAAGTTCTTGCCCTTTAAACTACACCCCCTTGTGGACCCTGGAAAGAGAACACATTCCCTCATATCTGTTCTCAGTATGAATGTCTGCGGTGGTAACTACAGGAATGTTCTGTAGTCCCACTAATATAATTGTGAGATGAAGTAAGGCCAAAGCTCCATCTGCAATCTGACTTCCATAAGCCCCAACTCTGACGTTGTGGTCCATGATGGCTTTTTTCCCTCCCTCTGGAGAATGGAATAAGTTTGGAGCCAATATCTAATATCTCTTAAAATGTTTGGATTTTGACCTTCCCCTAATGTATAGTCACCTTGACATATAACTGAAGGTCTCTCTGGGGAAAGAGTGTAAAAAGATTTTAAAATACACATTTCAGCATCCTTCATCAAATAGACATGGCCCATTTTTAACTGGAGGAGCTTTAAGTTGTGAACTGGGAAAGCTCAAGCCTTTTCTACGGTACTTGAACTTAGATTTGTCTACTGAATCTATAATTTTTCCACTAACTTTTGTCAAGACACACCTTCATAGGCTTGGTAGTCTTGCCATTTGTTTTATTCAATAATAAATTGAATTATTTATTATTATTATTCAATAATAGCCGTTGCCACAGAAGCCCACTATTCAAACCACTCTGATTATTATTTTCCCTGTGGCCTTGGTCAACCCTTCTGGCTGTGATTGTAACTACTGCTGTCTAGCATCGAGTACTCTAAGATCCTTTTATTTTCACTGAAATTAAAGAAATAATTTTCACAATACTACACACCATCAACACTATAATCTCAGAACTGCAGAGCTCTTCATGGATGCTTGTGGCTGCTCTGCAATACATTTCTTAATATCTTAGTAAGGTTAGTGTCCTATGGGTTCTCGCATGAGATGAGATTAAGAGGTGGTTGATTAGATTGCACACAATGGATTGATTTTTTCTCTCTGAGCCTTAAGACTTCTTCCTCTCAGATGCCCGGGGAGTTCTAGCATCTCAAATGACTGTAGGCCAGAAACTTGTTGGGTCCAAGTTTCAGTTACCAGTTCAGCAGCTCGGCAGATTGTTGACATACAGGGTAGCCCCCCC
>NW_016107678.1:1293471-1299174 GCF_001604975.1 Cebus imitator | reverse complement strand
TCTCACTCTGTGGCCCAGGCTATAGTACAGTGGTATGATCATGGCTCACTGCAGCCTCGACCTCCTGGGCTCAAATGATTCTCCCCTCTCAGTCCACCAAGTAGCTGGGACTACAGGCGTATGTCACCACACTTGACTAGTTTATAAATTTTACTGTAGATACAGGCTCTTCTTGAACTCCTGGGCTGAAGTGATCCTCCCACTTTGGCCTTCTAAAATGCTGAGATGACAGGCATAAGACACCCACAAAACTTGCTTGTACCAAGACATTAAATCATAAATCCTCGGTGAATGCACTCACTGATATAAATTTTGACCTAGTATAGTATTTTTTCTCCCTTATTTTAATAGTTTAGGAAGACATTGCAGTACAAGTCCTACAGATACAAATTGACAAGATCTTGCCAATTTAGTCTATAAGATGTGTCCTTAAAGAATATGTCTTGTGTATTTTCCGAGTAATTGTGGGTTCTAATTCTGTTTGTGGGCCTGGAGGTAAGGAGTGATAAGGAAGACCCCCAAGGAGAACCTTTATGACTTTTAGAAACAAGTTTCCCAGGTGATATCAGTGTATCTTTTTTTAATTTTTAATTTTTTTTTTTTAGGGCAGGAGGTACTGCTTTCATTAGCAAGGATGTTTCTTTCTTTCTTTAGCTTAAGAGTCACTGAAGATTGATGCCGAAACTCCATAACTCTTAATTAATTAATATGTGAACTTGATTGTCATTCACAAGTAATTTCCTATTACAGACAAATAATATGTTTCTCTAAAGCTGATATAGTTTTCCTGATTTTCCATTTGTGCCTTTAATTTTGAAATCATGACTTTCAATGGAAACTTTTCTTTGTGTACTTTGTCAACAGCAATCAGAGCAACCACCTCACCTTATAGTCATACATCATTGTCACCACAGTGACCATATGCTGCAGCCCATAAATTGAGCAATCATGATACGAGGGTGTGCCACAGACTACCAGTATATCTTCAGTGTGATCACTGAAGACATGTGCAACCAAATCCCAGAATTCCATTTTGATGGCTGTTTCCTCTCTCAGGCTACTTCTGGTAAAAATTACCTTATTGATTAGGAAGCCCATCAGGAAAGAAATGGCACAATTGAAAAGGTAGAGAGAATTAAATACAGAGACAATTTGATCAAACAGTACAAACCTTCAAGATGAACAAGTTCTGAGAATCTAATATACAGCATGGGTGATGATGGATGTGTTAGTTAATTTGGCTGTGGCAATAATCACACAAATGTATACATATATAAAATTATGTTGTATACCTTGAATATAAACAATCTTTGTCTATTAAGTATTTTAAAATAAAAAAAAACTACAGAGACAATTTGGAAAGTTGTGGGAAGGTTAAGGAAACAAGTAAGTGCTTACGAAGAAACTAGAATCTTGCAACAGCTGGAAGCTATAACAGACTTAGTTTGAAGACCTGGGGGCAATAAGCAGGTATCAGAGTCTAATGCCTTAAGAGAATAGCATCCAGCAAATAGCTGTGTTTTGGGTAGAAGAATACCGTTATTATCATGTCTATTAATGAGGAGTGAAGGGAATACATTCTCTGATCTACTGCTGGAGTATCCCATTCAAGGATCCTATCAGGAGCCAGAGGACAAGAAGGCCCAGATGATACAGTGCTTTCTGCCCACACCTCAGGCCAGAGAAAAGTTTCATTGGGTGGAAAGTGAATGTTAAGGGGACAAACAGAGAATATGGAGAATGCCCTATTTCAGTGAATCCAAGATGTCATTTGAAAGACCCATTTGAATTTTAGAGATATTATAATGGGAAAAATTTGCTTTAAATATGCTTTTAAGCTTAAAAAAATACGATAATACAGAAATAGACAAGGATGTAAAAATTAAAATTATTTAGATGGATTAAAAAACAGAGCAGTCCCTTGAGGTAGTTATTTATTTTAATGGTACATTAAATTTACTATGTTTTCTGACAGCAGAAAATTTAGTACTATACTTTCAAGACATTAGCAGGGAGGAAAACCCTTAAGCAATAAAAATTTTATTTCTTGACAAAAGGAAGCAAACAAATTAATATGGATTTTTTTTCTTTAGATTAATTTAATGAAGAATAAACCATATAAACCTTTGTTTTAAGGTATAATGATTCTAGTCCTAATGTGAAGTAAATCCTTCAAACAGGAATTTGGATATGGGAGCATTTTCAGCAGAAAAAGAATGGATTTAAGCAAGACTGATGAGACAACTCTTGTCTGTGACTTTTTGTATTTTTATGCATTAGAGAAGATTGTGATTTGACTTCATTTCTATGTTTAGCTCAATGTAAATTTTGGAGTAACCTTTATTTTACCACTTTGACCTCAGCTTTCTTAATTTTGCCATTATAAGATAATAACTATAAAAATTTTTCTTGATGAAAATTAAATAGTAGGAAAAAGGAAGATCTAAATAGAAAGTTTGAGGAACTGCAAAATCTATAGCTGCTGAGAGACCAGTCAAAATGTTGGCATATAAAATTAATAATTATTAGAAGTGAGTAGGAATATAATTTAGAGATATTTGGCACTCATCCTGTACCACCAAGTACTGAACAGGAAAGATACTTCCCTACTGGGAACAAATTGCGGTTTCTTTAGAGGAAAACACAAAAGCACTCTCAGGAGATGGAGTGTTTAAATCAAATAATAATTTTAATTTGCGGTGCTTTTTATTTAAAGAACTGAGTCACATTTGCTTATTAGCTTTCAGAAAGTAGTTGTAAATTGTGTTTGAATTATTGTAATTCTTTTTTTGTTACAAATAAATTGAGGCATGGAGAAATTGACACGTAAAGACTGCTATTGAGCTTACTTAAAGAGGGTGAATTTCTAAGAGTCATGCCAGTTTTGGTGTCTGATAGAATAAGGGACCCTTCATATAGAATCTGTCCTTTCTAGAATCCCTATTCATAATGGAAGCTTTAGAAAGTCACATTTGTATTATGTACTCTCCTTCCTTCTCCTCATATTCAGTCATGTCTGATTATATCACCAGTGGATACATGATCCAGGGATAGGTAGATTTTGACTGGTAGCTTGGTCAAGCAGGGATGATCTCATTCCAAGCAACACTTTTGGGAGAAGTGGTTAGAATCAAGAAATTAGAAGTAAAAGATGAAACACATGTAGAGTAATTGTGGTACTCATTCATAGTATTTGCAGAAACAGCAATAAAATAGACTTTCCATATAATTAAAGATAAGATCTGTTCTTTAATTCTTTTCATATTTTAATAATTAAACCTTACTTAATATATTAAAATACATTTAGTGGAGTGTCAAAGGTCAGAGCTTTTATCAAATTGCAAGGCAACATGTTAGCCTGCCAAAGTTCATGGAAGCTAGTCAAAGACATGAGACTCCTGGAGTAGAGACAAAGGTTTATTTATTACTTACAGCAATAGCAGTAGGCACAGTATCAGCATTTTTGTGTTAGCTTGACAAGCCACTACTCCTACAAGGTGACATTAAGGAAGCAAGGTGACATCTGTGTGTGCAGTGGTTGTACAACAGAAGTCTGAGCTTAGGAAACTTGAATCTTTTATAATGGGTAATGCACATACCTGTCCTTCTTTTAGGAGGCAGACACTGTAAGCTGTAAGCAAACCTGTCCTTGCTCCAAGGGAGATACTCTATCTTCCATGGCTGTTTTAAATGCAAACATCCTTAGAAAAATCGTCTAGAAAAAAGGCAGACAGTGCCTTTGCTCACAAGTTGTACAGAAACATGAGATACCATAGAGAATTGTCTCTCGATATAGTTTAACAGATATATAAAATTATTTCTTCATATACAAGATACAAAAATCAATGGAACATATTAAGAATCTTAATCTTTGTAATACATGTAAACATTTCATATATAGAGAAATGGTAATCAAGTTAAAGTTTGGTTTTTAGTATTACCAGACTATGTATTTCAATTTATTTCTAGACACATGAACTTACTAATTTCACTAATGTAATATATAGGGCTTTTAATCCTAAATGATTAAACTTTCCTTTAACTTTTTTTTTCTGTACTCATTCAACTAAGTTTAATACCTAAGTTTTCATGTTTCTAAATTGTATGTAATACTTTTAATATGTAAAATGCTTTGATTCTGAAACATACTTCTTAACATAATGATCAAGTAAATAGATTACAAAGATGTAATCTGAGTAGACATTGTTGCACTCAAGGATTCTATTAAAAGTTATATTGTTTGAATGTGAAGTTGATGTTTTCATTATTATTTGAGTAATCCTGAGTTTAGGGTCTAATATCCAGAAATGTAGCCCTCCAATTTGTTAAACATCATGAAAAATTTATTTTCCTATGACGAATAGATGTAATACAGTTTAGTGTATTACAGTCTACATTTCTAGATGTGTCTATTCATGATGCTCTAGCTGTAGCTATGGTTTCCAAAAGAAATACACATAGTTATTTCAAGGGTGTTGAGATACTCCTTGCTGCTCAGTTTATATGAATGTATCTTCTGTATTCAGCAACATATGCAAAAAATCCATAACTTGATTTTTAATTTTGATGTAGTAGTCAACATTTTAGCATTTCTAACTAAATCTAATCCTGAAAATATGAATTTATTTGGGGGGAAATGATTTAGTGAATGCAGAATTTGTCCATATCACATATTCCTAAAGTTTCCATTTCCAAAATTTGTCTCCTGAACATCTTCAAAAAATTACTATAAGTCCTAACAATTCCAAAAGGGCTTGGCTAAAGCCTCACTCTCAGTTGTGCATATTGTTTGTATTTATCTTGGTTATCAATCTTTTGATTTATACCAGAATCTTAGCATCTCCTGACATATAAACATTACTGTCAAGAGAACATATTGTATAGTAGAATAGCATAGAACTGCACTCAGTTCATTGTGCTGTTATACTTTATTTTCCTAGTCTGCTTGGATGATGTCTCCACAGTTATTTTTCTGCACAAACACAGCGAGTGTTCAAAACATTCATATCTCTGTACTCAGCACTATTCTGAAGCCAGAGCCACCCCATTATCTCATAGCTTGTTTTATTTGTTCTTATTGCGATGTCTTCTGCCTTATAGGGCAGTCAAATTATTTTTATTATCATATAAAACTTATGTTTAGTAGCAGTATTTTTAAATGGAAAATCACTATCCTGACGTTTGTCCTTTTATATAAATCAGAAATATTTCTCAGATCTCCAGAGCTCTTTGTGTTTAAAGGTGATTAAAAACTTTCTTCCAGAATTCTTGCAAATGAGTCTAAGATCGTTTATAGCTATCTACACTTTTCAAATAAATATTAATTGCAGATATTTTTAACAAAACTTGTCTTCATTGATGACTCAAAATGACAGAATAGTTAGGATTAAGGTGAGCCTAAATTTGTTCCCTAAACAATTGAATAAATTAGGTGTCTTAATCTTTTCTAAATTTATATTTCCTTTCTTTTTTTTATTGCATTTTAGGTTTTGCGGTGCATGTGAAGAACATGCAAGATTGTTGCATAGGTACACACGTGGCAGTGTGATTTGCTGCCTTCCTCCCCTTCACCTATATCTGGCATTTCTACCCCCACCTACCCACCCCACCATCCCTCCCCCATTTCCCCCCAACAGACCCCAGTGTGTAGTGCTCCCCTCCCTGTGTCCATGTGTTCTCATTGTTCAACACCTGCCTATGAGT
>NW_016107678.1:1278091-1293236 GCF_001604975.1 Cebus imitator | reverse complement strand
ATGTGTCCTTATAGTAGAACAATTTATAATCCTTTGGATATATACCCAGCAATGGGATTGCTGGGTCAAATGGAATTTCTATTTCTAGGTCCTTGAGGAATCGCCACACTGTCTTCCACAATGGTTGGACTAATTTACACTCCCACCAACAGTGTAAAAGTGTTCCTATTTCACCACATCCTCTCCAGCAACTGTTGTCTCCGGATTTTTAAATGGTTGCCATTCTAACTGGCGTGAGATGGTATCTCAATGTAGTTTCGATTTGCATTTCTCTGATGACCAGTGATGATGAGCATTTTTTCATATGTTTGTTGGCCTCATGTATGTCATCTTTTGTAAAGTGTCTGTTCATATCCTTCACCTACTTTTGAATGGGCTTGTTTGTCTTTTTTTGTAGATCTGTTTTAGTTCTTTGTAAATTCTGGATATCAGCCCTTTGTCAGATGGGTAGACTGCAAAAATTTTTTCCCATTCTGTTGGCTGCTGATTTGCTCTAATGACTGTTTCTTTTACTGTGCAGAAGCTGTGGAGTTTGATTAGGTCCCATTTGCCTATCTTGGTTTTTGTTGCCAATGCTTTTGGTGTTTTGGTCATGAAGTCCTTGCCTACGCCTATGTCCTGAATGGTTTTGCCTAGATTTTCTTCTAGGGTTTTTATGGTGTTAGGTCTTATGTTTAAATCTTTAATCCATCTGGAGTTAATTTTAGTGTAAGATGTCAGGAAGGGGTCCAGTTTCTGCTTTCTGCACATGGTTAGCCAATTTTCCCAACACCATTTATTAAACAGGGACTCCTTTCCCCATTGCTTGTTTTTTTCGGGTTTGTCAAATATCGGTTGGTTGTAGATATGTTGTGTTGCCTCCAAGGCCTCTGTTCTGTTCCATTGGTCTATATCTCTGTTTTGGTACCAGTACCATGCTGTTTTGATTACTGTAGCCTTATAGTATAGTTTGAAGTCCAGTAGTGTGATGCCTCCCTAAATTTATATTTTCTAAATTCTAATTGGAATAATTCAAATTATAATTTGATTCTCATAATTGTTAGAATTTTCATTTTTTTCCCTAGACCTTTTCCATGGACAGAGTTAGATAAATATAAACTCTATTTAAATCATTCAAATTATAATTTGGATGTTCTGTGGAGTATTTGCTGCTTTTATATGAAGTATTAGGAAAATGTGTGGTTGGATATCAAGCATCCTTTTTACTCTGTTGTAATATTATGAGTAAAAACATTTAATTATGGGAAATTTTAAATACAGTTATATACAAGAGTCATATAAGTCCTGTGTGTACCTGTCACCTACCATCAATTCAGTCACATACTTGTTTCAGTTATGTCCTTACACTTAACCCTTTTGGATTGTTTAGATACAAATTCCAGATATAGCATTTTTTCATCCTTAAATACTTTACTGACTGTTTTAAAAAAATAAATACCCTTCTAATAGTATAATACCATTCACCAACTAGAAGTCAATAGTAATTTCCTATAATAACTTTGTGTTCAAATCTTCCCAATTTGTCTACTTTTTCTTTTGCTTTATTTTGCATCACTGTGGCTTTGTTTGGTATGTTCCTGTGTTTCTTGTATTTTCTGTACACTGCTAGATAAGTTTTATTAGATGCAGATTTGAATTTTTTTTGACTATCATGTGTTCAGAATTACTTTATGAGTGGAACTGTGTACTTCTACTGGAAGGTAGCTAATATCTCACCATCCTTCATTTTATGATATTAGGAAATATTGATAATAACCCTTTAGATTATTTAATAAGAGAATTCCAAGATGGTAATATTCTCATTTTATTGTTTTTGCTTACTTTTGAAAAAAAAAACCTGGAATACTACTGTAAAGAGAAGCTTCTTGCTTATCAACTATTTGATTTAGTTACTTCAAAGTTTTGCTGACACAGAGAAAGATAAATGCTTAATTGTTTCCCTCAGTGTGCCATTTTTCATCAACATTATTTGCTTTCCTAGAATCCTTCTAAGGAGTCCATCAAATGTATTTTAAAAATATACTTGTAGAATTATATTTGGTTTGTTTCAATCCACTGTGGTTATTATACTTATCAAGGCTCAAATAACCCCACTTGTATCTAGGGGAAGACCCTTCAAGTTGAATCTCTGGTCTTTTTGATGTGGCAACACGTATTTTAATACTTTTTGTTACTTTCTACTATGATTATATGTCCCAGACTCATCTGGTATATTTTCTTTCCTAACCTTATAATTACCTATTTCTTTATGAGACTTTGGTATAATCTAGGCACTAAGGATGGTCATTATGGTTGGAATTTTCTTTATTTTTTTCTAGATCTTTTCAATGGATAGAGTTAGCTAATTGCACCTTTTTAAAAAATAAAAAAGTTAAATTTATACTAGTATTTCCAACTCAAAATTTTATGGCTTGTTTTTACTTGAATTTGTTGATTTTATATTTATTTATCTTAAACCATATCTTGTTTTTTTTCTAATGATGCATATACAATTATTTGTTTGTCTCACTCTCTCATATAAAGCAATTTCAAAGATGTCATTTTGAGTGACAGTCTTCCAGTTCTGAAGAAATTATTAAATAATGCTTATTTTTCTGAACATTCCCACTGGACACAAAAACTAATCACTAAGTAGGGACTTGGAAATGAGGGACATGGTCTTTGAGGCCTTCCTGGTAGAGTATTAAACTTCAATTGCCATTCTTGGTTATATTCTAGAACTATGACTTTGGACCATTGGGATAAAAAAGGCAGTATTAGGTCAGCTTTTAATACCTATGTTGCTCATGATTATAATGCTATCTTTGCTTTCTGTGCATAAAATTTCTATTTTGCCAAATATTTGTTTTGTTAAAATTGCTTTATATCCTTTTGTGTGTCAGCTAGTTCTTTTTTTACTATAAAACCTAGAAAGTCAGTAAACCAACCAACATAAAGTAAAATACAAATTGTAGGATCTAGTCCCTTTGAGTATGGCAAAGAGTTAAGAGAGGGTGGTCTTGATATTTATTAGAGAACTTTCAAGGAACCACATAATTTTGAAAAGAAATCTTCCTGGTCAGAAGATAAAACAACTAGAATATTTTTTAAAACTTGATATTAAAACTGTGGTGAAACAACTAGAATATTTCTTCAAACATAAGTTTTCTTCCTCTGTTAATTCTTAAGCCACAGCTTTATTTTTTAATGTGGTGTACAATGGAATTCACAAATCTAGGCAAGATGTTCCATTTAGCCATCCCAGGTCCATTACCTTAATGTTAAGAGGTTTTTCTTTTTTGCATAGTTTTGAATGAGCAATTATACAACCAAAGAGAATGATTATTGCTTAATCTTGGGACTGTCATTATAAAATTAACAATCTGTCTCACTTCTTCACTAGGGAGCATTCTGTTTTGTTTCTCGAGGGTAAAAATAAAATTGCAAATGGGTTTAGTGCTTTCTTGTCCTTCACATTTTGTTTTCTTGACATGAGAGAAAACAGCTGATTTGTTATAATTTAACTAAATTTTGACTTTCTAATAATTAAACATTTTGTTTTGAGCTAAGAGTTTTTATCACTATGGTTTTATTATGCCTCAAGCTCTTCATAGGCTGCAGATAAATCTTTAGAGGGACTATAGAACTGTTAGAGGAAAGCAAACGTATGAACACCAAATGAGTGATTCTATTGGTCTTAATACTTTTCTTTCAACATTACTTCCTCAGATAAACTGAAGAAATAGGGCTATAAAATTTTCTTTGTAGGACAATAGCTGTAACAGCTTGACTAGTTGAATAGGTAAATTATAGTTTAAAAATTCATTTTTGTAGTCCAAGTAAGAGCTTTTTATCACTATAGTAAAACAGAAATATCAGTGTTTTCAAAATTAATACATCACTCATATTACAGGTCCAATCCTCAGCAACACTATGATATCCTCCTTAAAATATTCTTCTGCTACCTCAGATGTCATATTTTAAAGTTAAATTTTAAACTATCCAGAAAGTATTACTAGAATAAATGATGATAATACCCATGGGATGAATATGGAAATAGGACAGATTTTATTTTAATAGGGGATCAAATTTCTGTACGTTGACTCAAAATGGAAGTCCAATTTTGAAATTTAGGTCAATAACCTCTGAAGGAATGTTTTCCCAGCTGGTGTACTTCAGATCATGTACTCTTAGCACCAATATGAGCTATTTTTTCTTTTTTTTCTGAGATTGAACAACTGTGGAAAAACTAAACTCATCTACATAAACTTCCAGGACCAGGATTTTATACTGCTTTATTTTGGTTCGTCCATTTTGAAAGCATATGTTTATTCACTTGATTTAATAATTTTACAATCTATACATATACCTAACCATCACATTGGACCCAGAGATAGATACAATTATTTTCTGTCTATTAGAATTTAAAATAAATAAATAATAAGAAGAATCACAATTTTAAAAAGTAGAGTTCCTGCTGTGGCTTATGTCATACTAACTCTCTGGACTTTAAAAAAACAAAACAAAAAGACTGATACATTTGCTAAAATTGTGCAACAATTAAATATTTAATTTAAGAAGTATCTCGTCTTTTTTTTCTCATTAATACCTTGGAGGACTTGGAAAAAGAAAATTTTCTCAAAATTTTTGAAATACATCATAGATACAGCTCAACAGCGTAATGGAAAACTACCATGATCCAGCCTTATAGTTAGAGGTAGAGTTACAGCTAGTGTACCCTGTGAATGGATCAGTTTAGGGGCCTTTTAAATCCAAGGAATGGGTGAGATTTAAGATAAATTATTTTGATTGAATAAATAAATTTGGTTGAGTAGGGGCAATAGAAAAATTAATGTCCGCAAAGCCAGAAACATCCTATTATCCAATAAAGTGGAAAACAGCGAGTGATGGAAAGAAAAGCTATCATAGTATTTAGACCTGGAAATTAAAAAAACAAAAAACAAAAACCTAACCCATTTACAATAGCATTTAAAAATACTTAGGAATAAATTTAACCAAAGAGATAAAAGATGTGTACACTGAAAACTAAAAAACATACATCAAAGAAATTGAAGACACAAATAAATGAAAAGATGTCCTATGTTCAGGACTAATGTTGCTAAATAATTAATGTTGCTAAACTGTCTATGCTACCCAAAGTGATCGACAGATTCAACTCAATTTCTATCAAAATCCCAAGGACATTTTTTATAGAAAATAAAAATTCATATGAAAGCACTAAAGGCCCCAAATTGCCATCCCAATCTTGAGCAAAGATAATAAAGCTATAGTTATCAAAATAGCATGGTACCGACACAAAACAGGCACATAGTCCAACAAAACAGAATAGAAAGCCCACAAATAAATCCTTAAATTTATGGTCAACTGATCTACAGCAAAGTTACCAAGAACACACGCTGGGAAAAAGAGAGTTTCTTCAGTAAATGGTGTTCAAACAACTGGATATTCATATGCAAAAGAAATTAGGCCCTTCTCTCTCACTATATGTAAAAATCAATGAAAAATAGATTAAAGATTTAAATGTAAGACCTCAAACTATAACACTTCTAGAAGAAAACAGGATAAATGCTTCTCGACGTTGACCTGGGGAAAGATTCTTGTGTGTATGTGTGTGTGTGTGTGTTTGTGTGTCTGTGTGTGTGTGTTTTTTTTTAATATGTGACCTCAAAAGCACAAGCAACAAAAGCAAAAATAGATAAATGGAATTACATCAAAGTAAAAGTTTTTGCACAACAAGAAAATAACAGAGTGAAGAGACAATCTATTGAGTGTGAAAGAATATTTTCAATCCATACCTCTGATAAGGAGTTAAATATTACAATTGGGTCATTTGATTTTCTTAAGTATCTGGCAAAAGACCTAAAGAATCACTTCGCAAATAAAGATTTACAAATGGCCAAAAAGTACATGAAAAAAATGGTTAATATCACTAGTCATCAGGGAAGTGCCAATCAAAACTGCAATGAGATATTATTACCTCATACTGTTAGGATGGCTATTATCAAAAAGGCAAGAGATAAGTGTTGAGGAGGATATAGAGAAAGGGAACGCTTGTACACCGTTGGTGGGGATGTGAATTAGTATAGACATATTGGAAAATAGTGGGGAGGTTCTTCAAAAAATTAAACATAGAGCTATCATATGACCCAGGAATTCCACTTTTGGGTATGTATCGAAAGGAAATGAAATCATTGTGCTGAAGAGTTACCTGCACTCCCACATTCATTGCAGCACTGTCCACAATAACTAACTCATGGAAAGGCCTAAATGTCATGGATGGAGGGATGGATGGATGGATGAAGAAAATGTGAGAAGTATACACAGTTTTTAAGATTGAATAATATTCAGCCTTAAAAAAGAATTAAATTCTATCATTTGAAATAACATGGATAAAACTAGAGGAATTTATCCTAAGTGAAATAATCTAGTCTCAGAAAGATAAGTACTGCGTAATTTCATTTATATATATGGAATTTTCAAAAGTCTACCTTATAGAAGTAGAATGTATGATGGTAGTTATTAGAGGCTGCAGTGTGGGATAGAGATGTTCAAAGGATACAAATTTTCAGTTAGACAAAATAAATATTTCAGTAGAGTTATTGTAAAACATGGTTTCTATGGTTAAAAACAATGTATTGTGTACTTAAAATTGCTAAGATAGTAGATTTAAATGTTCTCACCACAAAAAAATGTTAAGTATGTATAGTAATGGATAGACATGTTCATTAGTTTGATTTAGCCATATGTGTGTATATATATATATATATATATGTATATATATAGATATATATATGGTGTATATATATATAGTATATATATATATACACCACATTGTATACCACATATACAATTTTTTTGTCAATTAAAAATAAAAAAAATAAGACCAAAACGAACCCCCAAAAATCAAACAAAAAAGGAATAGCTGAATTTCATATATAACCAGGCCACAAACAAATATTAAGTTTAACACGTAGCTGGGATTTTGTTGGGTTTTCTTTAACAGCCAAGAGGCCAGGCCCCAAACTTACATTTCTGCTACTTAGCACAACATTTGAAATTCCACTGTTAGAGATTCATTTGGAATGACAGCAAGAATAGGTTTGGAGAAACTAAAATACAAATCTGTAAAATTATTACTGATCCAGATGGGTTTTTTTGTCATTTATTTTTGGACAGGTAGAGTGGTTAAGGGGGAAGACATCTTTGTGAAATACAGCCTTCCACATTTAGCAGTTTTAGCAGACTGGGGGCCAAGGATTAATATTCTCCAAGGAAGCAAATGCCAATATTTGGAGAGGGAAGTAGGAACTGGAAAAATCAAACTATTATCCCTCTAGGAGGTTGCTCAGGTATCCTACAACCACTGCTGCTCGACAGGCTGAAGCCAAATATTCTTAAACTGAAGACAACTTTGCATTTCACAATAGAGATGAATGCTTACATACAAACAAATAGAACAAGCAGAGTTAACACAGAGGCGGATGTGGTTTGTCAAAGCATAAATGTATTTGAATCTTTCTCAGTTTAACAAGGAGATTTAGAAATTTGCTTGCATTTGGCACGGAGAGTTATAGATGGGGGCAGAGGAGAAGAAAGAGGTTGCAGAGAATTTGCTTCACAAATTTATCTGACTCATTTTTCTTGGTCAGTGATATATCCAAACTATGGACAAAATGCGTGAAGTAGAACTGAAGCTGTTAAAGTACTCTGCCAAAAAATCTAGTGGATATTCTTAACCACATTTAATCAATATGGAAAAGATATTTGATGATGATATAAGAAAAAAATCATAGACCTTTCAAGAAGATGAATGAGGAATGGCTCTTGGAAATTACATTTCACCTATATGGCACTTTTCTCTTCTTGCCTATAGTTAGGGAAATGTCTTTTTCTTTTGCTACCTAGTTCTCTATCTTCCACTGATCTTCTTAACTCCATAAAGTCTATACACTTTACCTCATCTATGCCATACATATCACTTTCTTACACTAGGTCTTACTTAATACAAGTAACCTTTCTTCTTTGAATTTACTCAGTTCCTGGGTTTAAATAACTTGTCTAGATAGTTGGTTTCACATGGTGAAGGATGCTGCGATACCTGAACATCTGAATCTATTTGGCTCTCTTTATATACGGATTAGTGAAAGGTTTAGAAAATGATGCAATTTTATGAAAACTTCTTTGAATCTATGTGGTTCTGAAAATAGAAAATACAAGTTCAGATAGTAATCATTAATTGCAGTTCTGGAGAATTCTTTGTTCACTTGTCAGCAATTTGTCAGTGCTCATAGTGTGTTTGCCATGGTATTGGTGGTATTGATGACTTCAACACATTGAGCTTAGGGATAAACCACATCCTTACTGAATAAAGACAGGAATTTAAAAGCAGAAAAATGTGTGTAGGCTGCCTTTCCCTTTGTCACCAGCCTGGTTTCTCTCTCCACCCAGAGAGACCTATAGACTACTCTGAGGACATGGGATGAGGGTCTGGGTCAGCAGGCAGGCAGTGACAGGTTAAATTTTAGCACTGCCCCCATCCACAAGGGGAAGAGCAAAGAGAGTGGACCTGGCCTTCTTCAGGTTCTGGCGGTGGGGTGGGGGAGCGTCTGGCCAGATGCTAGGAGTGGGTGGAGAATTGTAGCAGAGCAGAGACTTAGAAGATGAAACCTCTCATCAACTAAATAAACATTATCAATTATGTGCCAAACACTTTGAGAACTACGATCTATAGAACTTGTACTTATAGGGCAGTTCTTTGAGATAACGCAATATCCACACGCTGTGCTCTTACCAATCATTTAGACAATCCACCTAGCAGACCCAGAAAATGAATAAAAGAATTGAGTGAAAATGAGGACAGAAAAAACAAAAAACAGGAAAAAAATGACAAAACTTCTCAACAGGAAAAGAAAGTAACATAAAGAAACTAACAACAGCAATGCTCAGAATCCCAAGTGCGGAAGATGAGGACATTTTACCTCTAACTTTTGAAGAGAAAGAAAACAAAGAATACCTAAAATTCCTATTCAAAATTTGTATTCTTACCGGAAAGAAAAACATACCTCTGGATAAACATGAAGCTGGTGAAATCCCAGAAGGTCTCTTTACACCTGATGACTTCTAAGAAATGCTGGAGTGGCTAATAAATTCTGATGAAGAGGTCCTGAGAAAGCACTTTGAGGCAACTGCAGTTAACACAGTGTTCTGTTAAGAAACCAATCAGAAACAGATGCTGGAGATCTGAGACAGCTGTGTTCAGGAAGAAATTGTGTGGGGCAGTGAGAGACTCACTCTTCCCTTATCACTGACCATATAGAGGGCATAGTGGAGCAAGAGTGTCACCTGTGTTGGTGAGGTTTGCCCATGAATTTCATAGCCTGAAAGAGGAATTTGTAGGCTTCCCACCTTGGGAAGTAGATGCACAAATTTTGGCTGTAAAATTCCACATCATGGCAACTAAGAAATGAGGGCTACATATGAAATATTGCTATGGGCAGGCTTTCATTGTGTCCACTGAATTTTATGCAGAAATAAAATGGTGCTTTCAATGCTAGCTTCTGGAAGAAAAAATAGGTCCTCAAAGCATCAGATTTCAACAGGAGCCATCTAAATAGTAAGATTATCAGTAATTAATGTATTTAATGGGAGGCCTATAGGGATATTCAGTTATTGAGTGACCTGCATACACCTTACGGCTTTTCTTCCAAATATCAAATATAAGATAAAGCCCACTTAAAGAATCTTTTCAGTATTTGTAATGATTTCTGAATTATCTGTGGGGAATTCTGATGTAATCAGATATTGTTTGAGATATGTGTCCACCATTAAATCCAGATCGTCCTTTAGATCAAAATTTATGTCAAGCAAAGTCAAGTTACTTGACCTTTGGTCTGTCAAAGGGTTCCTCAAGTATGTTTTGAGATGCTTTTGTCCATTTTCATACCACTCATTCTCAACCATTATCACAGAGAAAAATAAACAGGACCTTCAGCAATGCATATACATTAGGAAAAAAACTTGATGTTGGTCAAGTGGAGGGGTTATAAATGGTGGATGGAAGCTCTATACTCTTCCCTCTGTCTTTCCATTTGATTCTCCATCAATGCAGTTTGGCTGAGAGCACATTGGGATGGGATAAGTCACTTCTGTACATGCCAGTATCATGTTCCTCTGATGTATAAAATTTGAGCTGACCTATGACTGAGGGTACCAGAGAGAAACATTTAAGAGCTTTGAGGTTCTGTTCTCAAAATCTCTCTTTAAGTTCCTGAATAGTGTGCTCCATTGTTGAACATGGTTTTTCTTTATAAAAACTTTCATATGGTAGTTGTCATTTCAGGTTACCTTGCTGAGCTCTGTGGAATTTCCCAGGGAACATCAAGTTGGATTGTCATATTGTGACTAAAAATGTCACAATTAAGTATACATTTAGCTAGTGCCCACTATGTTTCAGAGTAGTTCTGAAATTTAGAAATGATTATGAGGTGGTACCTGCTCTTAAGGAACCTATAGTTTAGGGGGAAAAGCACCGAGAGTCAAATAGTTGTAATTATAATAATCTGGTTCATGCTCAACTTAAAAAATTTAGCTTCTCTTGAAATAAAACGGTAAAGCTCACCTAAGAGGAAGTCATTAAATAATTAAAAGACAAGCTCTGATTTTTAATTTTATAACATTGTAATAATTTTTTTTGAGGCCCAGGCTGGAGTACAGTGGCTCGATTCCAGCTCACTGAAAACTTTGCCTCCTGAATTCAAGCGATTCTCCTGCCCAGCCTCCAGAATAGCTCCCACTACAGGAGTGTACACCATGCCGGGCTAATTTTTTGTATTTTTATCAGAGACAGGGTTTCACCATATTGGCAAGACTGGTCTCAAACTCCTGGTCCCAGGTGATCTACCCACCTTCTCCTCCTAAAGTGCTGGGATTGCAGGTGTGAACAACCGTGCCCAGCCTACAATTTTAACACTATCATTCTACATGTATCCAAAATCACCATGATTTCAGAAAAAGCAAAATAGAATTGAAAGATTGTTATAAATTTTTTACTTATTTCTATAAATGAGTTTATGCATTCTAAACCAACCATAGAAAAATGTAAAGGAAAAAAGTGAAACAGAATGTATCTCTGCTTCTTGATATGACTTCCCTATAGCTATTTTCATGGCCTAAGTCAATTAAATGCTGCCCTAAGTATTACATACCTTCAGGGCTATAGTGATCTGAATGAAGAATTAAATGGCTATTTTGCGACACTTTGTTTTATTACTTTCTTTGATCAAATTTTTCTGAAAAATAGTTTCAGAAAAAATAGTCATATTCTGCTGTATGGCTTACTTCTTAATAAGTCATTCCTTCCCAAAACTTTTCAACATTGTAAGGGTCATATATTTACTTAGAAGAATAATTTTTATGAAAGTGATGAAAAAATGCTTTAATGAATTTACATTTCAGATACTTTTCTGAAATGAACACTGATCAAAGCCTTTTTGAAATTATGATAAATTGAGAAATCTTCTAGGTCTTGACTATTGATAATTGAGTTTCTCTAGCGACAGGCAGGAGTGGAAAGAGGAAAGCAAGTATTTAAAATACATATACATATAAAGATGATATGAGCTATGGACTAAGAACAGAAGATAGATAAGTTACTCTCACTTACCAGCTGTGTGTTTGGAAAAGTCAGTTAACAATTCTAAACTTATAAATGAAATGGGAAATGTGTCAATCTGGGGTCTCAACAGAAGAGAAGTCACACTTTTAAGAAGGTGTGATCAGGGTTAAGGAAATCAATAACAGATATCAACACATCTAAGACCTAAATATCAGGGAAGTTGTTACCACAGTAAGCTTGAATATTCAAGGGGAAAAAAATGTCACTGGAGCCTGATGAGAATAGGAACCACTGAGGAAGGGGACTCACATCAGATGATGAGGTCATAGATAGATACAGCACAGCAAAAAGTACGGTACGGACATAGTGAGGGAGCTGGGGAAGAAGTATCCCTCCTCCTGCCTTCTGATTTCCCAATCATTCCTCCCACTGGCTGAATCCAAGCGGAAGCCCCCTCAGGTGATATAATTGGTAGAGTTTATTCTTTTGGGTCACAGGAATGGAGGAGAAAGGTAGGCATTGAATGTTATGTGAGAGGTTTATATAGAACATCAGAAGAAAGATATTAATTTCTGTTACTCATGATTGGTTCAAATTTCAGTGAGATTTTGTATATTAAAGTTCTTTGTAAACATGATAGAACTGGCAAAATTAGATGAGATTTTAATACATTTAACCAGTTTATAAATCCCTCCACTACCATTAATGAATAGCTGGAGTGACTGTACTCTTCCTTCTCCACAGACCCAAGTGTTATACTCTTTTCCTGCTTCTTTTCTTCTTCAAGGCTGCCCTTGAGATATATTTTAGGCAAATTGTTTTGTTGGATAAAAATATTTAGTGTGGGAAGGTTACAGCTTACACTGTTATTTTCCTACCAATCACACCCCATGCCCAAGAAAGGACCCTAATTATAAATGGATATTATCACAAAGTGTCCATCAGCTATATTGAATTTTCTTCCTCAAAAGCCTCCTGAAAAGTATATTTTACAATGAAATAACTTCATGATGTTATTTATTATCATTTTGGTTATGCTATAAATCTTATTCAGCTTAATAAAGGTTTATATTTCATAAAAGTAAGTAGAATGATAGCATGAGAAAGTGTTACTATGACAGAAATGCTTTTAATGTCAGAGTTTTCTCAGGTCAATGACAGATACTCTCCACTGTTTTTCTGCCAGATGTGCCATGGCAAACCTGCTGGACCCTTGCAAAAGCCCCAATTAGTCTCCTACTCCCATCAAAGCCATTTCCTGGGCTGCTGCATATGCTACTTTGAGACCCAGTGCATAATAGCACAGTGACTTTTGTACTGATAACAAGTGAATCAATAAACTGTCACATTCTGTGTTGGTCAAAGAATGACAGCTAATCTTCTATTTAGATTCCAAGATTCCATTTTGTATGAACAAAATGTACTTAAATCATAAAATTGCTTTGTTGTGAACCTTTCTTCCTTTTATTTACTTCTGTTCTCCCCTGCATCTGTATTCATGGACCTAAGTCCTAGTCCATGATCTGTGATCTAAATTAGCCTCTTAATTTCTTCTGTCAATTCCTAGAATCTAAATTTGAAGGTTACACTCATACAATAGCAGTTAAAATGCTCTAGTCTGCAAGTATAAACTCGCCAATTAATGGTGACTTAAACAATTATTATCTCAAATAATTAGAAATCTAGGGGAGGGCCATTTCAGGGCTGCTTCAATAACTAAGTTGAATCATCAGATACCCACATGTATTTTAACATTTTCCCTTTTTTCTAATTGTGTGGGTTATAGCTCTTTTCATTCTCACAGACGGCAGTAACAACTCGGATGCATGAAGAAATATATATTGTTTTATTCTTTTATCCAGGAGAAAATCTGATTCCCAGTAGATTTTTTCCTTATGTCTTATTGGCTAAAATGGGGTGGTGGGGGAGTGAGGGGTCATGTAATCACTGTTAGTCTAATCACTGGCAAAAGAGTTTTGGATTTTTATGACAGGCTAAGATGAATTATAATCTACCCAGGGATATCCACCTTCCGTAAGAACAAGGTTCCAGATTACCGGACAAAAGCAGCGCAGGAAGATGGGGATGATCATTGTTAAGGAGTCAGAGCGGTGTTAGACATGGTACTTATGTGATGTTTGTTGCCCTGTGACTTTCCATTGCCATAATCCCTTTACTATGAATTTTGTCTCATTTAATTATCTGTCCACATGGAACTAGTTTCACTCTTCCTGTCAAAGTAGCCTTGAATCTCATGGGAGCCATCCACTTCTATTAGTGATTCTGAATATAAATTCTTGGACTAGTATTAGGAAAGTTTAGTCAAGGATTGAAGAAGTCCATTAAGAGTTAGAAGTACCTTCTCTTCCCCCAGGTAATACTGATTCCACTACTTTGGCAGATACTTAAGGCTTCTTTTCTCTTGCTCTCTTATTGTGATTTCTTTTTTTATTTATTATATCATAGAGACTGGAAAGTAAACTTCATTTCCTTATCACAGTGGTGGTCATGGGATACAATTCTGGCAGGTAGTTGTGAGTCCAAGTGTTTGAGGAAGTCTTGCCATCCTTAATGAGAAGGCAAAACTTTGCTAGTACAGGTGACTTTACTTATCTGCAGGTTCTGCATCTGCACATTCAACCAACCACCAGTCAAAAATATTCAGAGGCCAGGCACCGTGGCTTAGGCCTATAATCCTAGTACTTTGGGAGGCTGAGGTCAGTGATCACTTGAGCCCAGAAATTTAAGACAAGCCTGAGTAACATGTTGAAACCCCATCGCTACAAAAAATACAAATCTTAGCTAAGCATGGTGGTGTGCACCTGCAGTCCAGCTACTATGGAGGCTAAGGCGGGATGATCATCTGAGCCTGGGAGGTCGAGGCTTCAGTGAGCCAGGATTGAGCCGCTGCACTCCAAGTGTCAACAGAGTGAAGTTCTGTCTCAAAAACAACAAGCAAAAAATTTCCTTAAAAACCAGTAAGAAACAGCAATACAACAATAAAAATTACCAGAAGTGAAAAGAACAATACAAGAACTAATTACTTAAAGTATACTGGAGGATGTATGTAGGGTATATGAAATACTGTATCATGTTATACAAGGGACTTGAGCATTCGTGGATTTGGTATCCGTGGGGGGGGGGGTGGATACTGGAGCCAGTCGCTCTGCAGATATTGAGGGATGACTGTGTATAGTGACTGTACGAGACTTTTGTCCTTGTTCCTGTATTCTGCTCAGACACCAATGCATAACTGGAGGTGCAGCAGCCAGCTTGCAGATTTAAGGTCAAAAATCCCTGACAAGGTTGGCAAAAGAGAAAAAAGAGTTGAATGAGTCCCTGAAGATGTCATTGAGCCTCTAGGTAGCCTTAGATTGCTGACAAGTGATTGAAAATCAGATAAACAAACAATAAAAAATTGTGTCATTGTTTAAGTCGTTATTTAAGTCTTTTACCCAATTGATAACTTTAGTGGTTGAGTTTCTCTGTTTACTTAGTTTTGTTGAGCTAGTTTTTTTTTTTTTTTTTTTT
>NW_016107678.1:1232556-1272921 GCF_001604975.1 Cebus imitator | reverse complement strand
AGCAGCGGCGCTGGCCGGCGCTGGCCGGCACAGCCGCGCTGGCCGAAACAGCCGCGCTGGTGACCGTGGAGCACCTCTGCCCGGGAATTTCCTAGTCTGTGGGCAATAAAAACACGGCGTCCACTCACCCTCTGCGCTTTCACTGGGAGCTGCAATCCTGAGCTGTTCCTAAACGGCCATCTTGGATCCACCTGAGCTAGTTGTGTTTTCCTGAAATTCCTATGAAATATGCTCCTATTTTCAAAGCTTGGTCCATTATTTCATCGCATTGAAACCAAATGTAATGGTTTTTAAAATGCAATTTTTGGAGAGCTGATTGGTCATTTCTCTGTTCAAAATACTTCTAAGATAAATGGCATCCAAGGTTTCTGCCTTGTCACCTCTGCTTTAGTGTCCAGATTTATATCTTACCTTCTTGCTACTTACACTGCAGTCATGCACAATTAGCTTCTGGTAGCCATAAGCACTATTTTCCTACCTGCTACTTTTCTTATTCATAGTCTTTTTTTGCCTAAAACATATTTCAATGTTTTCTCTAACTGTTGAAATTTTTTCCATCTTTATTACTTAATTCAGATGACATCTTCTTGAAGAAGGCTTTTAGTGCCTAGAAGAATATCCTGCTCATAGTAAGTTCCAACTAAGTGTTAGCTATAATTTGCTCTCCTTCTCTTGCATTATGCAAAACATACATTATTAAAAATAAATTGTGCTGTTTAAAATAGTTACTTTCATATATAATTACTTTCCCCAGGTGATTTAAAACTATTTAAGGATAGACTTGACTGGCATTGTAAGTGTTCGGTTGGTTAATTGTACTCCATTTAGGTAACTTGAATTGGATGACATAAATATGCTGAATTCCTGCCTTAAGAGAATGATTAAAATTAATCAGTAATGTGGGAATTACACGCATGTTGTAAATGCATAGATTCTTGTACCAATTTTCACACAAATACGTGTAAATATCCATAATTTAGTTTCATTTGGGACATCTTTATGATTATATTTTCTTAGACTCTAATTCCATTTATCTTTCTTTCAAAACATAATGCATTACATACTTTTTTAAGTTCTTCATTATAAAATGCATCTATTCTAAGGTCCCTGAAATAGTAGATGGCAAATTATCAATATAATAAAAGTGATAATAACTAGAATCAGTTCCTGGCACTGGCAGACCACTTGTGGGAAAAACTAACGTTATTATGTTAACTAATGGAAAGTAATATGTAGATTAATAACAATGCTCCTTTTTGTATTAATAACATAGTACTAAATGACCATCAGTAACATAAAATAGAGACTTTCAGGAGAGATGATGACTTTGCTTTTAATTCCATTTCTTTGTCTGTGCCTATTTCTGTTTGGAATGCAATAAACACACTTAGCTAAAGCCATTTGGATAAGACATTGCTTCATTAAAGAGTTATTTTTTGTCTCATATGGTAATGAAATTCATCATCTTGATCTACTGATGCATTCCTTTTATAGATAAATAGGATTAAAGAACAGTCGATACTTTTTTTTTACTTGTTTTGTTAACATGAGCATAATACATATATGTGCCTTTTCATTTATAGTGTTTCGTAAGTGCCAACATATCAATTTTGCACTGTTTATGTCAGAAGTGGCCACGTAAAAGTTTAGGCTGAGCTATAAATATATTTTGCTCTAGTTTTCCAGGGATTAAACAGTATATATATGTGAAGCGGTGGTTCAGGTAGATCCCAACACTGGAATATTTTTCTTATCTGTGTAAAACTTATGGTCTATGGTGAGAATTGCTCAGGACTTAACAGAATTCTAGCTCTTCCAAGATAGCACCAGAATGCTGTTCTCCAGAATATGATTTGGTTCAATTCTATTCATTTTGTATTTGTACTGCCCACTCTCCATCCTTTTCAGCACTGCTTAAATCTTCTGCTGTCAATCTTTCTTGGAAGCTGTGTGGCAAGTGAAAACTCAGATAATGATGTGACTCTGAAATAAGGGAATTCCTAACCCACTCCTCCAACATTCTGGTTCTCTGTTGAGCAGTATTCACTTCTTCAAGGCTCCTTGCTTGGTTTTCATTTGTTGTTTTATGAAACACTTAAATTATTTGACGTACTGCCTTACTTGCCACCTCTTCACCCATGAATAAAATCTTACCCAGATCCCAAGCCATTTGATGTGGGACTCAGAATCCTAATAGTCCCTTTCTGAGGCTGGGTGGCTGATACTGTTGCACACAATCCACTCTCCCAACTGTTAGACTATGGGTCTGGGGGAAACTGTGTCATCAGACTTTCTATATTTTATGCCATATGATTTCAAATAAGTCTTCTGATTCATTGCAAAGTGGCCAGTACTCTCTGTGAAAACAGCTAGAGTCACCATCTGCTTGACACTAACTAACTTTCTAGGATCTGGCTGGCTGGCAGGTGGTCCATATAGAATCAGCTGTGTGTTATTCTTAGGTTTGTAATTCCCATTAGCTGTTTTCATGACTATTTGCGTGACAGCCAATGTCTCCTGGTAAGATCTGGTCACTTTTGGGCATGTGTTATCCAATCGCTGAGCAGAAAGATAGAATTCAGAGAGCTGTAGAAGTTAAAAAAGTGAGTCTTGGTATCTTGATCTTATTTGTAAGCATCATTGTAGACATGATCTTGGCCTAATAGTTTTAACTATCTGAAGAAACATATCTGAGCTGTCTCCAATTTTGTTGAGATTCTAGAGAATTTTCTCACCTTTTTAGACAAGAATTAGAAATCAAGGGAAGGGGACACGTCGATTTTGTTGCCCTGGAAACTTTAATACCACCTTCAATTAAATCCAGAGTGTTAGCCAAACCTATAGATTATATGGGTTCATGATTTTTTTTCCTCTGGGAATTAGTTATACTGGCTACTTTTTGCTCATGTTATTTTCCTTTTTTTTATTTTTTTTATTTAACTTTAAAACTTTTTTTTTTTTGTAGGTTTAGGGATACATGTGCAGGTTTGTTATATAAGCCAATTGCATTTCATGGGAGTTTGGTATACAGATTATTTTGCCACCCAGGTGATAAGCATAGTAATGGATAGGTAATTTTTCAATCCTCACCCTCCTCCCTCCCTCTCCCCTCAAATAGGCCCCAGTATCTGTTGTTCCTTTCTTTGTGTCCATGTGTACTCAAAGTTTAGCTCCCACTTCTAAGTGAGAGAATGCAGTATTTGGTTTTCTGTTCCTGTGTTAGTTTGCTTAGGATAATGGCCTCCAACTCCATCCATGTTGGTGCAAAGGACTTACCTCATTGTTTGTTATGGCTGCGTAATATTCCATGGCATTTATGTACCACGTTTTTTTCCTTTTCTTGCTGCTGCCTGCCTGCCTGCATTCTTCCCTCCTTCCCTTTTTCTTTCTTTCCTTCCTCCCCCCTCCCCTCTCCTCCTCTCCCCTCCCCTCCCCTTCCCCTTCCCCTTCCCCTTCCTTCCTTTCTTCCTTTCTTCCTTCCTTCCTTCCTTCCTTCCTTCTTTCCTTCTTTCCTTCCTTCCTTCCTTCCTTCCTTCCTTCCTTCCTTCCTCCCTCCCTCCCTCCCTCCCTCCCTTCCTTCCTTCCTTCCTGTTTTAAAATGAACTCTAACACACAGGCTTTACTTAAAATATATCACATTAAAAATACTATGGCAAAACTTTTCATCATGTCAGTTTCCCTATTCTAACTGTCATAGTCATAACAAGGCTGTTCTACAAGTTTAGGCTATGCATTAGGGGCTGCTCTGATGAGAATAATTATTTTAATTAAGGAAAATTAACGGCATGTTTTTGTCTAATTTCTAGTTTGTACAAATGCTTTTAGCACTTAGGAACAGACCTATTCAATACCTTTGGGTGTTCAAGCAGGGAATGATTCACATTATTAATATTTATGGTTGTGTTAGTGATGTATGGTCATTGTAGAAAACACAGAAGTAAAAATTTTCCATAATCTAACAGATTTCTACTATTTATGCCTCATTGTATTTCTCCATCTAGCTCTATCTCTAGTTGTATTTGAAATGAAGATGAATTAATTATATCCCATCTTTTAAATTGATATTATAATGTAAGCACTTTGTTTTTAAACATTCTTATAGATGTGATGGTTAAGAATTTTTGATACTTTTAAACTTTGCATAAGAGATACTCTTGTTAACCCTCAAAGTTAATTCCACTAATTCAGTATTACAAATAATGCTATGATAGCCATAATTTTACATTAACCTTCATTACATTTCTATTTTGGGGGATATATCCTTAGAAGGAAAATTTTTCTTGAAAAATATAAACAATGTGATATCTTATGACATATTGGTTGAATTGTTCCAGAAATATTTTATAAAAATTTATAATCCTTGTATCAGCATCTAAGAGTGTATTTCAACAAATCCTTCAGCAGTGTTAGAAATTTCTTGTTTATGATTAGGATTATTATCCTTTCTCAAAATATTGTAACAAATAATCACAGGCCTGTATTATCAGAGGTTACCCAGTCTATCCACCAAATTCTGATACTTAAAGATACTTTATTTTTGTTATAACCTAACAATTTTAAAACTGTGCCTATAAAATTAAAAGCTGTCAGAGTGATGAAGTGACAGCAAACAGAAACTGAAGTTATTCTACTTGGCAAGTTATTAAAATCTTATTGAAGAAAGGGTTACTAATTTATTTTCACCTTTAAACCAAATCACAAACTTAGACTGCTAAGAAGATAGCCTAACTAACCTCTGCCCTCCTTTAGGAAAGATGGAACTTTGGTTGATTTCTAATTATCCATATTATAGCTTAATATATGCCAATTAAGCACTATAATACTGGTTTTGTCAGACTTCTTCAATGAAATTCTGAATCAAATAGAAGCAATGGTACAAAGGTTAACTAGAAATACATTGTTATGCTGGGGCCATTTCTTGCAAGTTTTGGAACCGCCATTTCAGTGGATTGGCACAAATAACGAACTTTGCCTGCCACGGGCCCTGAACTGCCCTGTGAGGGTCCGTTGCTTGCCTCTCTCCCCTCTTTACTTCTCAATAAGCAAGCAGATTTGAAGTTGTCTGTTGACCAAGATGGGAAGCTTCACAACAGTTTTAAAGTTTTGGTTGCATCCTACCTGGGGACATCATATGTCTTAAGGAAATTTTCTGCCACCGCATTTGAAACAAAATCTTTCTCTTGTCAATGAAAACAAAATTCAAACTAAATGCTTCTAATGGCTAAAGAATTTTTTCAGTTGCAATGCTTGGGTCCTTTAGCATATCTCATTGAATGCTTTTCTATTCATTCAGATGACTGAATTTGGTAAAGTTATCATAAATTTCAGATTACTTTGACTCTTAATCTTGTTTTTCTCTGACAGAGTTGCCATCCATCCCTTCTTTTCCCCAGAATCTTTCTTTTCTCTTCAGATCTGTATGTAGTGATTATTGTCTTTTAGTTTCCTGACCTGCAATCTGACTGTTTGCCCCTTTCAAATTGTGAGGTGCCTCAGTAGGGAAAAGCTCAGATATGAACTCACTTGAATCATAGGGCGATTCAGGGAACGTTTTCCTCATTGTTGCCCCTTCTTTTCGTCACCTGTTTAACATAGAATGCAAATTAATGCTATTACCTTTTTCTCTTTTCTCCTAAACTCACCTAACCTCTTGTTTTTATTATTTTTTTCTACCTGCTGAGGATACTTATATAGGCTGCTTTTTGTAAGATTTAAAAGTTTTTTCCCCTTCTGGGTTAGACTTGGTTATTTATTTATTTATTTTTGCCTCTGTATTCTATGTTGCAAAAGCAATTTAAATTTAAGAGGGCTACTTATTTTAAGTGGGTTGTTCTCATTGCTGGTGTCATAGTGTTTTAGTCTTCCATTGCACTATGTATTAAAATGGGGACAACAGTGCCACTCTTGCATTCTTCTTCCTAAGCAGGTTCTGTTTTTTTTTTTTTCTGAGAATATCTAAGATTTGTCTCTTCTATCTTATGAGAAAGAGTATAATCTTGATCTTTGATCACAAACTCATCTTGCATGGGAGGCCCACAAAGGCAATCCTCATCATCATGTGGGTGGCAATGCCGGACAACCCTTTGAGAAGGAGAATCATTTTAACTTTCCCTGGCTATCTTCCCTTGACTCACTGTATTCTGCTGTCCCCACACCAACATATTTGGTTATTATTTCATGTGCAATGGAAAACTATTAGTGGTTAAAGCAAAAGAGTGGTATGTTCTGATTTATGTTTTAAAAATATGAGTTACTGCTGAGTTGAAAATGGGCTGTAAGAGGCAAAAGTAGGAGCATATAGATCAATTAGGAGCTATTGCAGGAGTTCCCATGATGGAGTATACTTGAACTACTGTTTTCACAGTGGTGATGGAGAGGGTGGATGGAATCTAGGCAGGTTTTCGTAGAAGAAATAAGTCAGCTTTATGGTTGATCATATGAGAGTGGGTGGAGAGTCAGGCGTGATAAATGAGAAGAATTGAGGATTATTCCTAGGCCCTGACTTTAGGAAACTTGTGGATAGTGGTGCTGTTTATGAAGACGACAATGAATTGGCTTTGAGGAAGAAGTCAAGGCTTCTATTTGGGCTACCCTAAGTTTGAGATACCTATTATATATCTATATAGAGATGTCAAGCAGGAAATGTATGAATGTATGAGCCTGGAGATGTGTTGAAAGACTGAGGCAGGGGTAGTAGGAGATATGTTACCAAATGAGCAGTCCTAGGGAGTCAGTGTCGATGCAGGGGTGAGAAGAGCCTAGGACCAAGCCTAGGGTGCCGGTGGTAGAAAGTGAGAGTTGACCAAATTTTGGGGGTTGAAAAAAAAAACAAAAAAACAAAAAAGAAACTGAGAAGAAAAAGTCAGGTCAGAGAAAGCACAAATTATTAGTAGGGAGACACAGGCACTGAGCATTTGATGTTTTTCTCTAATGGTTACTTGCCCAATATATTTTTCTTTTGATTTGTGCTGCTGGCATCTCAATCTGATCCGAAATATTTGCTATATAGCATCTTTAAGTTAAACAAGTAACATTTTCACCCCTCTGGGATGAATTGTGTCCCGGCAAAATGCATGTTAAAGTCCTAATCCTCAGAACCACAGAGTATGACTGTATTTGGAGATAGTGTCTTTAAAGAGGTAATAAATAAAAGGAACTTATTCAATTGGGTCCTATCCAATCTGACTGGAATCTTTATAGGAAGAGGAGATTAGGACACATACATGTGTGCACACAGAGAAGAGACCAGTGAGAAGGTGGCCAGGAACAAGACAAGTAGAGAGGCCTCAGAAGAAACAAGCCAGGTGACATCTTGAGTTTTGGCTTCCATCCTCCAGAACTGACAGAATACATTTCTGTTGTTTAAGCTATGCAGATTGCAGTATTTGTTATGGTAGCCTTAAGACACTATACACACTGCCGTCTCACTTCATTTTTCTACAGCATTTAAAATGGCCAACTATCCATTGATTATTGCATTTTATTAGTTCTGATATAAACTTTGCTAGAGCAAGAGTCTCAAAATAACAGAGACTCATATTTAAGAGTCAGAGTGTAAGTTCAGGGCTAGTGTGGTCAATCTGTGGTGTCAGGAACCCAAGTTCATTCTAAGACTTTGATTTGAAATCCTTGGGGATTGTTTAAATTCATAGATGACCTCTATGTCTACATTTCAGGAGGGAGAAACAGCACAATCAGCCCTATAGGTAATGACCTGAAAATTGCATGCATCTCTTGTCCTTACAGACCATAGGTCAGGAATTGGTCACATAGACATGCCAGTCTTTAAGGGAAGCTGAGACCAACAAAAAAGTGGGGATTCTAAAACCAGAGAGGAAAGAAAAATTGATTTCCAAAACAGTTTTATATATACTAGGCACTAAAAATGAATTTAATCTATCAACTTGATTTTATCTTATTACCAGTATCACTTCTAATTACTCTTATAAAACTTTAAAAAGTTTATATTTCCTAAAATTATATGCCCTACAGAGTTTAAAGAATTGTATTCTATATTTTTCCTTTTCTACTTAACCAGTTATAATGTAGTGGAAAGCAAAATAAGACTATACCACTATTTCCTAATTTTCTCACTCATAAAATTAAAAGGTTTAGTTAGATAAGGTTCTCTCAAGATCAAATGTCTGTGAATGTATGCCATATAATACATATATTCTGTATTTTTATAAATAACTTAAAAATAAGATCTGCAAATGTAATTATCATGTATAATACATGTTATGGTAATTATTTAATTTCCAAATAAATATTCACCCAGTTCCTAAACAGCTCTTTCCTATTAAAAAAACAAAACAAAAACTTTTCCAGTCTGTTTATACATATTTAGCCACAAGGTGGCAACAGCAGAGACATTTCTCTTATTTTTCTCATGCTAAAAAAAAATGGTTACATGTCACCAAGGAGGTAGTGTTTCTTCCTCTCTCAGTTTCACATGTACATACTCACCCTGATAAAGCAAGAGAAAAAGAATTTTGCTTTGTGTGCGTCTAATTTTAGTAGGAAAAGGAAATAAAACCTATTAAATGTTGGTAATTGAGCACAAAAATTAGAATATCCCAAAACTGTAAATATCTACAAAATTTATAATTTTAGTACAAAAAGGAAATAAAATCTATTAAATTTGATAATTGAGTACAAACATTAGAATATCTAAAAACTGGAAATATCTGCAAAATTTATAAACAGTTGTTTGTAGAAAACCCAAAAGCAAAAATTTCAAATTCCCTATACTCACCATATTATTATACTCAACCTACAGTAGTTTAGCAACCTGAAAAAGCTTCCCTGCCCCTTCCAAGTATAGTAATTTTCTAATCAGCAATACATTCTGTTACTACCTAACCTATATTGGAATAGTAATTTTTATAATGCAGGTACAGCATTTATTACTTATCATAACGTATGTTTCATAGAATAAAGTAGCAAAATACTCTTTTCCAAAATTTAAAACTGTATTCTAATTAAATCTAAGGTACAAATAAATAAACAAATATTATTTTCTTTCTATTTTTCCTTTCTTTTATTGTACTTTAGGTTCTGGGGTACATGTACAGATCATGAAAGATTGTTGCATAGGTACATACATGGCAATGTGATTTGCTGCCTCCATCCCCCTGTCACCTACAGCTCATATTTCTCCCCATGATATCCCTCCCCCAACCTCCCTACCCACTGCTGTCCCTCCCTTGGCCCCCCACAACAGATCCCAGTGTGTGATGCTCCCCTCCCTGTGTCCCTGTGTTCTCATTGTTCAACACCCACCTATGGGTGAGAACATGAGGTGTTTGATTTTCTGTTCCTGTGTCAGTTTGCTGAGAATGATGGTTTCCAGATTCATCCATGTCCCTACAAAGGACACGAACTCATCATTTTTTGTGGCTGCATAGTATTTCATGGTGTATATGTGCCACATTTTTCTTGTCCAATCTATCATCCATGGGCATTTGAATTGGTTCCAGGCTTTTGCTATTGTAAACAGTGCCACTATGAACATATGTGTACACGTGTCTTTATAACAGAATGATTTATAATCCCTTGGGTATATACCCAGTAATGGGATTGCTGGGTCAAATGGAATTTCTATTTCTAGGTCCTTGAGGAATCCCCACACTGTCTTCCACAATAGTTGAACTAATTTACATGCCCACCAACAGTGTAAAAGTTTTCCTATTTCTCCACATCCTCGTTTTCTATAATCAGAGACGACTTAGTCATTTGAGAATGTGAAGAGCTCTTAGGAATTATGTAATAAAATAGCTACCACTGCGAGATGTAAATCAACTATAGAATTTTATCTTAAAGTTTACACTATAAAGACATACAATAATATCTGTCAATTTAAAAAGAAAAGTTTACATGCTGTACATGGAGATAAAAATCAAAGCACACTGACATAATTAAGAATCACAGGTAATCTAAGTTTGAGGAAGCTGGTTTTTCTATTATTGGAGTTGCTCTTCATTGAGAATGACCAAAAATCTAGTCACCAAAACTCCTTTCTTCCCTTCTTGGAGGCATGTACCCTGCCCATAGTCAGAGGCCCATCTCTCAGCTTCCTATTTCCCCAGATGGCCAATGTGGTCCTGGGCTTGTGATTACTCAGTAAATCTTAATGTGGGCAAATGTGCTCTCTTTTTGTGGTGCTCTGCGCTGGCCTGGGATTGTTGTGCTCTGGGCTGCATTGGTGAACATGGTCACCTGGGAACTGTGCTACCTGCCAGGCAGCTTGGTGCTACTTGCCAGGCAGCTTGGTGCTCCCTGCAGATGCCTCAGGTTTGCTCTGCTGTTGGTATAAAGACAAGAAGATCCACATTCCTGCTGTCCCCAGCTTGTCTGATACAGGACTCTTCTTCCTCTGTCTCCCCTCCATGTGCTTTTTCTCACTTCTTATTTAAGGAGCCGCCAAAACGATTGATAAAGCAACTTTTCTTTCTCTACTTCAGATTCTCAAAGTCAAACACTCTTTTTGAGGTGGTGGTGTTCAGTGTGAGAGTGAATAGTCATAAGTTAATTCTCTTTGACACACTTGCAGAAAGCATTTGTTTTAGCAGGATTGGGCCACACTTATTTCTCTGATTTCACCTCCCTAATTTATCATATTTTGGGGTGACAATATAGTACCCGATCAGGCTCAGGGTGCTTCTGCTTAGAAGCTTCTATACAAATGCCAAATACCCAATTACCCATTTTTTTGAGACATTATTCTTTAGTTCCCTGACGACCATCATTTGTCTAATCCAAATACAACTGCTTCCCATTTACCCTGTCCCACTCCATCAACCAAGGACTCACTATTTTCACTCCACCCCAACTTTAATGTAAAACCTAGCTCTCACCATCCTTCACAAGAAATCCAAGCACGCTAGATATATTGCCTTAGTTATCTGTTATTACAAAAAACCAAACCAAAACAAAACCTTGTATTGGCTTTGTCCTATATCAACTATTTGAAGCTGAACTCTCTTCCCCATTTGTTTCTGAGCTAGTCTTAGTCACAAGAGGCATTCACATAAGACTGGGAAGGGGTGTGAAGCAGCAGCTACGATTGTACTTGGTAGGTCAATGTATGGCTAGATGCTGTTGCAGCTCCTCTGTTGTGGATCCACCAGCTCATCTTGCAACTCCCTCCAGATGTCCTCATCTAGTTCCATGACAAAGGGCATCAGGTTCCCTTGCATGTCACCCACATATAGAAGGCACAGAAAAAATGTAACCAAGAAAAGCGACCAAGGTAACTTCCAGGTTGTCCTTGAGGTTCTCATCTTATTCTCACAGATTCCTGTTTTTTCTTGCTCCACCCTTTTCTTATCCACCTTCCCCCACCACACACCTTACATCAATCTGACCTTTTCAACTGCCTGCCTTACCCACTCCAGGCTCTAGCTCAGGTGCAAAAACAATAGGCATGTATGAAAACTTTAGTAGGTTGTTGCAATACACTAAGGTCAATTTCTATAATAGATCCATTGTTTTATGTATCACTTCTAATAGTTCTTTTTCTGAAATCAAGCCCTGACCAATAAATAAGTCCGAGAAGCAGTTCCTGGGGCACCTAAACTTAAATGTGAATTCTCTGAATTGGTTAAGGGATATTTGGAATAGGTTTTCTAATTTGGTTACACTTAGATGCATTAATAACCTGTTTTTGTGGAAAGGTCGCACTGGTGTTCCATGACATACAATGGAAAATATTTATTTAAATGATCATCTTTAGATACTTGTAATCAAGAACATAGTATCTAATCAATAACGTGAAAGTTAGGGCATTAATTGAGAAAGAGGGGGATCTTGGTGATTGGAAAGGAGTTATATGATCATATTTAGATGATGAAGCTGAGGACCTTGAATGCATACATTTTTGCTCTGCTTTGACAGTACAAACAACCTCTTTTCCCCTGTGTGAGAAGTTCGGCCTCCCTTTGCCTGAAGGCACCTTAATAGTCTTTCCTGAGGTAGTTGCCTTGGAATAAACTAATGATCCTCCTCCTGATCTACCTTCATTCCTTCTTATTGCTTCTAAATTTATAACCAGACTAAAATCGCAACAAGATTCAAAGGGCAAGACACAAAGTGTGACCAGTGAGGAGGTATGATACACATTTTAAAAACTGCAAGCTCTTTGCCAATTTAGTTCTATAGAGGTCTGGAGAACAAATGTGGGAATGGACCCTGGGGTGTGGGATCAGGTCAGAAGGAGTATGAAATTGAAATTGGACACTAAGCAGAATTAGTAGATTCCCTGTACTACCTTGAGGAACTGAGAATGGCTCTAACAGCTTATTTAGTTGCTTGCATAAACCTGGATGTGTTTGTGGTCTGTAGTGAAATAGATCAAAATACCAGACTTCCTTGTTATAATAAATAGACAAATAGAGTCATTGTGATACTAGAGTGGATCTGCATAGCAAGATCTGCTCACCCTTCCCCTAAATAGATACCCCATAAATGATACATTTCTTTCTCTAAATATCTCAGAAATACATTTAAGAGGGAATCATTAACATTCTTGAAGGGTTCGATGACAGATATTTTCTGTAGGTCAGAAATGATAAATGGGCTGGATTCCTTGGATTCAGTAGAAGCAATGGCATTCCCAGGTGGCAGGAATCAAGTGGCCAGATGTGAAAGACAGTGTAGGCCTGGTAGCTGGAATGGATAATAAACATTCAGCAGTTATCGGAATGGTCTGACCAGCACGGGTATTTGGCTTTAGTTTAATTATGATCCTGCTCCTGCTCCTCTTCCTCATTTTCCAATTCTATGAAATAGAATGGCAGCCTTAAATAATTTATGTAAGCAAAAAGGCTTTAGATCTGGTGAACAGAAGTCATGGCCCCTCAGTAAATTTCCAATAGTAAGCTAATCGACAGACCCAGAGACCGCCAAATGAAGGAGAGTCCAGATCCTCTTGAACAAGGATGTGTTGCCAGCCCAAAATTTCTAATGTAAATCTTTCTTCAAACCCTAATTTTCCCCAAGGAGGAGGGAATCTATTTCCTGGACCGACCATTTATAACAGAAAGAAAATAATCACATATTTAAGGAATTATTAGTCACTGGCTTAGAGCTGACACTAATCCTTAGGCACGTAAAATGTTACTGTAGTCCATCAGTCAGAATAGGGACTTGTGAAAGTCAGATGATCAGGGGAGTTTTGGCTTAGGTCCATCATGCTATGAGCCCAGTGGGTCCCTGAACTGGCCTTGTGATTATTTTCTCGATTTGGAATTCATATTTGATGTGGAGTAGACATGCTATTAGTGTCTGAAGCCTCACCTTGTTCCCCTGACCCACGGAGTTAGAGACATTGTGGGCAAGGAAGGCTAAATAGAAATCACTATAATTCTCTAGACCAGAGGTCAGCAAACTTTTTCTGTAAGGGGCCTATAAATTAATAAATATTTTAGGCTTTGTGGGTCAGATATAGTCTCTGTTTCTTCATCTCTTCCTCCTCCTCTTTCTGTTTTCTTTCTTCTCCACTTCCTCCTCCTCCTTCGCTTCTTCTTATCATTCTCCTTCTCCCTCTTCTTCTTTTCCCTTTTCTTCTGCTTCCTGTTCATCCACCTCTTCTTCTTGTAGTCTTTCTCCTTCTATTTCTACCTTTAGCTCCTCTTTTCCTCCTTGTTGTCCTCTCTCTCCTCTGATTCCATCTTCTCCTCCCCCATCTTCTTTTGCTTCTCAACCCTTTAAAAATGTAAAAACAATATCCTTAGTTAAGATTTGTATAAAAAGGAGGCAGAGGGCTATATTTAGCCTATGGGCCATGGTTTGCCAGCCCTTGTTCCCCTGGACTGAGCCATGGTAAGTTATCTTGCCAAGGGAAAGGACAGGTTGCCATGTCTGGTCCCTCTACCACCAAGAAAGAGGCTCAGCACTTTGTGTTCTTCCTAAAGAAAACAGATCTCATTTGGTTATACTACTCTGAGTAGTTAACAAGTAAACCAAAAAGCTGCCATTTTTAACTGGAGCCAGGAAAAAGAGCAGGTCATGAAAGAGGTCCCAGCTGCCATGCAAGCTACTCTGCCACATACGTCATATGAACCAACAGTGCCAAAATTATTAGTAGGGGATAGGGATGGGCTCATGGCCACCCTCCACCACTCCTCCCTCTTACCTTGAACCTAAGGCTTCATGGGGAGTGCCCTTTGACTACCTGGCTGAGGAAGCAAATGATTCTGCACAATATACTGGCACTACCAGAAACCAGGCAGTGGCAGCACTACAGCCCTACCCAGAAGTGGCTGTGAAATGCTATGGTGAAGGAAAGCCCTCTCGGTGGGAAGAACTTTGAGCAGTACACCTGCTTCTTCATCTTGCCTTGAAGAAAAGGTAGAGATATTCATATATGATAACTTAGCATCAGTGGATAATTTGGTTCTCAGCTACCTGGCCTCTCTTCCCTGCTTGCCTCTTCCATCCTTATTCTTTTCAACTTCTCCATTTCCCCACCTCTCCCTTTCTGATCCCTGTACCCTACCTCTTGTTTTTCTGATAAAACCTCTTTATCATCTGACTCCTGAGTCCTTGAGTCTTTCCTCTACCAATAAAAAATACACTCTCAACAGAGTCTATCTCTATTATGTTGTGTCTGTCTCTCAAAATAATGATAACATCTTCTAAGAAAATACAAATTTTTCCAGATGTATATGTAAGTGGCAGGAAAACAATGTTTTTAATACTTTACACATGCCTCCTGATACAGTTTAGATGCTTTTGTCCCCTCCAAATCTCATGTTGAAATATGACCTCAATGCTGGAGTTGGACCTAGTGGGAGGTGTTTGGGTCATGTGGGTGGCTACCTCATGGTAGCCATGGCTTGGTGCTGTGCTTGCAGTAAGGAGTGACTTCTCACTCTATGAGTTCACACGAGATCTGGTTATTTAAAAGAGCCCTACAACTACTTCCTCTCTCTCTTGGCATGTGATATACTGGCTCCCCATTCACCTTCTGCCATGATTGTAAGCTTCCTGAGGCTTCAATAGAAGCTGAGCAGATGCTGGTGCCATGTTTGTGCAACCTGCACAACTATAAGCCAGATAAACCTCTTTTCATTATAAATTACCCAGTCCTAGGTATTTCTTTATAGCAAGGCAAATGGCCGAATGCATCTCCTTTTCTGGAGGCAATTAACCGTCCGTTGATATATTCAATAGCAGTATGATCTTAACAGGTTTTTAACAAGATATCCAGGTCACTTATCTTTGAGATAAAGAACAACAACAAAAAGTATTTGTTTTACTCATCTTTCTCTGCCTAAAATTCAGCCGTTTCTGCACTCACTATATCTATTGAGGTTTCCAAGACCACTTCAAACTTGATGATTCGCTAGAAGGACTTACAGGAATCAGAAGCTGTTATACTCATGGTCATGATTTATTACAACAAAACAATATAGATTAAAATAAGCAAAGAAAAAAACATCACGGGGAGAAGTCAAGAAGAGAAGGCACAAGTTTCAGGTACCCTTTTCAGTGGAGTTTTACAGGATGCACTTAAATTTTCCAGCAATAATGTATGACAACACATGCAAAATGTTGCCAATGAGGGAAGCTCATCCAAATCCTGGTGTCCAGGGCCTTTTATTGGGGGTTCAGTCATGTAGTGTGCAGCACCTATGTGACTGACTTCAGCTACTCAACTCCAGCCCCTAGTACAAAAACAAGTGTTTATCATAAATCCCATTGATAACATAAACTCTTTGGTCAAGCTGTTATAGTGTGGCCCGAGGTCTCAGGCATACAAAAACACTTAGGCAGAGCATTCCAAGCACTCAGAGATCAGTTGTCTAGAGTCCATCAAGGGCTACTCCTGAAAACAGGTCTTTCTTGTTGGTGTAAGGATTTGAGAACCTGAAGCCTGCTTTTCTGCACACTATGGGTGTATAGATTGGGACTACTGATGAGAGTGTTTGTGTTCAGCAAGAAGAGCCAGGAGAAGAAAAATAGCATTAGACAGGAATTATGCAGCAGAGATCAAGAGTTCTGACTTTGATTAGACAGATGAACTATGCCACATTTTTATGTCTAACTGCTCTGTTGCTATTTTCTTTTTTAATTTGTGGAATTAAGCTATTGAGAATATCTACAACAAAGGTTTATTATGAGGATTAAATAACCTAAATTATTTAAAATATTTACTACAGTAAGTGTTCAATACATCTTAACAAAGACCCAAATGACCACGAACACCAACTGCTAACTGTGTAGCATCCTGCCCCTAGAATGTCTGATCTTTTCCACAGCAAACTCCGCGACGCAACAGCTCAGTGTCATCTGGAAATTGATGTATTACAAATGAGCACAGAATGGGCTGTTGCGCTAATGTTTTTTGTGTTTGTAAGAACAGGCTTTGGGAAAGACCAGTTTCACAGACTGTATGACTTGGGAAGTGACTCTAGGAGGCATTAGCCTGCAGAAGTTTTATTAGGGAGTATTCCTCAGACCCACAACTGTGAAAGGCAAGAGAAGGGAAGAAAACGGAGGAAAAGAAGTCTGACTGAGAACAGGGAAAAGCTGAGATGTGAAATAATCTCAGGGGTGTTCTTAGCCAATTACCAACAACTCTGAAGCAGTCATGGGCCTGCAGACCTGGAGTGAAGAAAGCAGAACTTTATACTCCTGTGTCAATATACAATGATTCAATTTTGTTCACCCTAGAAAGAGACACCAGCCTGGGTGAGGCAGTTCTCTTTTGCTGAACCATCACTGCTGGTGGCTGACAGGTAAGAGCAAGGCCAGCTTTAGAGGCATGCAACCTGTGCAGACTCCCTGGGCCTCATGCTCGTGAGGGTCCAACATTTGGTTCATGCTCCGCTGCCACCACATTACAATTCTTAACAATATTTTAACAAAAGTTCTCATAATTTAATTTTGTATTGGCTCAACAAATTATGTAGTTGGTCCTGGTGAAAGGCTGTCTTAGCAGCACTCTCAGTATCTGGGGTCTGTTAAAGAAAGATGTTTAATGATACTCGTTAAATAACAATAATGAAGACTTTATTCAGGACCATTGCAATAGTATAAATACCACTGTAGTGGGTTCTTGCAGGGGAGAAAGATTTGGCTCAACTCTGAATACACCATAGAGAAGTGGGAATTTATGGGCAAGGATCAGCGTGGAGTTCAGTGGATGAAAACTTACTAAGAGGAAACAAGGGTTGGGGCTGTGGTTGTGGCTTAAAGTTAATACAGGGTGATAAGACATCACCTGATGGAGGATAAGAAACCTCAACAGATACCAAGATTCACCAAATATTGGGAATGGGGTTTCTTGCTAAACTGACTTAGCAGAGTTCTTTGCTAAAACAGGATTTTAGAAGGAAGTGCACAGATGGGCCTAGGTGAAGGTTCAAAAGCCCAACAAAAAGTTTGGACAAGGAAATAATCTTTGTCTGATTATATATCTATATTTCTGAAGGGGTATTTGGGTGATACATCACAGTATCAACTACTTGTGGTATATTAGTGGTGATAATCACTTCTAATAAGAAACTGAGTAATTTAAAATAAGCAAATATGATACATAAACTGATTAAAAAGAAAAATTGGGGCCAGGTGTGGTTGCTCATGCCTGTAATCCTAGCATTTTAGGAGGCTGAAGAAGGCAAATCACTTGAAGCTAGGAGTTCAAGACCAGCTTAGTCAACAAAGCAAGAAGACCCTGTCTCTACGAAAAAAATTTCAAAATAAAAAATTTAGCCAGACATGGTGACATATGCCTGTAGTCCCAGCTACTTGGAAGGCTGAAGTAGCAGAATCTTTTGAACGCAGGAGTTTGAGGCTGCTGTGAATGAGGACACCACTGCATTCCAGCCTGTGTGCCATGGAATCGTTTTCTAAAAAGAAACAAACAAAACCAAAACGAACTAAACAAAAAAGAAGGAAAGGAAAGTTTTAATTCCATTTCTATAAATTGAGGAGTTCTGTTCTATTCTCTGACTTCCTGAAATATAAGGTCTAATATTTTAAATTAGCATACATCTATTTGAATTACTGTTTGGAGCTTAGAACTTAAATAGACAACAACAGCAACAACGAGGAGTTTTATACATCCTGAAGTCTCTGTTAGAAAGATTATGGCCTTGTGCCAGCCAATTGTTTGGCTCAGGGTCAACTGAAGGAGAAAGCGGGCTAGGGAAGAGAAGCAGATATTTGCTTTTTCTGGGTAGCCAACTTGCTGGGAATTATTTTACATCATTCAATGTGGGAAGAGTACATACACTAAGAAAAGCAAAAAAATAAATAATTCTTTCTTTCTCCTTATCAGCTAAAGACACTTTTTCTAGATTCTCAACTTTGAATTGAGTTTGACTTTTGATATATCTTCCCTTTTTCTACAAGTAATTTTTTGGAAAGTGCTATAAATTTAAGATATTAAGCTATGCACTTCAGGAGAAAAGAAATAGGTAATAGGACAAAATAAGGTCCCCAAGATATCTTCTCAGTAAATACATATTCTGTGACTTGCTACATGGAAAATTTACCAAAATGAAAATTTGAACAACTCCATATTACTACTGAATTCTTTACCGTTGTTTAATCTCTTGTTTTGAGAAAGGAGCTTGACACGGTTGTTAATAAAATGCCAGTCTTCATTAAGACTAAATCCTTCATTCAATGTCTGTCTCAGATATATCTAATCTTTTTGAAATTCAGACACATTTTCTTTTATTTTTGAGACAAGACAGTGTCTCCCTCTGTCACCCAGGCTGGAGTGCACTGGTGCAAACACGGCTCATTGCAACCTCAACCTCTTTGACTAAAGAGATCCTCTCTGGCTCAAGAGATCATATTTTCCATGAAAACTTCCCTGACTATAAGAACCTGTAGGTAAACTGTTCTGTGATGTCAGAGAAGAAAGGAAGCAATAGGGTCAAGCAATGGAGTTGGTATATAGTTAGGGTTAGAACATGAAATACAAGACAGTGGCAGGGACCAGGCAGGAAGGCAGAACAGTGTGATGACTGTAAGTGCTAGACTCCTGACTCAGGTTCAAATCTCAGCCCTCCCACTTTGTGAAGTTGACAATTTAGTTAGCCCTCCTTTCCCCCACCATGTCTTAGTTTTCTCATGTATAAACAAACATGATATTTACCTCATTGATTATTACTAGTATTAAATGGATTAATAGGTATAAAGTACTTAGGCTAATACCTGACATATAAGTGCCTTATTGGCATTTTAATATTAAAGCAAAAGGATTACTAATATGCCAGGCATTTTTTTTATATCTTGATTCATATAATTCTTTCAATAACTTATATTATTATTTTTGCTCTACAGATAAGCAAACTGAGGCTTAGGCAGATTAAATAATTTGTTTACCAGACAAGCACATTTTCAGTGACAAAGCAAAAGACCCAAGTAGGGTGAATCCGAGTAGGACCATTGTACTTCTTTGCTTCTAACTCTTCAGTGATACCCTACATAGAGCAAGGAGGTTCAGGTGAGAAAATGTCAAAACTACAAGTCTCATTACAGCTGACTTTAAAGGATATTAACAGCTTCTCATATTCACATTGTATCTATTGATTTATTTTGTTGCATTGTGGACTTTGTACACAAACCTTTTCATTTGTGCAGATTAATTGCAATAGTATCATTTGGGGCTTCTTACAGTCAAGCACTGACAAACTAAAATAGGAGACCTGTGGCAGGGGGTGAGTGACCTCAGAATTGCCGTGCTGTCTGCCTTAAGCAGGATACTTGCGGACTTCTGGCCAGCATGTCCCTGAGGGACGTCAGGGAAGCTTGGCCAAACTAACACCAGAGAGGGTTCCTGACCACTCTCTCTATGCTGTCTTACACTTGTCAAAATGAAAGTGTGCTGGACTATGTAAACTGAAACTGTGACAGATGTACCAGTGATAGGTGGAGTGCGTCCTGAAACAAGAGCTTTTAACCTCTGTCTCATGATTTCTCAAAAATCACTTTGCACATGAGTATAATAAGCATAATTCCCAGTTTTTCCAGGAGGATAGTGGTTTATGCCTGTTCCCAGTGTATATTTATCCACAGCACTGGCTTTAATGCACAAAATTGTCCTAGTTCCAATGACAAATTCTGCATATCTGCTATATGTAATGATCATTCTACATAACGGCTATATATAATAATTATTCTACGTATCCACTGTATATAATAGTTTTAGTCTCCCTTTCTAGATATCTCTTCTTTTGGTTTCATAAACACGACAAGTCCCTTCCTGTATATTCATTTATCTACAAACTGTAATTTTTTTAGTTTTCAATTATTGTTTATTACCTACTTAAACTTGTTTACATTGTTCAACTGATATGTTTATCTGTGAAAAATATTTGAGCAGCTCAAGTTGAAATAGAATGTATCATAACTGTTGCCCCTAAAATTAATGAAAATATATTTTTTATTTAATAATTTTTCACTGTCAGCAGTGTTTTCGGGAATGAAGTAAATGTGTTAAATGAAGGACAGTTTTATATCTGGCACCTGGCACACTGTGAGCACTCAAAGATTATTAATTAAATGCTAAATGAATAAATAAATGAATCCAAAGGCCCATGTGTATCTTTACAGCAGGAATTCCAGCAGGCTTTTGTAGACCTGCAGGCTTTTGTAGGCGTTTTGTATTCATTATCTTCTCATACAGACACATTATATTTACATGCACCCATTGTGGCTGTTGCTTTGACTTTCTTATGATTCTCTATCACTATGTTGCATTGTAGTAGGTATTACTTCTCTTCACCAATATCTGATTCATCTCTACTTATAGGCACATGAATGGATCACTATTCTTTGTTTTATTGAAGATATATCTTCCCTTTAAAGATGAAGTGTGGATATATAAGCAGAACTGTGGATAAGCATTTGTTGATGGTGTTCATCTCCCCACACTGCCTTTCATCAGCTTTCACTGTTCACAGAAGCACATTGTGATACAGAGGTGGCATGAGATCCATGCAACTTGGGGCATTAAACCAAAACAGATAGGCGAGCTGTACGGGAGAACTGCTTGAAGCTGCAGTGGACTTTGCAACAGCAGCAAGTAAAGTGGTGTTCCGGCAGTGAGCTTTGGAGATTGTTTGTTACAGAAGTATAACCTAGCCTGTCTTAACAGATACACAAATGGAATACAGTGGAGATTCAGTTAAAATAATCAAGTGTGTTTTATAGTTATAGATTATTTTTATCAATTAGGTGTAAAGACAACATTCCTTAAGAATTTGGACCTATGTCTGTTCACACATATATGTCTTAATATTGTAACTCTATAAAGTAAGAATCCTGGAAACTTAGAAGGATGCTTACAGGTTGTATATCTCATGACTTCCTTTACAACTGTAAAATTAGGATATAGAAAGTTAGGAATGCACTGCTCAATATCACATAGATGGCTAATGGTAGGGACGTGGGTAGAGTCTAATGTTCTTATCTGTATATTTAGTGTTACCTCTGTTACGTTTAACTGTGCCTCATATTCATGGTAATTCTTTCAACCACAAGCCATAGCACTGGAAATTTCCACCAGAATATTCAATATGGATTGAAGCTAAACACTAAACTTAAATGTCTGTTAAAAGTCATACTGGAAGCGGAGACAAGATTAGCAATTAATACTTATTCAAGTTAATAGAACCAGCTAGCAACAGTAATTCATAGATCTCAAGGAATGAAATAAGAATTAGAAGTATTTGGTATAGAGAAATCTTGATAATTATTAAGAGATCCAGAAAACAGAAAGATTTGATCTCCAAGGGAGCCCGCTGGAAAAGTGCCAGCAGCTGAGGACCTTGGGGCCTACAGAGCACAGTACACTGGGCAGAAAGTCATGTAGGAATAGGGTGGGGGAGGGCAGAACATGGCATTGAAAGGCTAAGTATGGTAGTTAATTCCAAGTTTTAATAAAAATTAAATCACTTATAGGCTAAATAAATTCACTATAATTAATTATTACCCATTGGCATTAAACTCCATATCTTTTTTATTGTTGTTATATATTCTCTTAGTTGAATTTCCTTTGGACACATGAATCCTTCTTTCCAGCCTGCATTAGGCAATACTTATATCACAGATGCTTTCAGCAACTGGCAAGCGGCAAGAGGTAGAATTTGTAAAAGACCCATGATTTCATTCTGTTTTTCTGAAAGTTAAAAAATTCCTGCATCTTGCAAACTAGAGTCCTTTTTCACACCAAGTTTGACTAATATTACATATCTGAAAGCCACTAAAATTTTTTCCTCAGCCTATTTTATATTTAGCCACAAATTCTCCACATATTTATACTGAGATTAAAGATTTATCAGTTATGAGGAAATCTTAGCATATAACTCATTACAATGAATTATATTATAAAAAATTTAGAAAACAATATTGGTCATATAAAGTGTACAAAGATATATATTAGCATATATTCCTAATTCAACATTAATTCTGAAACATTTGAGAAATAGAAAAATTTGCTATTTCATTTATACCCCTGAAGGTGGCACTGATGATATTGAAACTCTATTGGTTTGTGCAATGTACCTGCAAGGGTTAATCTGTGAGACCTGGCCCACTGTCCTTTCTCAGGGTGTGAACTGCGAGAAGGGAGTGGACTTTGTAGAGACCAGTCTGATCTGGATTATCTGTTTCTCCATTGCGCCAGCTCCCATAGTTTTAATTAAACTCAGCGTATAGTAATCTCTTAATAAAGCAGTTATTGCATTTCTGATTTCCTTCTAAACATGTATAAACTTCTTTTCCAAGCTCTAATTTAGCGTCAAGAATGCTTTTGTAGAATTTTGAGAAGAGGCAGCAAAATATAGTGTCAATAAAATGAAAAGGAAGTCAACAGAAAAAAAAATGGCCTCTTTGACCTGAGCTATGCGGCATTTTATTTAAACAATAGTGGGTTACTAGGAAATATAACCGATATTAAATATGCTAGAAAATGACCAGAATAAATCACTGCCTTTTCACAGAAGTGTGATACTCTGATGTACTGAAGGGCTGTGCACTCAGATGAAGTCAACAGGTGAAACTTGACTTTTAGCATTGCCTTTGTAATTATGTGACCATTACTTTCCCTGACTCTGTATTTTCAGTTGTAAAACAGGATTATTCATACTAAATTAGTGAGCATATGTGCAGAACCTAACAAATAGAATGTGTCTTCAATAACTTCTAATTAGCCTCCCCATCCAAATCTCCCAATAACAGCTAACATTTCTTGAAATATCTGGCCAAGAACATTCCTATTTGTGTGATCAATAATATTTGGAAAATATTAAAAATCTTCAATAAAATAAAGCTCAAAATCACAGAAAATTTAGATATTAGAAGGTGAATGTTTCTAAAAGTTCAATCATAACTGTTCTTTCTTTCAGAATACAATGAGCGAATATTAATTTAAAAAACCACAGAGACATTTGCTAAGAAATGAATCTGTAAGTCAACACAGAATGTTGACACTGCTTAGCACAGTTCTTGGCACAAATTTTGTGTTCAATAATTGCCTGTTTAATATGAAGTTTAGTTGCCAAGTAATTATTTATTTTGTTCAGCCCATTCAAGTGAAAAAAACTGAGAGTGAGAGAAAGTAGGGAGCTAACCCAAACGTACCCAGCTTATTGGTGTTTGGGCTGACGCTAGCACGAGATGTTATGCTTCTTGGTTAGATATCAGCTATGAGCCCACAACTGCTGAGTACTCCATTCTAAAAAGGTGAAGGGATTTCTCTCTTTCTCCAAAGTGCTAATGTGTAAAAAATAAGTATACGTTTAAAAAGTCAATCCTTGCTTAGTGGGCAGGATTTTGGATGGTATGCAAAAGTAGTGGAAAACACAATTAATTTCAGAATATTAGTGTTATGTGGTGAGAGAATACACAAATAATAGAAGATTTTTTAGGTTGGCAGAAACCATAAGCAAATGATGAATTGAGCATGGGTTGGATATGATTGGAGGTCATGCAAGAGCTAAGGAGAAATGTGAGGCATGCCCGCCCCAGTATGTCTGGTTTTCTGTGTTTCTGAGAAAGGAGAGTATACTGTTGGCATTGGAGGTACTGAACAGATGGAACAAAACCTCACAGGATCTCCTTTCTTTTCATAAGTAACTATAATGGACAAAAGTGGACTCATATTGGATCTCATTAATAAAACATAGAATGTTGAGACATCAAAGCCCAGGGACTATAGTACTATATGGAGCAGTTACTAAGAATGGAGAGGTCCCTGTGGTTTCCCATACAAAGTCTTCACAGCCAGCTGAAGTGAATGGCTCCTTCAGAGAGTTTCATTCTGTCACCGCCTGTGTGCTTCATCCCACTCCTACAAGGGGCTGTGTTTGCTCAGTGAAACCATGTTGTCTTTCTTTTAATCCATTGTTTGTGAAAGACAACATGGAATAAAAAGGACTCCTCCAAGCTGAGAGGTACAAGATATAGAAGAATCAACTTAATTTCTGCTTGACTGGGTTTCAAGGAGCTCCACAGGACAGTCAGATTCCTGTTAGAGCAAAAGACAAAAATAATGTCTACAGAAGTGGTTGACATTGAACTTTCTTTAATGACTAGGCTTTCACTGATGATTGACCTTAAGTTCACAGATGAATTAGAAAAACTTTCAGAAGATTAGTCATAAAAGAGGACATCAGAGCCAGATGGAAATAGAATCTGCTGGAGATGAAGGATATCCAGTAGTTCTTGGTACTGAAAATAAAAAGAATGAAGGTATAGGTACAGAAGTTTACCTTAAGTTGGGAGGCTGAAGGAGGTGTCTACCGGACAATAGGTCTATCTTGTCTGAACATGCAGATTCCTTCTTCATTTCTGACATGGAGGCCTTGAGAAAAACAGAGGAAAAACACAAAATAAGTAATGAATTGAAATATTTATCTCTTTGATGGGTAAAATGCTTTATAAAATCACATATATTTATATATGTATACTCAAGATCATACTGTGTATAATTTTCTATTTTACCTTTATAACTTCTACTTTATATCATAAATATGCCAGTAATTATTCTTCTCAGCCATAATTTTTAAAAGTGTGTATATATATATATATATATATATATAATTTATTTAATCCTTTTATTGTTGGAGAGTTGTTTTCATAAATATAGAATATATAATTTTTACCCAAGCAATATGTCACTGAAAATACATTTAGAAATGGAGTTGTGAACACTGTGGAAGGTGCCAGTATTTACTGTCAAATTTAAATAAGTATTTTAGATTTAAGACTCTTTAGAGGCAAAAAATTGACATGAGATCTACAGAAGTCACACTCAGAATGGTTCAAGGTTAGTTAGTTATTCTCTTACTCTTTTGGGGTCAAATTTACCTTTACATCTAAGGATGGTCATTCCAGAGAAAATGAACCCCACATTCTGCATAGGTAGGTGAGGGTTATAAGTGAGGAGACCTGTGAATCAGCAGTCTTTGCAATTCAAAGACACTGACTTCAGAAGCTCTGTCAGGGTCTGTGGAATATGTAGAAATGTTAAGTGGAGAGTGCGTTTACTTTTTATTCCCCCATTTGACCTCTTGGAGCTACAGGGCTTTACTATAAACCAAGTAGCCAGATCCATAAAGGAATACCTCGGTAATGGTTTCAAGTTGTATTAATTCTTTGGGACCCTGGGATACAATTTAATAAGCGGAAAAAAAATGAAAATGAGTGGCATGTGTGTCATTAAGATTTTTAGGAAGTCTGTCTCCAAGCCTCAACTCCTCAATCATTACTATAGGGTGTTTATGAGCAGAATGATATACCCATGCATTAGCATAATTGGACTTAGGTGACATTTATTAAACATTAGTTCATAAATTTGATCTAGATTACACTTAGACCCGCTCTCTATAAGGGTTTAAATTGCTGAATGAGCAGAACTATCTCATCTCCATATGTTATCAATAAATGACTGGTTCTCTACCAGGGATGATTTTGGCCTCCTCCTTTCTAAGAGATATTTGGCAATATTTGTGACATTTTTAGCTGTCACAACCAGTAAAAAGTACTACAAGCATCTAGCAGATAGAGTTCAAGGACATCCTGATGGACTCCCAACTTAACATCTGCTGATGGACATCCTATAATACACAGGCCAATCCCTACAATAAAAAAAAAAATTGTCCGGTCCAGAACGTCAGTAATGCTGAGGCTGAGAAGCCAAGTAATATGCAGTCCTGGGTAACAGCTGTTGCTTTGGCAGGTTCTAATGCCATCTTAGCTCATGACGTTATTTCAGGAAAACTTAAGCCTTCTCAATAGGTTTTGGAATGTCACTGCCTTCCTTCTTGTAAGTTTTAAAATGTATATTGTGCTTTTATATGTGATAGATGCCTTAATCTCTGCCATAATTGACATGTGAAAGGTGGGAGGTGAGCTTGCCCCTCCTGAGCACCTCACTTACACAACATATTTTTCTGCTTACACGTAATGTATTCCAGAGATTGGGAGAAGAAAGGTGTTCTTCCCCCAGACTTTCCAAAACATAGACTTTAACTTTCTTCTTTGAAACAGCAACCATATCTACTAGCAGAGGCTTCTTTCTGACTCTGAGAACAGCAGGCAGATTCACAGCTGGAAGCAAAATGCTTTCCTTGGAAAAATCTTTTCTAATAAGTTATGCTTTGTCCTTGCCAGGACAGAAAACAGTTAAAATAGCAGAAACAGCTTGCCACCTAGCTGGCGGGGAAGGAGGAGAGCCTAAATTAACAGGCACTTTTCAATCCTGACTTGTTTCTTCTTTTACTTTATTTCTTCCTCTCATAGCCTCAGGCTTTTAATGCCCAGCCTAGGTGGAAATTAATGACAAATCTTGGCCAAAACCTCTCAGGATAAAATTCAGCCTCTCTGGGCACAACCCACAAAGCTATTCATTATCTAGCCTCTGCTGGTCTCTCCCACTTCTCATCTGCACTGGGTTCCAAACACAAGCCCTAAAGCAATGATTCACAAACTCAGATGGCCATTAAAATCAAACTGGGTGGGCATTAATGTAAAAAATTTTGAGAATGCCCATATAGAGTCTCAGGATCCATATTTTCAATAAACTCCCTAGGCAAATCTGATAAACCCCACTGGAATTCACAATCCATTGCTTAAATATGCCAGACCTTCCCATAAGTCTTTTCCTCTGCTCAGGCTCCTCCCTCTGCCTGGACTGTACTTTTAACCTCTTGGGAGTTCTTCCTGAACTTTCCAGGCCAACTTAACCACTCCCACCTCTCTCCCTGTAACGTATTTCTTATGTAGTAAGCATATTGCTTATTGATATGGTTTGGTTCTGTGTCCTCACCCAAATCTCATTTGGAATTGTAATTCCCATGTGTGAAGTGAGGGACCTGTAATCCTCATGTGTGGAGGGAGGGAAGTGATTAGATTATGGGGGCAGTTTCCCCCATGCTGTTCTCATGATAGTGAGTTCTCAGATCTGATGGTTTTGTAAATGGTAGTTTTTTTCTGTGCTGTCACGCATATTCTCCCTTACCTGCTGCCATGTAACAGATGCCTGCTTCCCCTTCCACCATGATTGTTAAGTTTCCTTAGGCCTTCCCAGCCATGCGGAACTGTGAGTCAATTAAACCTTGATTTTCGGATATGTCTTTATAGCATTGTGAGAATAGACTAACACAATATCTATTGTCTGTTGTATCATACATAACAATTCATTGTGCTACATTCTTTTCTTGGTAGTTTGACAGCTCCTTAAATAATAAATATTTCTCTTTTATTAATTTTTTGAGGGAGATTCTCACTCTGTTGCCCAGGCCAGAGTGCAGTGGCATGATCTTGGCCCACTGCAACCTCTGCCTCCTGGTTCAAGCAATTCTCCTGCCTCAGCCTCCTGAGTAGCTGGGGCTACAGATATGTGCTACCATACCCAGCTAATTTTTGTATTTTTAGTAAAGACAGGGTTTCACCATGTTGGCCAGGCTGGTCTTGAACTCCTGACCTCATGATCCACCCGCCTCGGCCTTCCAAAGTGCTGGGATTACAGGTGTGAGCCACTGTGCTCAGCCTAAGAATAAATATTTCTTAAAGGAATCAATACACAAAATACAGTTCACAGCAAACTAGTTGTGTTGCTCACCTCAAGCATCACACTGAAATTCTGCAGGTTTGAGTTTCCAGCTGTAGAAAAATTAAAATCAATCTCTCTCTCTCTCTCTCTCTCTCTCTCTCTCTCTCTCTCTATCTGTCTCTTTCTCTCTCTCTCTCCTGGCTGGGCATGATGGTCCACACCTGTAATCCCAGCACTGTGGGAGGCTGAAGTGGACAGATCACTTGAGGTCAGGAGATAGAGATCAGCCTCAACACGGTGAAACCATGTCTCTACTAAAAGTAAAAAAAAATTAGCTGGGCATGATGGCAGACACCTGTAATCACAGCTACTTGAGACGCTGAGGCAGGAGAATTGCTTGAATCCAGGAGATGGAAGTTTCAGTGAACTGAGATTGTGCCACTGCATTTCAGCCTCTGTGACAGAGCAAGACTCCATCTTGTGTATATATATGCACACACACATATATATTTTCTAAAAGTAAACTAAGATTTTGGTCATTTATGAATCATTTTGTTTGTTTTTTATTCTTTTCACAGATCAGAGGTAACCATTAACATTACAATTTACAGAAAGATCTGAATATCTGAGGAAACATATGAGTAATAAAGAATATTAAATAAATAAATAATAAAATGGGTATGTAAGTTGACATACACACATATATCAATGACTGGAATGAAATGTACCAAAATTTCACAGTGAGATTAATTAAATTTAAGCTATATTTGCTATTGTAAGAAAAAAAATGAAAATTAAAAGTAAGAGGCTTAGTTCTCTCTGTTAAAAATGAGGAAAGAGCTTTCCCTCCCCTCCTTTTTCTTAGAGCACTTAGCTTAGAATATCTTAAATACTTTCTTGTCTCTTTGAAATGTATATAAATCCTTTCTGAAGACTGGATAGGCCTTTTGTCACCTCCAGTACCCAGGAATGTCTTTCTCAAGAACCTGGGAGCGATTTCTTTGAAACGCAAACATCAAGGGAGACAGCGCCCCATCTCGGTTTCTGTGGTTAGGGTAGGAGCTGGCGGCTTGCAAAACTACCTCCTTCGGTTGGCAGGTTGCAAAACTACCTCTTCTCATATAGAGATGAAGAATTTATTTTTCCTCTGGATACAGCTAATTAGCTAACACAGATGGTCACCTCAATTATCAGGTAAAGTGAGGATGAATTATGTGTGACAAATGTTCTTCTCAAGGACTAGTCATTGTTTATCTTGAAAACATATATGTAAGAGGTTGCATCTACTTGTCTACATGAAAGTGTGAGATTTCTGTGTTTGCAGTCTCTTTGTGGATTGATGGCGATGTACATCACAGTATGGCTTAGTGCTTATCAATAATAAAAAGCGCCCCCCCCCACTACCACTTTTAAGGAGAGGATTTCTGGGTTGGAAAAAGGCTTTGTTTTTAATTATATATCTCAACTATATTTATGTTTAATTTACACATGTTCTGTAATAGACTGTTCATTTAAATTTAAATTAGAAATTTTCTTAAAATATTTTTGCTGCATGCCAAGAACAGCCTTTTGTTCTTGAACTTTTAAATTAAAAGATGTCAAGAGAAAGAAAATATGGCAGGCCAGGGAAGGGAAGGACAATGGGAAGAGGGTGGGCAGTCAAATATTTATTTAATATATTTTGAGTGCTAAATATGTATAATGTGTGGTGTGAAAATGTGGGAATAACAGTAAAAATTGTATAATGTGTGGTGTGAAAATGTGGGAATAACAGTAAAAATTATGGTGCCTCTAGAGCTCAGAAAATAATACCCCTAAATGGTGGTGTCAGCAGTAGCCTCAGAAGCAAAAGTTTTTCTCTAACCTTCTCTTGCACTCCTGCCCCTCATTCCATTCTCCTACAAGGCTAACCATAGAAACTAGAATTCCTTTTCCCCAAGAATTGTCACAGAAACCGGAATCCCTTTTCCCTAAAGCCAGCCATAAAACATAAAAATATTACTTTAACTTTCCTTCTGCTTTTCTGTGTGAAAACTGGCCATAAAGAAATTATCTGGGCCTACCGATGGCCCACGCCTGCAATCCCAGCACTTTGGGAGGCTGAGGTGGGTGGATCATGAGATCAGAAGTTTCAGACCAGCATGGCCATTATAGTGAAACCCCGTCTCTACTAAAAAAAAAATATATATAAAAATATGTATATATATATATATGTATATATATATATAATTAGCTGAGTGTGGTGGTGGGTACCTGTAATCCCAGCTACTTGGTAGGCTGGGGCAAGAGAATCGCTTGCACCCAGGAGGCTGAGGTGCAGTGAGCTGAGATCGTGCCACTGCACTTCAGCCAGGGCAATAGTCTAAGACTTCATCTCAAAAAAAAAAAAAAAAAAAAATTATCTGACCTAGTTATTTGTAGGTTCTGAGACCCTCATTCCAGAAAAGATCCCACCAAAACTCAGAGGGAAAAAATGATGCTCAGAGAGCCCGACAGGAATCTAGACAGACTGGCCTTGCTGAGTTTCCCCACTCCATCTATTTGTATGAGATTGTGTCCTTTTTGTTTAATCGTATTTTTACATAGCTGTCCATACTTTTTTGAACCTAAGCATGAAAATGGACATCTTTTATATTTGGGTCTTCATTCTGAAGGTTCTCATGTATCAGTGTTAAATAAATTTGTTATCTTTTCACCAATTAATATGCCTTTTTTTTCTTTTTTGTACTGATCATTTACTGGGACTTGACTGACTGACCAGGGCTTGTATGGATGGACATAAAACCTCAGGGCTTTTGTAATGAAAGGATTGATTCAAAATAAATATTTAAAAAAATATGTCAAGCACTAATGAATAAGTGACATTTACAAATATTTTTAAGAAAATCATTTGTGATTAACAGTTTTCTTTTTGCAAAATAAATAGCTCATATCCTAAAAGATACCTCTCCTTAAGCAGGAGAAAAAAAGCCCAACTGAAATAACGTCAAGCCCATGGCATAGCCGTAATATTAGTTTCAGGGAGGAAAATACCAACACTGAGATATACGAAAGTATTTGAGGGGAATTACATGTTATTCAATTTGTCCTAGAACCTGGGGGAGAGTTCAGGGAAAGAGAACAGCTGGTATATTTAAGAAAAATTGAAATAGGAAAGATTACACATGAGAGCAAAAGAGTCCATTTCTCAAGAAAACCAATAAACACTCACAAACTTTCATTTATAGATTTTCAACAATTTTTTTTCATATTAGTCCAATTGCCAGCCCAAAATCCAACCAGCCAGCATAATAATTAAGGTGACAGCAGGTCCAGTTGGCCACACTCCCTGTTCACCCTTGAATGCTTTTCAAGCCAATGAGAATAACATTTGCGGTGGCAGGAGCCAGAGTCAAAGGAGAATCACTTCACTCAGGAGGAAATCTCCCTGTTGAGCATCTTCAAAATTTTTCATGCGAAGGCGTCTCTGTGTTTGTGTGCACTCTTCAGCTCCATAACTATGAAGGTGGCAGCTTCAGTTTCTCATAAACGTGGAACCTGAAAGCAGCGGTGAGGACTGTCTGCAGCAATTTGGCTTCAAGGCCTTTGTAGTAGAGTCTCATTATTCCAAAACATCTTACTCATTGGTGAAGAAGATAGAGAACATTCTGAAGACTTCCCAGTGTTCTGTTTTCTGGGTTTGGTCTATGATGCCAAAACCTCAGAGTTGACTATATCGTCTGCATGGGATAGGTGATGGTTGCAATTGTGGTGGCTACTGCACCAGTAATGAACACATCCAAAGAAGAAAGCTTCATCCATTTCTTTTAAAGCTGCCGTTTAAAACCTTCATAAAACATGAACTGGATGGCAGGATTGAAGATCAACAGCAATGAGGAAAATGTGCCATTCCAATAAGCCAAGATTTCTTCGCCTCGAATGATCTGATAAAAAGCTTCAATGATAACTTTGTAGTTTGTTGGTACAATCTTCAGTACTAAATTTTGCCCCTCGCAGCTTTATTCTGGTGTTTACCACCCAGAGTGGAGTTGTCAGCCACGTGTTAACCACCCCTGCAACAAACCCAACTACCAGATCTTTACCAGTAGTAGAACGTTGACCTTTGACCCAGACTGCTTTGAGGCTATTAAAAGTGTAGAAACTGAAAATTGCTGGAAACCACCCTCAATATAGTGCCAGGAGTCCTTCTTTTTAATGATCTCCAGAAGCATCATGTGTGTAATTTTGGATTTTCTCTCTCAACAACCTGAAGTCGAAGTCTAGCTGTATCCAGGGGAAAAAACACTGTCATTGCTGTCATGCTTCCCACGGCTCCAGCCACGGCATGGTTTAGGCTTTCATAGGAGAGCATGAAGGCCATTGATGCAGCTCCTTGGAGTCCCAGCCACACTTTTCCCACCAATGCCACAGCCAGAAGATTTAGGAAGGGAGCCTAATATGCCTTTTATGATGGCCCCTACAGTGCCCACCTCAATCCAGAAGCCCATGGTGTACAATTAAATGACATTAGTTTATATGCACAATGTTGTGCAACTATCACATTATCTATTTTCAAAGTATTTATATCATTCAAACAGAAACTCAATATCCATTAAGTAATAATTTTCTATTCTCTCTCCCTCTAGCCTCTAGTAACCTCTAATCTATATGTGTCTATGAATTAGCTGCTTATAGATAATTTCATATTAGCGAAATCAAACAATATGTGTATTTTCATTGCCTGGGCTTATTTCACTTAGCATAATGTTGTCAAGGTTTATCCATGCTGTAGCAGGTAGTAGAATTTTATTCTTTTTATGGCTAATATTCCATCGAATGTACTTATCACATTTTCTTTATCCTTTTATTTATTGATGGACATAAGTTATTTCCAACTTTTGGCTACGTGAATAATGCTACAGCGAACATTTGTGTACAAGTATCTGTTTAGTCCCTGCTCTTAATTCATTTGAGTATACACCTAGGCATGGAATTACTGGGTTGTATGGTAATTTTATGTTTAATTTTTTGAGTGGACACTAAACTGTTTTCCACAGCAGTTGCATCAATGTACTGCCAGCAACATATGAAGACTTCAGTTTCCCCAAATCCCTGCCATTACTTGTTATTATTCATCATTTTTTATTGTAGCCATCCAAGTGGGTATGAAATGCCTCATTATGGTTTGGACTTTCATTTCCCTGATGACTAATGATGTTGAAAAACTTTTCTTTTGTTTATTGGCCATTTGTTGATGTTCCTTGAAGAACTATTTAAGTACTTTGCCAATTTTTAAATTTAGTTGTTTATATGTTGTTAAGTTGTAGGAGTCTCGATATATTCTGCATGCAAACTCCTTATCAGATCTATAATTGGCAACCTGAGCAATGTTTTAAGGAAAAGAGTAGGACCAACTGTTGGGCTCACTTCTATCTTTTCCTTCCCTCCAATATCATGACTTCAGAGCTCCTGACAATCTTTCTATTCATTATGTTTAAAATTTTATCTCTCCAATCCCATAAGACTTTAAAAAGTTCAACTCAGCTTCTTAGCTGCTGTTTACTGCTAGCTATTTAGCCTCTTGGTTCTATGCCACTTCCAAATTGTCAGTCTTTGAGGAGAAAAGCTGCACAGAATGTCTGACTTACTTCCATGAGCTTTCCTTCTCTCCAGTGCCTGTGGCCCTTTATTCAAACACACAACGCACACGCGCATGCACACACACACACACGAGTTGTATATCTATTATTCTCAGTGGGGCTGTAGTTAGCAAGAATTTGCTTTTCTATTGCCAGAACTGGAAATATTTGCCTTATTTTTTAACTGATTCACGGTAGTTCATTTAATGCATGTTCCATAGTTTACTTTGGCCTATGTTGCTGGAATTTAGGCTGTCAGTCTTCCGCTATTAAAACAATGCTACAATGCCTAACCAGGTTATCTTACAAGTGTAAGTGAATTTGTACTTTTAATAAATAGCACCAATTGCCTTCCATTGCAATTGTAACAGTTTTACTCCTACCATCAATATGTGATAATGCCTAGACCACCTCCCCTTTGTGAACAGATTGTGTTCTCATACTTTTTGATGGGCAAAAATGTTATCACACTGCAAAGATATTTCTAATAAACTAGATGTTTGTAATATAAATAATAGCAAAACAATGACAACGTTTACTGCATGTTGGGTATACGCACATTACTAACTGCTTTGTAACTCTTAAATATTTTAATTCCAGGCCTACCATTAGGGCAGACATTGGTTTATTCTTCTTCTACAGGTGCAAAAACCAAGACAAAAAGATCACTGGACCCCAAGGTCCTCAGAAGTTAACAAAACAATTACAACACAGGATATCTGACTTCTGACTTCAGAGTCTGTGCTCTTAATAGGGTGACAGGAGCCCTGATAATAACTCCAGGTATAAATTTGAAATAAGGATGCCTTTCCTAAAATAATCTGTCTTCTTATCATTAGAAGCCATTTAGAACAGCCACACTGTATTAATTTCCTAGGGCTGCTATAACAGATTACCATAAGCTAGGTGGCTTAAAATAATGGAAATTTATTCTCTCACAGTTGGGAGACCAGAAGTCTGAAATCAAAATGTCTTTGTCAGGGCCGCACAGCTTCTGAAGGCTCCAGGGAGGAGTATGTTCCTTGCCACTTCCAGGTCCTGGTGGCTGCTGGCATGCCTTGACTTACAGCCCCATTGCTCTAATTGCTGGAGTGATTCATGGTCACACTGCTTCGTCTTCTGTGTCTTTTCCTCTGTGTGTCTCTTTCTGTTCTACCTATGCCTATCTTTCTTATAAAGATACATGTGCTTGATTTAGGACCCAGCCAGATTATCCAGGATAAGTTCTTCCTCTTCAGGTCTTTAACTTAATCACATGTTTTACAACTATTCACTCTTTCTCCATATAGGTTAATATTCACTAATTCTGGGGATTCAGTCATGGACAAACATTTTGAGGGGCCACCTTTTAATCTACTAGATACATTTTCCATTTAACTAAAATACTTGAACCCCTTTCTTCCTTAATTCATCCATCCATCTATTCAGTCAAAAAATACTCATTTCAGGCTTGCTATATGAAAGCTATCGTTCAAGGTGTTAGGGAAAGAGCAATGAAGAGAAAAGATGGCAGCTCTGTCTTCATGGTACTCGTATTGTAGTTGAAGAAGCCAAATAATATAAGAAATAAGTAGATATGTAGAATACCATCTGGCAATCAATGCCCTAGAAAAAATAAAGCAGAGAAGGAAGACAGGAAGTGCTGTGGGAGAGGATGGTTGACATTTTACTTGTGACAGATGGGAAGGGCTTTCTGAGGAAATGACTGTGGTAGACCGACAAATATTTTCCCCATAGGAAACAGGTTCATCCTCAGAACATGTAAATGTTAACATACAGGCAAAGTTTCCTGATATGGTGTAGTTAAGGATCAGGAGATGAGATTATTTGGTATTATTTGGGTAGGTGCTAAATGTTATGGCAGGTATCTTTATAATAGAAAGGCAGAGAGGATTTTATATGGCGAGAAGAAGAGGCAATGTGACCATGAATGCAGATAATGGAAGGATGAGGCCACAAGTCCAGCTCCCTTCCACCGGAAGCTAGGAGAGGTAAGGTACAGATTCCCTGCAGAACCACTAGCGGGAGTGTGGCCTTCTCAGTGCCTTGATTTGGGCCCAGTGGAACATTTCATTCTGCCCTCCAGAACTGTGAGAGGATGAGTTTGTGATAATTTGTTATAGCAGCCATGGGAGAATAATAAGGTGATTTTAACACAAATTCCTGAAAAAGGTGAAGGAGCAAGGCATACATATATCTGAGGAACAGGAACCAGGCAGAGGAAAGCCTCATGTCCAGTCCACCTTGAGGTGGAAGTGAATAGCTGACATGATTGAGGAGCTATTAAGGCAGCCACTGAGACTCCCTCCTGTGAGCAGGAAGTGGCAGTGGGAGATAGGATCAGAGAGGTCAGAGGATTTAAAGACCCAGTCATGATGTTCATTCTTACTTCTGTGAGGTGAGGAGTCACTAATGGGTTTCATGAACCAAGATGATAAGATCTGACCCTTGGTGTGAGCAGTTCTAGATTTCTATCAGAAGGAGCCAGAACCACTGTTTGTGGTATTGTTAATAGACTATATGGGGCTAAGGACAGTAACAGGAAACCAGTTAGGAGGCTATGGATTATGTTTAGTAGCCCACTTATGCTGAGTCTGAGGTTTATAGGAGAGGACTGGATTGGAGGTAAATACTTCTGAGTGTTATGACACTGGAAATATGCTTTAAACTATTTCAGCATAGATACAGGAAGTTATATATGTCTTAATTCAATTTCACTTAAGAGACGGTTAATTTTCCTAAGAGGGAATGCTTTATACACAGGAAGGGTAATAACATTTAAACAAAAGGCAACTATAAGTGTTTAGCTATTGTCCCTGATCAACATCAGAGGCTTTGTGAATGAATGCTAGAAGAGGATTTTCACTGGTAACTTTAGTGGCTTTTTAATGAGAATAATGAAGATATCTGTAAATTCCGTGTTAATGTAGTTGTATTCAACATACACAGATTGGTAAATAAACTATCCTAGACTTCCCACCACTGCTTATATAGGATAATCAAGTCAAGAAAGCATTTTCCTCCTTTAGAATGTCACTGAAGGCAGGATTCTAATGCAGTTATGGGTTAGAATATTCCAGCTGGCTGTTTCAAATATTAGGTTAACTGAATCCTGCCTCTAAAATATTTTTGGGCTAGAGAATATTTTATGCAAGAAGTGGTTGCTTTATCACAAAACCCAGAGAAGTGGGACTTTATCAAGCTGAAAAAAAGCAGGTTGAATAAGTGTTTTAGTGCCTGCTTATTAATAAGAGTCGGACTTACAAATGGCAGTATATGTGGCAGAATTTAGCCTGAAATTTGCTTTTATTTAAAACCTGGCACCGTGATTGTGAGCAAGTAGAAACCCTTTGTCTTCCTAAGCAGCAGCTTAGGTTCAACAGAATATTTACGTTATGGTTTTATAGCAAAAGTTCTCATGCTAAATATATACAAACTATTTTAGAATAGAAAGAGTCTCCTCTCTTCAGACATGTAGGCTTAGAATTTATTTCCTTTCCCTTGCTACCTGCATGTTAACTAACATGTAATCTATTATTTTCACAGAGTCACTCTACCATCTAAAGTGTTTTTTTTAACCGTATTTTATGCAAAACTTAAAAAAATGTAGATTCTTTCTTACTATAAAGTATCCTTTATACTTAGGGCATACAAAATATTAGAGCATGTATAAATTTTCTTCATGTTATACATGAGGCAATCACTGTCTAGCATAAATGAATAACAAAACTTAAAAAAAAACTTTTTATAATAAAAAGTATTCCAGAATATTTATTCTTTATACTGTATCATAAAATCATATAGAATATTGAGTATAATATTTTGAAACAATAATGAAGTAAATAATAAATATAAATTCCAGACATATAGAATCATTTTGAATAGTCTAAGATCCTAGAAAAGGTAAATTCTAGCCATTCTCTAGTCTTTCTTGCTTTATACATTTGAATCTGAGCTAAACGAATAAGGTTGTGGGGAGGATGTGAAAGTAGGTGTTCTGTGCCCTGTATTCTTTCATGCAGAAACATTTTGCTAGTCATTTTTCACTCTAGCTTGGGGGTCTTTCTAATTCTAGATTATTAATAATTAATACATTGCATTTTACATTTTAATGATATTTTAAATTAATAATTTTAATAGGATATTATTTACAAGTTACCTACTTTGTCTGTGTAAATTATTTAATATTTAAGTTTGCCTTGAGACTCAGTATTATTTCCATATGAGGAAACTTGGGTTAAATGGAAAAATAACTTGCCCAGGTCCATGTAGTTAGGAAGTAATAAAGTCAGAACTACAACAGAACTCTTTCTGAGTTGTGTATCTATACTCTTTTTATTGTCATACTGCTTAATTACAGTAATCATATTCATAATCCATATATAATCAATGTATGGATTATGTATATAAGTTATTACAAAGTGAACATAATATATTATTACAAAGTGAACTTTCTTCTTAAATGACAGAGCTAGATAATAGTAGAATTGGCCTTTAACCAGACCTCTCTGGCTGGAATTCCCACATATGGACATCTCAGAGACCCAGTTTATGATGTATACTTTTGCTTTTCTTACCATGTCAAAGTAAGCACTCTGTAAAATCCTCCCTTTAATTCCAGCTCCTGAATGCTTATGAATAAAATGACTTTTTAATCTCTGATTAGATAGGAAAATTTCTATATCACTTTCCTACTTATTTCCTTATGCCTTGCAAATTTGAGAAAATCCATTAGACAAATACATTGAGTAAAGTCACTTTAACTCACTTTCTTAAAAAAGGATTTTTATTGAACAAAGAAGAGTTTGTTGAACAAAGATGGAGTTTGACTCCATCAAACTTTTATTTCACTTTATTGTGAAACCTCTAAAAATGTTCCTAATTTCCTTAAGGAAATTGGCTTACAGATGGTTTGTATATATATATATATATATATATATATATATATATGCAAATATATATATATTCATGAATATATATATATTCATGAATAGTTAAGAAAATACAGTGGTTTCTTTCTAGAGGGTTATTCAATGTAAAAAGTAAACTCCATCTCATTTATAGTGTGCAAACATATAATCTACCATAGCATTCCACCAAATGCCCTTTCATGAATAAAATAAGAAAGCTTAGCCTAATTTTTCATAGTCAAATATTGTCTCTTACTTTTTGGCAATTTATATAAGTTAATTCCATTTGGTATTTTGTTGATCACAAGAAGATGATACAGGAAAAAGGGAAGGAAAGAAGAAGGAGAAAGAGGAAAAGCACAAGTGAAGGAGAAAGAGAAGTAGAAAGAAAAATAAATATATGAATATATATATATATATATATATATATATATATGCCTGTATTATATACACCTAAACATGTATGCATAGGTAGATACAGTATAGTAATATTTTAAACTAAATGAATGCGATGCATATTTGTATAGTTTACGTGTTATTTAAATATACATGAGCACGTCTATATTTGTTAACACACTATTGTATCCTGGGAAACAAAGTTGCCTGAAAAGCATCTGTGATTGTGGTATGCAGAATTCTAAGAGGATCTCCAAGGTTTCTGACCTCTGTATCATCCCCTCCCCTTGAGTTTGGGTGCAACTTCTGAACATGATGGGATGTCACTGCTGTGATTAGGTTATGTGATATGGCAAAGGTGGGGAGATTTTGTGATGTAATTAAAGTCAAATTAGTTGATTTTGAGTTCATCCAAAAGGAGAATATCCTGAGTGGGCCTGATATAATCTTGTTAACGTTCTTAAAATGGATCTGGGATTTTTCTGGCTTTGAAGAAGGTACTGTGTTGTGAGAGGGTCTTGGTCAGGAGCTGAGAGCCAGTCCTGGCCAACATCCAACCAGAGAGCAGGATCTCAGTCCAACAGCAATATGGAATGGAACTGAATTCTGACAACCACTTAGCTTGGTGGAAAACTCTGAACTCCAGTAAGAAATGCAGCTCCACTGACATCTCATTTCCAGCCTATGAGACCCTTAGCAGAGGACCCAGCTAAGTTGTGCCTGGTCTCCTGATTCATAGAAACATTACAAAAAAGTGTGATTTTAAGCAACTACATTTATGGTAACTTCTTGCGCAGCAATAAAAAAATGTAATAATTTATTCAGAAGTAATATATGCCACTGGTTGTGGTAGAACCATACAGACACTTTCTAGAATCCAGGCTGAGGTAGGTATATTTCTGGGACTCTTTCAATGGTAAAACTCTGGGCTCAGGAGGTAAGTTTCATAAACTCCAGTGCATTCAGGGTTGACACTGTAACATGTAGTGTGAAGTGGTCATGTAGTAAGACAACAGTGCCACATTTGTATCATTGCTACCACCACAGGCACACTTCCTGTCTAATTACAGTATTTTAAAACACTCTACAGACCAAATGAAATGACCAGAAACATTCTATGATCACATAAAGTTTGTAGACTGAAGAGTGAGATCCTATTCTAGTGTTACCCATTTAGGAGAATGATTAATTGAGAGATGACTCTTTATATTCTATCTCTGTAAAATAAAATTAATACAGTTTTTTTGGGCCAAGCAGTTAGGAAATCTGATATACAAATATTATCAAATATATCCTGCATATGGTCACTGTGGTCACTGTCCTAATTATTGGGAACAAAGATTTGAATAGGCTCTCTCCCCCTCCCCTCCTCTCTCCTCTTTCCCTCCCATCCTCTCTCTCCCCTCCTCCTCCCCCTCCACCT
>NW_016107678.1:1207041-1232220 GCF_001604975.1 Cebus imitator | reverse complement strand
TCTTGACAAAGTTTTGCTCTTATCACCCAGGCTGGAATGCAGTGGTGTAATGTCAGCTTACTGCAACCTCTGCCTCCCAGGTTCAAGCTCTCCTACATCAGCCTCCCGAGGAGCTGGAATTACAGGCACCTGCCAACATGACTGGCTAAATTTTGTATTTTTAGTAGAGACAGGGTTTCACCATGTTGGCCATGAATAAGCTCTATCTAAAGAAACTCACAATATATCAGGTCATATAGATATTTAAACAAATATCTATTCAGATAAATAAGTGTATGAATTCAAATTCATACCTGTTGTAGGATCCTTTCTATTAGAAAGTAAGATATTTTGTATTAGGCATCAAAATACCTTTACATAAAGAAAATAGAGCAATGAACCATGTTGTTTAAGTCTGAAATGCAAATGGTTACAAAGTTTTTATAAGGAGACTGAAATTCTGAAAACTTATTTACCATTGAAATATTGATTAAGTTACTGTAAAGGGAAAACAGTTGACCAGCATTCTAAAACTCATAGTTGATTAGCTATGTTTCTTTTCGTAATTTCAGTGTAGCTTCCAAAGAGTGTTAGTGAAGGATAAAATGATTATCTCAATTAAAATCATAAAGACAATTTCCTTTGTGGAACTCAATTAGCTATCTTTTTTTTCTATCTCCTAGAAACATTTTTATATTGTTTGAATTTATCCTAAATGAGCTGGTGTCTGTGATTTCTGGAATGCAATCAAATGGTTTATTGAATTTATTTTAATGGAATTAAATCACAGATATCTAGCATTTTTTGCCAGAATTCTTAATGATTTTGAGAAAGGGCTGGCTTATCATAGAAATGTGGTTATACAGAGAGTGAAAACAGATTTTTAAATGTGGTTTAATCTGATGTCTTTAAGAATTATTGTAGTGCTTCATTCATTTTCTAATATTTAGTAAGCACTAAATTAATATGTGCACAGGACAGAGAGCTAGGCATAGTGCATGGTAATGATACATTATTTTCCCCCTTTTTAAAAAAATTATACTCTAAGTTCCGGGGTACATGTACAGAACATGCGGGTTTGTTACATAGTTATACACATGCTGTGGTGGTTTGCTGCATCCATCACCCACCATCTACATTAGGTATTTCTCCTAATGCTATCCCTCCCCTGGACCCCCACCACAGAACAGGCCCCAGTGTGTGATGTTCCCCTTTCTATGTCCATATGTTCTCATTGTTCAACACCCACTTATGAGTGAGAACATGATGTGTTTGGCTTTCTGTTCTTGTGTTAGTTTGCTGAGAATGCTGGTTTCCAGCTTCATCCATGTCCCTGCAAAGGACATGAACTCATCCTTTTTCTGGCTGCATAGTATTCCATGGTGTATATGTGCCACATTTTCCTTATCCAGTCTATCATTGATAGGCATTTGGGTAGGTTCCAAGTCTTTGCTACTGTGAACAGTGCCGCAATAAACATGCATGTGCATGTATCTTTATAATAGAATGATTTATAATCCTTTGGATATATACCCAGTAATGGAATTGATGGGTCAAATGGCAATTCTAGTTCTAGATTCTTGAGGAATCTCTACACTGTCTTCCACAATGGTTGAACTAATTTACACTCCCACCAACAGTGTAGAAGTGTTTCTATTTCTCCATATCCTGGCCAGCATCTTTTGTCCCTTGATTTTTTAATGATTGCCATTCTAACTGGCATGAGATAGTATCTCATTGTGGTTTTGATTTGCTTTTCTCTATGATTTTCCTCTTTAGTCTCAAATAATTTCTTTTACAGATTCTTGTTTATACATGCACTGTATCCAAAAGCCCCTTTATTTTGATCATATTGTGAATGTATTATATACATTACTTTTTGAAGAGGATAATGATGCCTTAAAATGCAGTAGAACCATTATTTCATTAAGGAAAAAAAAACAGGCAATACGATTCTCTATGAAATAAACAGCTTGTACCTACAGTTATTTTGTATATGTAATTTTTCATTTCTTGGTTTCTTTATTTTGGGTAAGCAGTACAGCTGCTTTGGAAGTTATTTTCTGGGCTTTTTGCTCTGACACCCAATTTTTTAGCACCACCTTCTGTATGAAATGCTTTCTAAATGATTATAAACCACTCCCAATATTTTACATTTCTTGAATATATCCTCTCTTACATTTTTGTGTTGCAGCTATTGCCAATATTGATAAAGGAAAGTGAAGAAGGCACTACAAAATGAAGAGAAAGGCAGAGAAGGGTATAAATAAATGCAGAAACCGAAACAGTAGTTTAAAGGAGGCCAAGAACAAGTTATAGTAATACAGGAAAAGAAACAGGAAGTTGAAGCGTGCCATTTATACACAAGATCATAGCACCCCAAGGATGCCTTATGACTGTGTTGTTGGTTTTGCTTAATGAGGTAATATGAGTAAAAATTACTTTCTGACCATAGTCTAGATAGATATTCTTTAATAGTCTAAGTTCATGAGTTAGCCCTTGAGTAAAATCTTTAAGTTAGATTTGTAAAAACTTGGTAGAGATGAGGAACAGAGTTGTTAGATAATTTAGGTAAACACAAGCTTGGTTTAGGCAGATGCATAAGTCTTTTACTAAGATAAATGTTATTCTTGAGCCAGAGACCCTATCACCCCACTGTCCCTTGAGAGGACTTGAAGGTCGTCCCAGTATTTATTCCTTGCCACTAAACCCTCAGAACTTACAGGGTGATAATTTAAGACTATTAAAGTTCTGTGCCAAGAATTTAAGTACAGTTCATGACAGTCCACTGAAGAACTGTTAAAAACCCAGGTGCTTGGGCCCTATCTAAAACCAAGTAAACCTCAGAATTTCTGAGGATGAATCTGGAGCATCAGCATTTTTTAAAGCTGCTCGGGTGATTCTATTCTTCACCCAGCATTGAGAATTAATTGCCCAAAGTGACAATACCTGCCTCTATACCTGCATTTCTTTAGTAACACCTATCTCTGAAAAGGTCACAACTTCTTTTTCAAGAAATTATAATCATAGATAAGGCCTCTGATCAGAACACTTATCACATAGGTCTTTATAAATATATCAATTTTGGGGGGAAGAATTTGTCCAAAGAATGTTTTCAGGCAAGTTGTTGATAGTGCAATTGAAACTGTGAGAATTTTTTTGGCAAAAATGATGGTCAACAATGATGAATATTTGAGTAGACACACTGAAAAATTATGAGATATAGTCATGGGACATTTATATTCTCAATTTGTTGTTATAAATGTGTTGAAAGTTTTTCTTCTTCATTAGCAATTGCAGTTTAGTGGCTCAGCCTTCTAAAAAAGAAGTATATCATTTATTAGAATATGTCAGATAATTGATTACCTTTTGAGAATGCTTTCAACAGGATCATTTCTATCAGCATACAAATGTGCTGTTAATTCTCCCATCTTAAGACAAAGCAAAGGTTCTTCTTGATTCCACATCATTTATGTCTAGTAACCCTCTCATTACTCTGACCCCTGTGTAGCAAAACTCCTCTAAATTTTTTCTGACTTTTTTCCCTATTTTCTCCTGAACTGACTCACTCTCTCACAACTCCACTAAAGCTATTCTTACAGAGGTAACCGATGATTTAGTGTTAAATTCAATGAACCTCTTACTGACATATCAACATTTTTAGACAGAATTGATCTCTATTTCCTCCTTGAAATACTTTCTTCGTCTGGCTTCCAAGACTTAATTCACACTTGCACTTTTTCTCTTACCTCATCAATCACCTTTTCAGTTCCCTTGCTTGTCCCCTCTCTTTTCTTCAACCTCTGAATGTTTTTGTGCCCCAGGGCGCAGTACTAGGAGCCCTTCTATTTGCCCTCTACATTCACACCTTGGTGATTGCATCCAGTGTCCTGGTTTTAAAAACCGTCTTCATTCTGGTGACAGCTAAGTTTATGTTTCACATCCGAAGGTGTCCTCGTTCAACATCAACAACTAGCGATGTAATAGTTATGACAAGCATAGTACCTCCCAATCCAAACTCTTGCTCTCCCCTCTACTCCTGAACCTAACTCTGTTTCAGTGTACTTTTTCCCCTTTAAATGGCAGTTTTGTCCATTTAAAGAGTGGATGACCAGGTTACCTAGGTAAAATATAAAAATAAAAAACTTAAGAGTCTCCTTTGATTCCTTCCTCTCTTTCACATCCCACAACCATTCTATCAGCAAATCATTTTTGCTTCTACGTTCCAAATATACCTAGAACATGGCTACTTTTTACCATCTACATTTGTGAAATCCTGGTACAAGCCACCATATTCTCTGCCCCAGTGTCCTCCTAAGTGATCTTTATTTCTGCCCTTGCTTTTTGTCTGTTCTTAGCCCAGCAAGGAAAGTGTTTCTTGGAAGCATCGATGAAACCACGTCTCTCCTTAACATTTCACTCTGCTACTAAATGGCTTGCAAGGCTCTCATCTCTTATCTCTACACATTGTTACCCACCCCAGTAAGTAAGCTCTCACCAGCTCCTTGCTCCTCCTAGTCATACCTCAAGCCGTAAGGCTTTCTACTACCTACTTCCTTTCCCTGGAATGCTGCTTCACAAAAGTGTGCATAGTTTTTTTTCCAGTGAAACCTAACCTGGAAACCCTATTTAAAACTTTAAACCTACTACTCTCCTCAATATTTTTTCTCCTCTCCTACATTTTATTTCTCTCCACAGTAATCTCCATTTTCTGAAATACATACATCTACATAACCTAATTTCTGTCCTCCTAAATTAGAATGTTAAGCTCCGTAAAGACATGCATCTTAACTATTTTATTTATGCTATATCCTTAGGACTTTGGGTATTGCCTGCCATTTGTGAAATGATTAATACAAGATTGGCTAATGGAGTACATCATTTATGTAGTACTGTCACTGGATCACTAGATTCCTAACACAGAAATTTTTATTACTTAATTTGTCAGAGACCTGACGTTGATTTTCATATTAGAATTCTTAATAAAATGAAATAAGATGAAATTCCAGGAACACGGGACTTTTTTTCTTAGCATTGTGTGCCTGCTGTAATTTCATAGAGACTCCATGTTTCCTTCATGCTGTGTTTGCAGTTACACAAAAGTGTTAGAGTTTACACAGAAATATACCAACTGAAGTTTTAAAAAGAGTGTGCAATGTCTTTTGAAATCCATAACTCTCATTTCCTGCTGTGCTTAATTTGAAGACCCAGAGCTATTATTAAATTTTAAAAAGTGTTTGTTTTTTAATCTGGAGATCATACTGTAACATATTTATTTATTTATTTTGTGTCTATATGTGAAGAAAGTTCTAAAACCTTTTCATCAAGTCGTACTCTGGGGATTCTGTTTCTGAGAATTTTTTACCTTGGTTCCTGAACTTACCATCAATGTGAGAACTAATTAAAAATATTTTTGACATGGTATTTCCACCAATCTTCCAAAGGTGACTAGAAGTTGCTGGTACTGTATATTAAAGGGTTTTGTGATTCAGACATGGATAATCTAGTTATAATTTGACTTCTGGGCGTAGCAAGTATACCTAGGAACAAGTTGCTCAATGTTGATTTACCAGGTGTAAGGAAAATTGTTTTGTTGTTGCTGTTATCAGCATGTTCTCTGATTAGTTAAGTGAGTGAGGCTGTATTTAGGTCAGAAAGATGGTTTCATTTTGCCTATATAGGGGAGACATTTTTACCTGGCTGTGTAAACTTATTACTGTGTTCATGGGAGTAAGAGGTGGCAAGGTTGAAAGATGACTTTCATTATAACTCCTCTTCCAGTTGCTCAAACTGTATTGAGAAACCCTATATTTTTAAAGAAACTTTTAATATATATTTTAAGTCTATAAACAGCTTCTGAGTGATGAATCTGAAAAAAATAGATTTGGTATTTTTTCGTTAGTGCTTTTTCACAAATCACATACAAATAAATGTGTAAAGACTTGTAAATTTCCTAAATCTTTCTACTAATGGGAAAAAAGGAGGAACTGACACTATATTGCTATGTAATACGTGTTTACATGTACTATAATCTATACTGAAATTAATGACCTGCCTAGCTTTCAGTTTTAGCTTTCTGAGGTGAGAGAGCAGAGTTATGAAGGTAACATTTTACCAGCCTCTTTTGGATTCTCTATTTTTATTGATTCTTTTAATGCATGCTACCTTCTTGAAGTCCAAAGATACTTTTCAAGTATAATCAACCTAGCATAGCTTGATTGACAGGGTTACCATGAAAATATAGCAATTTAACTTATAATTCCATAGTGCTCAGTATTTGTAAATTATAATAAGGGATTATGTTGAGATTATTGGAACATCACAGTAAGGTATATTAGCTATGATGGTACACATAGCTTTGTGAGATTGCAAACTGTCAGGATGGTTGTTGCTCAGAATATTTACTACCTACAAGGGGTACATTTAAAAAACTCAATCTCAGACAAAGAAGTCTGCCAAAATAAAAATGTACTTATAGGGGCCATTACTCTTAAAATTTGAAGGTAGCTCTCAGACAATGGAAGGAAATTATTGGCAGAGGCAAAACAGAGTGTATACTAGAGAAATTTCTGGTGAAAGTATAGGCACTTGAGAGCATATAATGTAAATTTGTCCCCATTTTGTGGGTGCAGCAAGCACATTTAAAGTTCTTCAGACGGCGAAGACACAGTCATGTAATATGCGGCTTAAGGATATAGTGTTCTTGGAGTTAGATGGACACTAAAATGTGCAAAAAGTTAGAAAATAAAATTTTGTATATTCTGTAGTTTTGTCTAGAATTTACTTGAAAATGAGCAAAGTATGGAGCAAATTTTCTAAACTGAGGTGGAAACAGTAGATGAGATGAGAATAGAATACTACAAGATACATCAATGGATATCCAAGACTTTTTATATGCATAACAAAATTACATACACAAAGTTGATTCAGTATCTGCCAAATTAAAACACATGAGATTTAACAAAAATAAAATTAAAATGCATGCTTATTGTTACCTTAACTTCACCTGGAGAATCATATTATAGAGGAAGCAACCATAGCTTGGAGGCTACATAAAACAAAAAAATTACAGCTCTGTATTGCAAACGTTCTTATTAAAGCTCTAAAGAGACAGAGGGAGCTTGATGTGCTGTATCCCAAATGCATTTTCATGTTAACATTGATTTAAATGATTTATCATTCTCAGGAAGAAAATACATGGGTTTTTTGGTGCACCTTCAAATTATTTATATAAATAGATATTTTTAGGAAGTGTCAACATTGTTTGATTTTAGACATATTTTTACTTTATAACATAAACTTGGCAACTCAAATATTCTGAATTTAATTTTAATGACTCTAATGTTAATTTGATTTTCTTTATATACTCTTTTATAACAAGGAGTAGTGATTTTTCTTCCTTTTCCAAAGACAAGATTTTCAGTATTTAATATTACCTAAGTCATAGTTTCTTTTATAACAGCAGAAAATTAGCACAATATTCAATTAAACTGAAGTCGAACACGAGAAAACTGTATTGTGATAGATTCTTCAGCTTTCTAAACCGTTTAGCTTTGTCTATTTATGTAAGGTACAATATAGTGATCATAAAGTGTTTCCTTTATTTCAGAACACTTTGTTTTTCACTTCTATCTCTTAGAACCCAGGGGTTAACATCTACCCTCATCTCTCTCAATTTACAATATTTAAAACATGGATAATAATTTTAGAAATTGAATTTTAGTCCTTGGCACAGTAATCATCTCTGCATCTCTTCCCATTCTTGTATTTATGCATTTATCTCTTTGGTTCTGACCCAAAATACCTGAACTGAATTGATTTTTCTTTTTGAATTGTTGCTTCCTCCCTACTTTTTAACTTTTATTTGCCTTACTGTCCTCTCTGTTATTTAGGCACAAAACTGTAAAGTTGATTTGATTCCTGTTGTTTCCATGATTCCTCTCTAACTTGTGACCAAGTTGATTAAGTACTATCAGCTAAACCTCTAAAGACCCTGTAACAACTCACTCTGTCTCTACTCTCATTGGCTTTGCTCCTAGTTTGAGTTCCATGACTTTCATCAAGCCTATTCTAATACTCTCTAAACTCATCTCTTGTCTTTGTTTTTTCCTCACCTCCAATTCATTCTATATCACAGGCTTATTGTAGCAGTAGTTACTTAAGTATTTCAGTTATTCTCTATATTTTTAAGAAGATGGCATTTATTAATTGAGATATCAGGTAGCTATGTATTTCTCCTAGAACATATAAAAATTTCTCAGCACTAATTACTTCTCAGCTCTTAATCTCCTTAGCTTAAAATGTGAAACTTCCAAGGACAATTTTCATTCATCTTTAATTAGTTTAGTAAAAATGTGTTTATTTTCTATATTATTAAATACAAAGCTACAGTCTAGATGAACAGAATATATGGATGGATACATTTTGCCCCCAAGAAGCTTATAGAATTCCAGAGAATATTAAATGTATAGTTAAGTGTCTCTGAAAAATAAAAATACTGTGAATAGATTTCAAAGAAAATTTTATTACACTCCATTTATCCATTCAACAAATATTTATTGAATACCTACCCTGTGCCTATCACAGGGCTAGGGTTAGGGCACCTATCACTATTCTGTACGTTGGGAATGTAATAGGAATCAAGGCAAAGATCTTATCCCACTGGAGCTAATATTTTTAAAGGGTTAAAAATAATACACACATTAATAAATTCATATATAGGATTTTGGAAATGAACATAAATTATATGAAGGCAAATAAACTAGAATAAAGAAACAAAATTAGCAATATAGTCAGGAAGTTCTTTTGCTGAAATTATAAGGCATGATCTACTGTGCCTGGCCCACCTATACTTTTTTTTTTTTTTTTAACACTAATACTATCTCTAGCACACCTTTTTTTCCCCAGTGAGTATGGTTCTTTACACACTCCAAATTGCTGCCCAGATATCTGCTCTTCATATACTAATGGCCTGGAAACATTAAATTGCCATTGTAACATCAAGTATATCCCTTCATAATTTCCCAAATCAGCTGCTCTCAATAAGCCTAAGTCCACACCGATGTCACCTACTTTATCACCAAGTATTAATGTAGCTACTGCCCAACAGGACCAGCCCTGCTGCTGGGTTGGTTTTCCTTTACCTGTCCTGCTACTGGGTCTTCTTCCTTGTCTCCTTATTGTTGGTTGTGCTGAGGCCCCAGGATACCTAAGTCAAAGCTCATCGAAACTTTGGCAATGAGTGTTGAAAAAGAAGTACAAAAGTGTTTAAGTAAGTGGGGACTACCTGCACTGAGGTTGTTAATGAAAATTTGGTGTGTTAGCTCTCTGAGTCCCAGAACGTGGAGGGCATGCAGAGTGGAGTCACGCCTACTCTTCCTGATTCAGGAAAAGGGAAGCTTTGCATTATGGGGAAGAAGGCTAAAGTCTGATGGTGATGGGAGTACTACTTTAGCCTCTCCCTTTTGTTTTCAAGTGAGGTGTTTCTCTTCTGATTATGCTGTGAAACCTCACACTGTTCTTTGTTACACAGGGACCACCAGGGATCAGCCATAAATAGAGAGGTGCTGCATGATGTTAGTTCACCATCTGCTTGTTTCCCTCAATAAAATGTGCCAAGAAGAAAGCCATGAAAATGGCTTATGTCAATCGCTTATGCTAGTTCACTTGATTATACGCAATTTGAATTGCATATAAATATAATAGCAATAAACATAATCTAATTCCAACATCTAATTGCTTGCAGCAGTATTGTGCTTTTACCACACTACCCCAACATCTACACGTAACATTGTATTTTCAGCTGATCTCAGTGCCATCAACTAGATACTCAAGCTTTCCCATGTCGCCTGAGGCTCTGCTTCCCACTTCTTACTCCTGCTGTACCTGTTCTTGCATTTCACTGGTACCGTAATATTTGTGGAATTCAATGTCATTATTCCCACTCACCTCCCCCATTCTCCAAGAGTTCTTCTCCCCACCTTTTCTTACTTACTGGTTTTACAAATAGATTGTTTTTACTTACTCTTTGATGATTTCTGGAGGAAGCTCATGTTCTTTCTACTTTCTTTTGTTATTGTCATTTCCCTGGAATCCTGTCTCCACAGGCAAAGCTCATCCCATTCTCATAAGGCACTGATGGAGAATGTAGCACTGGAACTAGGACTCCAAAGTTAGATAAGATTTCTGCAAGTGGAGTTCAAAATCAAGACATTCTGGATGAAAGGTGTGGCAGAAGTAATGTGTTTATTAGCAAAGCAAATTTTACTAAGTGACACTTTTTTGTGTGTGTGTGTGGTAAAAAAACACATAAACATAAGATATACAAGAACAGAAAACCAAACACCGCATGTTCTCACTCATAACTGGGTGTTGAACAATTAGAACACGTGGACACAGGGAAGGGAGCATCACACACTGTGGACAAAATTAGCCTGGCATGGTAGTGCATGCCTGTAATCCCAGCTTCTTGGGAGGCTGAGGCAGGAGAATTTCTTGAACCCAGGAGGCGGAGGTTCCAGTGAACTGAGATTGTGCCGTTGCACTCTAGCCTGGGCAATAAGAATTAAACTTGATCTCAAAAAAATAAAAATAAAGTGCAAACCTAAAGCACATTGTTCTCTGGCAAAGTTGATATTTCTTCTTCAATAGTCAAAAATCTTTTAATGAGCAAAGGCAGTAGTTCCCAAACCTTACTGAACTTTAGATTTATCAAAGGAGATTAATAAAACCAATACCAAGGTTGGAATCCCAGAAGAAATAAATCAGAATGCCTGGAAATAATGTTTTTTAATATTCCAAGGTAATTGCAAAATGCATCAGTGTTTGCAAACCATGTGACAAGGGAATTTCTTTCTATAATTCTTCTTTATATTCTATTAATGAATGTAGGATGAACAGTCCTTTCATGTCATCACATAGGATTATCTTATTATATATTATCTTATTATATATGTCTGGTGTATATCCAGACATTTTTTCACTTCTTGTCAGAGAGGATGTAGTCAGAAGACATGCTCACATTTGGGTCTGGACCATCTGTTCCTGCCCGGGTAGCCCCTCACTCCTGGGAAGCAAGAACAACTGTTAATGATAATAAATAATATGTTTTGGCTTAATGCTTTATAATGCACCTAAATTAATCATTTAATCTTCCCAAATAGTATGACCTAGATATGATTGTTATACTCATTTTACAGATAAGATCAGTGCAAAGAAGCGAGGGGCTATTAAGGTGGTGAAGCAAGGATTATGAGATGGCAATCTGACCTTAAAGCATGAGCTGATTGCCTTTACACTGTGCTCTTTTTCCATCAAAATATTTCTCCTCCTTCTCTTCCCTTTTCTCTAGTCATCCTTCTTTTCTTCCTCCACTTCCTCCTCCTCCTACTTTTTGGCCTTTGCCTAGCACAGCATAGGATCTGCATCCAAGTCCAATCTCCAAATTACCTCTCATTGCCATACGTTATGGTATATCTTTTTAAATATAGGAATTCCCCTAATCCAGCAGATGGTAGGATTCATATTCATCTTTGGAAATTTATTATTCTTTTGCATTATGTCATAATCTTTTTGAGGAACATTCAACATAGCATTTAAATAATCTGTAGGCATGTTAGGACAGGGTTCTAGTACTTTTACTTACTTCATTTGACCGTTTGCGTTGACACAACGGCTTCAATCCATAAGCCACAGGGCTCCTAAAATTATGACTTCTCCATAGTAAATTGTTTTTTTACAGCACAGTTTATTCTTCATATTCTCATTTATGCTTCCAGAGCCCGGAATCTTTTTCATATTCTTACAAAAACACAAGTTTCCCAAACTTTGTTCCACATGTCAACACAGAAGAGGTGAGAGACCAGACTGCAAAGCAGTAAGACAAGGCATTTACTGCGATATTAGGAATTACAATTTGGGAGACACAGATTTTGCCAAAGGTGAAATTGAGTTCCAAATAGAGGGAAGGGATTAGGGATTTATAAAAGACTGTTGAGGGTGATTACCTAAGTTGTTTTGAAAGAATTATTACTAATGGAGGAGGCTGGCTTAAAACATGAGTCTATATAGTTCATTGGTTGTCACTGTTCAGGAGTTATAGCACTGGTGGAATTCAGCTCTTTTCCAGGGTATTGTGGTCACTGCAATTTGGCCAAGTTTCAAAGGTTCAAGGCAAGTTCCTATTTTTATGAGTTTTTAAGCTTGCAGATTGATATGGTTTGGCTCTCTTTCTCATCAAAATTTCATCTTGTAGCTCCCGTAATTCCCAGGTGTTGTGGCAGGGACCAAGTGGGAGATGATTGTATCATGAGGATGGGTCTTTCCCATGCTATTCTCATGATAGTGAATGGGTCCCACAAGAGCTGATGGTTTGAAAAATATGAGTTTCTCTGCACAAGCTCTTTTTTTTTCTTTTTATTTTTTGCCTGCTACCATCCATGTAAGATGTTACTTGTTCCTCCTTGCCTTCTGTCATGACTGTGAGGCTTCTCCAGCCACATGGAATCGTGAGTCCAATTAAACCTCTGTCTTTTTTCCCCTAAATTTCCCAGTCTTTGGTATGTCTTTATCAGCAGCATGAAACTGGAAATGAACTAATACACAGGTTGTGCAGGTAGTCCTTTTTCACGTGACTTCCTGACCCCATTTTAGAGCTCTGAACCAAAGTGATGTCATTTTGTATATCACGTCTCATGTAGAAAACAACGTTTGGCAAGACTGTAAAGAAAACTCCATGAAAAAGAAGACTCCATGGCTGTGGTTGGCCTCCCTAAAATGGCCACATCTTTATCTTCCAGAATCTGTGAATATGTTAACCTTACATGACTATAGAATGGGTAGATTATTTTTGTGGGCACAGTGTAATTTACTAGTGCCCTTATTGGAAAGGAACAAAAGGATCAGGGTAAGAGATATGACAATGGAAGCAGAGAGACAGCAGAGAGATTGGAATATGCTACCCTGCTGGCTTGAAGACGGAGGATGAAGTCAGGAGTCAAGAAATGCAGAAAGCCTGTGGAAGGTAGAAAAGGCTTCTATATTCTTCATTAGAACCTCCAGAAGGAATGTGGCCTTGATGACCCATTTCAGACTATGGAACTGTAAAATAACAAATCTGTATTGCCTTAAGCCACTAAGTTTGCAGTAATTTGTTATAGCAGCAATAAGAAACTATTACACTGGCCAAATAAATTTCAGAAATGCTACACGCTTTATTCTTTTTTAGAAAATTTACAGTGTATATTAGCATAATAATATTAATAATTAATACTAAAACATTTAATAGAATTGCAATAATTTTCTGTCTGTCCAACTTTCATGGACAGAGAGCTTTGGTTGTGAATGAACTTATTTACCTGGTGATTTTTTGTTTGTAACCAGCTTCACCCTCAATAAATCCAAGGTCTTATAAATTAGAAGACTGAGTTATGAATAGTATCTTGACTACGGTTCTGGAAGGATACAGACTAAATTCATGACTCCTTTATTCAATTGGTGCATTTTAGTTACTATATCTTCTCTGTGTTTTCTGTTCATACAGAAGGGTAGCCCTGTAGATCCTTGTTTTAGGCTTGTATCAGTAATTATTTAGAATGGCTGCTGGTTTACAGATTAATACTTTTTGCTAACAAGCTTGAGTAATATTTCATTTTATGACAGCAGGAATTTAAAATAATAATGCATCTTTTAAAAAACTAATTATGTTCTGAGAAATATTTTATAATGAACTCTAATTTATAGTTTAGGGAAAAAAGTTCTGATGGATCAATTATTAGAAATTTTGAGATTTTTCTTAACTTTTTTAAGTGCGTTATCAATGTACTTTAGAATAGCTAACTAGATTATTATTTAGAATAAACAACTAGAATATTCTAAACTAACATTCTACCCAAATGCAGTTATACAAACCTGTCAGTTGGCTTTTTAAAATATTTTTTTGGAATAGATTTCTGGGTAGAAAGTATACATACCAGAAATTTAAGTGTATATTAGCATAATAATGTCAATAGTTAATACTAAAACAACTAATGGAATTGTAATAGTTTTCCCCTAGGACAGCTGCTTTCAAGGTTGGAGAGCTTTGGTTGTGAATGAACTTAAATACTTGTATAATTGCAAGTAGAGTAAAATGACTTTTCTATAGTCATTTTAGGTACAATATAGTATACTTTACTGTCCCTAAAATGTATAGCAAAATGACTTTTGTATAGTACAATAAGTTTTCTTGAGTTATTAAAATGCATTTTTCCTGATTTGTTGTTGGCTTCCCTTAAGAGACATATTAGCATTAAATTTGTTTCTCTGGCATTCTAAATATGTCTCACTTTGGAGTATCACATTATAGAACTGGAGATAGCACAAAAATAAAGGGGACTTCAGCAATCTAGGAGAAGTAAGTGCTTATCCTATTTATTAAAAAACATTAAATTTCTAATTCAAGCCAGGCATGCAACCAAGTGCTTCCTAGAAAGAAATTTTGTCCCTGCTTTCAATGTACTTACAATACAGTTTTTCAAAAATCTCCATTTTTTTTCCATCTCCCTGACTTACATATAAAACTCAAAGATTTGTGTTAATGAAAGAATGAATTATCTGACTGTAAGGGATTTTCACTATTTAAAATGGTGGTTGGGTACAGTGTGGACTTTTTAGTCTTAAAGGTCTTCAGCTGCCCAGGATGATTCTCTTGATCCAGGTCAAGGTTCTAACACTTAGTGATATTAAGTGTACATTTTAGGATGGGTCACCTGACTTTCTCTTGTGAAAAATATAGTAACTACTACCTGTCTAAGAATTTCATGGAAGTGTGATGACCAAAGGAGATGTGATTTATGGTAAGCCTTGACTACTGCAAATAGTTGTCTCAGGCAATGGCTTGACTGATGATGGAAGCACTAATTTATCAATAGCAGTAATTGTCTAAGTGTGGTCGTTGTACCAGCAATGTCCACATGTACTAGAACCTTGTTAGAAATGCACATTATCTGGCCTCAACCAAGACTTGCTGAATTAGAACCACTGGGCTTTAATAAGCCCTGCAGGTGATCCTGATACAAGATGAAGGATTCGAAGCACAGCCCTAATAGATTGCTAAATGTACTCATCTCTGCTCTGAGCTCAGAAAATGCTCTGTTAAGAATTCTCAACCCATAAAGCTTCAACAGGAGTCTTGATCTTCGAAAGTATCTATGGAGACATTGTCACCTGCCAGGAAGTCTACATTTTTATTTTTGATGTTCAAGTTATTTTCTAGCTGTTCTTAGCACTGAATTGAGAAAAAGTCTTTATTTAATTATTGGTATATTTTATTTTTGTGCCATATTTTTGCTACATTTTTACTTTTGCTAACATAGAATAGCATGATTTTAGAGATTTCAAAAATTTTACTGCAAATGTAAGTAAAGATGCTGTTTATTGTACTATTCTGCTACAATTTTACACATAGTATCTTATTTAATCATTATTATTTTATTTTACTTGTTACTCAAAGAAATTATATAGTCAGTAAGTAGCTTACTTAGAATTCGAAGATGGACCTATTTTACTCCAGGGTAAGAGATTTCACCCTTTCTTCATGCTACCTTCCAAACAGAGCAACCTATGGAACTTCTACCGGTATCCAAAACCAATCTTAAATTTTTATCTTAAATTTTGAACCTAAAATTTTAAGACTATTTCATAAATAAAAGTTTCAAATAGTTGTTCTGATCCAGAATTTCATGAGATATGCTTTGTGATAGTAAAGCTAGAAATTTGGCTAGGAAGAAAAACTTCCCAATTTTTTTAAAGGCAATTTCTCAGGCAAGTACATTTATTGCACCAAATCTTCAAATGAGAGCTTACAAGATATAACTGTAAACCAAACACATTTACAAATAAATACTCAAAATTCCAAAATTTAAAGATAACTAAGAATCAAATTATTTTATTTTTATTTATTTTATTATTATTTTTGAAAATAAAAGCTTTTTATTNGCAAACATATATAAAAGTAGAAAAAATAGAATAATGAACCCTAAGTTACATGTGAATCAACTTCAACAAATATCAAAATGTGGCTGATTTTGTTCCTTCCGTATTCCCTCATTTCCTCTGAATCCTCACCTATTATTTTAAAGCAAATACCAATTATCATGTAATTTCCATTCATAAGTATTTGCAAATAGAGATAAGAACTCTGTTTTTAAAACAGAACCATATACCATTATCACATTTTTAAAAGTTAACAGTAATTCATTAATTTCATCTAATACCCAGCCAATGTTCAAATTTCCCTATTGTCTATACATAGCCACTTTTTCCCCCCAGTAGATATGTTTGAATCAGGATCAAAGCCAAATACATTAATTGTTGGTAGGTCTTTTAAGTCTCTTTTAATTTCTAAATTTCTCCTCCCTCCATTCTTCTTGCAACTTGATTGTGGTAGAAAAGAAATCCTATCTTTTATAGAATTTCCTAGATTCTGGCTTTGGCTGATTGCATTCCTATGGCATCATTTAACATGTTCTTTTTCTATACTTTTTTAAAACTGATAGTTGGGTCTAGAGGATTGATTGGATTAAGGTTGATTGTCTGACAAGACAACTTCAAAGGCAGCACTCTGAGCTTCCTTTCGTTAACATATATCATAATGCGTATGCTCTCTGGTTATCTGTTTTTTTGTATGTGTGTTGTAAGATTGATCCGTGAGTTCAAGTGATATTATCTTCATCCATTTATTATAAAGTTGTAAAATTGTGGAGAATATGTTTCTACACAGTTAGGGCTTTCTGAATAAATTTTATGAAAATGTGTTTCTTGGCTAAAAGCATGTTTAAAAGGCAATTTATGACTGATCTAATAATGAAAATATTCCAAAGAGATTGAACTAACTTTGGAAGTAAGAGGCTCAAGGCCTTGGAGACATATCTGTGTTGTCAAACTGGAGACACTGAGCTCATTTTTTCCTTCAGAGGCTTACTTTCATACCAGTGGGTTAGGATAAGAATCCTTCCATCTGATCTCCAAAGATACCGAGAAGGTGAGGGGGCAGAGTGATGTCTTTGCTTTTTAGAAACAAAAGAAATCCGTATTTTGTTGTATCTCACTTATAGAGTAACCCACCACTTGTATAGGGCATCTATTCCATCTGGCACGCATGTGGCACTCTGAAGCCATGCTGGGTGTGGGGTACCAATGCTGCGGTGTTAATTCAGCTGTTGATATTTTCATGAGTGTAAAAATGAATCTACCTCTGATCCTAAAACCTTGTGTGTGTGTTCAGAAAACCTCAATAAAGATGAATATTAAAAGCCTAACAATTGCCAAGAAAACAATCAACAGATTGAAAAAGCAACCTATGAAATGGGAGAAAAAATTTGCAAATGATATATGTGATAAGAGGTTAACATCCAAAGAATGTAAGAAAAATATATAAGAAACTGAAAATAACTCAGTAGCAAAAAAAATAATAATAAATAAATAAATACATAAATGGGCGAAAGACCTAAACAGATATTTTCTATAAGAAGACATGCAAACGGTATGTAGAAAAGATGTTCAACATCATTAATCATCAGGGAAATGCAAATGAAAACCATGGAGATATCACCTTACACCTGTGATAATGCCCACTATCAAAAAGACAAAAGTTAAAGTATTGGTAAAATTGTAGAGGAAAGGGAACCCGTGTAAGCTATTGGAGGGAATGTAAACTCACAAAGTCACCATAGAAAACAATATGGAATTTCCTCAAAAAATTAAAAATACCATACTACCATATGGATCCAACTACCCACCTCTGGGTATATATCTAAAGGAAATTATTATTATTAATTAGTATTTTTTATTTTTTATTTCCATAGGATTTTGGGGAACTGGCAGGTATTTAGTTACATGAGTAACTTCTTTAGTGATGATTTGTGAGATTTTGTTGCACCCATCACTTGAGCAGTATACATGGAACCCAATTTGTAGTCTTTTATCCTTCACCCTTTTCCCACACTTTCCCCCTGAGTCCCCAAAGTCCACTATGTCACTTTATGCTTTTGCATCCTCATAGCTTAGCTCCCACTTATGAGTGAAAACATACAGCATTTGGTTTTCCACTCCTGAGTTACTTCACTTTGAATAATGGTCTCCAGTCCAATCCCATCCAGGTTGCTGTGAATGCCTTTAATTCATTCTTGTTATGGCCGTGTGGTATTCCATTGTGTGTGTGTGTGTGTGTGTATCCACTTGTTGATTGATGGGCATTTGGGTTGGTTCCACATTTTTGCAATTGTGAATTGTGCAGCATATAAATATGCATATCTAAGTATCTTTTTCATATAATGACTTCTTTTTCTCTGGTTAGATGCCCAGCAGTGGGGTTGCTGGATCAATTAGTAATTCTAGTTCCTTAAGGATCTTCCACACTGTTTTCTACAGTGGTTGTCCCAGTTTAGATTTCCATCAATAGTGTAAAAGTGTTCCCCTTTTACCACATCAAAAATTATATTTTGATTTTTTTTATTATGACTAATCTTCGGGGAGTAAGGTGATATTGCATTGTGGTTTTGATTTGCACTTTCCTGATCATCAGCAATGCTGAGCACCTTTGTTGACCATTTGTATATCCTCTTTTGAGAATCATCTATGCATGTCCTTAGCCGACTCTTTGATGGGATTGTTATTTTTCATGCCAATTTGTGTGAGTTCATCTTAGGTCCTAAACGTTAGTCCTTTGTCAAATGTATCAGTTTTGAAGATTTTCTTTCACTCTGTTGGTTGTCTGTTTACTCAGCTAACCGTTCCTTTTGCCATGCAAAAGCTCTTTAGTTTAATTAAGTACCACCTGTTTATCTTTGTCTTTATTGTATTTCCTTTTGGGTTCTTGGTAATAAAATCTTTGCCTAAGCCCAAAATCGAGACGGATTTTTCTGATGTTATCTTCTAGAAATTTTTATAGTTTTAGGTGTTAGATTTAAGACCTTGATCTATTTTGTGTTGATTTTTGTATATAGTGAGAGATAAGGATATAGTTTTATTCTCCCACATGTGGCTTGACAATTATACCAGCATCATTTGTTGAATAGGGTGTTCTTTCCCCACTTTATGTTTTTGTTTGCTGTGTCAGATATCAGTTGGCTGTAAGTATTTGGGTTTATTTCTGGGTTCTCTATTTTGTTCCACTGGTCTGTATGTCTATTTTTGCACCAGTACCATGCTGTTTTGGTGACTATAGCTTTACAATATAGTTTGAAATAAGGTAATGTGATGCCTCCAGATTTGTTCTTTTTGTTTAGTCTTGCTTTGACTACATAGGCTCTTTTTTGGTTCTATATACATTTTGGGATTGTTTTTTCTAGTTCTGTGAAGAATGATAGTGATATTTTTATGAGAATTGCATAGAATTTGTAGATTGCCTTTGCCAGTATGGCCATTTTCACAATATTGATTCTACCCATCCATGAGCATGGGTTGTGTTTCTATTTGTGTTATCTATGATTTCTTTCAGCAATGTTTTGTAGTTTTCCTTGTAGAGGTCTTTCACCTCCTTTGTTAGATATATTCCTAAGCATTTTTATTTTATTTTTTTGCAGCTATTGTAAAAGGAGTTGAGTTCTTGATTTGATTCTCAGCTTGGTCGCTGTTGGTGCATAGGAGAGCTACTGACTTGTGTATATGAATTTTGTATCCTGAAACTTGGCCAAATTCATTTATCAGTTCAAGGAGCTTTTTGGGGGAGTCTTTAGGGTTTTTCAGGTTTACAATCATATCATCAGCAAACAGTGACAGTTTGACTTCCTCTTTACTGATTTGGATGCTGTTTATTTGTTTCTCTAATATGATTGCTCTGGCTAGGACTAGCTGTCAACTTTTCCCCATTCAATATTATGTTGGCTGTAGGTTTGTCATAGATGACTTTTATTACATTGAGGTATGTCCCTTGTATGCCAATTTTGCTGAGGGTTTTAACTTAAAGGGATGCTGGATTTTGTCAAATGCTTTTTCGGTGTCTGTTGAAATGATCATGTAATTTTTGTTTTTAATTCTCTTTATAAAGTGTATTATAATTATTTGCTTGTTATTGGTTTGTTCAGGATATCTAATTCTTCCTGACTTAAGCTAGGAGGGTTGTATCCTTCCAGGAATTTATCCATCTCCTCTAGGTTTTCTAGCTTATACATGTAAAGGTGTTCATAGTAGCTTTGAGCATTCTTTTGTATTTCTGGGAATAAAGCTATTTTAAATAAATAATATGCCACGATCAAGTGAGAATTCAAAGAGTTTGACACCAATAAATCCTTCTAACTCTCAATGTTATTAATAGTAAAAAGAAAATATAACATATGTTCTAAATATAGAATGGGGATGAATGTTTAATAAAATTGAATCTGCCTTTGCAAAAATAATGACAGTGAAAGAAATCTGTCACTGACGGCTCCATCTTGTGTCTAACCTCACATGCTAATTGCCTTTGTTAGCTTTAAAACAAAGATGTAAACAGTCCCTTTCTGAAAATCAGCTTCTCTTCTTCAGGGACTGAAACTGCCTTTGTAAGACTAATGAAAGACCAGAAGACTAGGATTACGGGAAGAGCCTAAAGTCTAGCATGTAGTTGAACAGTAAACAGCCATTGCTCTCTAGGTTGCTTCTCTATAATCTCTTATTGCTCAATAGTCACAGAGTCAGAAATCACAGGATTTATAACTTCTATAATTGCCCCTATAGATAACAATACATTGTCAAAACCCATAATTTGTCTTTGAGATATTTTTTAGTATTTTTAATTATGACTGACTCCACCAAGACTAATGACTCATATCAAGGAACTGACTCAACTGGTGACCCTCACCCAGTAACTGACAGCATGCTCAGACAGTATGGACACTCCTGTGATTGCATACTTAACCAATCAGCAGCACCCATTCCTAAACAATACCTGTCAAATTAACCTTAAAAATCTCTGGCTCTCAAGCTCTCAAAGAAGTAGATTTGAGAAATGTCTCCTGTCCTTCCTCTTGGCCAGCCCTGTGACAATTAAATTTCCTTTGCTGCAAACCTTCTGTCCTCAGTGCATTGGCTTTTTCTGGACAGCAGGCTAGAATAACCCATTGAGCTCTTACAAAATTCCATATTTATTCCCAGTTTAAAGAAATTTGTAAAAGAGTAATCACAAAGGAAATGCAAGTTGTGGTGTGTCAGTAACAAATCCCATGCTTAATGATAATCAATAAAAACTTTTTGTTTTGTCAACATTTTGACAATGCATACAGCCCAACTCAACAATTCTATTATGGGATTTCTTCTTAGAGAATTATTATATAAGGATGCATATATAACATATGATTTATAATTGGGAATATAAAGTAATAAACTAAAATTTCTAAAGGTGAAATTAGTATGGTCAATTACTATTTATTACAACAAGCAAGTGCTATATCACCATTAAAATTATGGTTGAGGGCTCTAGTTAGAGTTGCTAAATTGAACACACCCATATTCTTTCAACTTTCTGAAATGCTATTGACTGATAGTACAGAAATAAAACAAACTTTGCAAACACAAATACAAAGAGAAAGAGAGATGATACATATATGGGAAAGAGATTTCAATGTTTTTGAAGGAGAGAAAGCAGATGGAAGAAAGATAATTGACTAAATATAATAGATTGGGATATAATTTCTTGTACCTGCAGAGGGCTTTTTTTAGTAGCGAGCATGATCACCTGGCAGAACCCCTGGGGAGTGACAGAAATTAGTTGAACAGTTGGAATTTAAAAGTTTACACATAGAGTGATTGGAACCTACTTCCTCTTCATTACTCTATTTGTCCAAGCAACTGCCTCTGCCTCACTTTATCTACCTAGCCTACTTTCAGGCGATAAGTTTAGAATAATGCAATTCTAGATGAATTTTTTTTACCAGAGAAACTCCAAACTCATTGAGAAGCAGTAAATCAAAGGGTTGGAACTAAACAACAGGCACAGAACTAAACATAGAGGGATTAAATGAAAATTTACATAACTTTGTGCAGCTCATTCAAATGTCAATATTCAGACACATGCCCATCAGATTGAAGACCAGGTAATTTCTCTCTAACCAATTCTAGAGAATAAACTTTTAGTTTCTAACATTTGTGAGTCACAAATGAAAAAATGGCCATCTCTCTATGACTCTTCTTTGGTACATTTAAATTAACAAGTCACAAAGACCATCCATTTCTGTAAGTGTTTCAGTCATAAAGGTATACAGATTTCTAGGTATTAAGAAACATTTTAGGGAGGCTCTTCAACATGAAAAAAGAGACCAAAGGAAATAACTCTGAGAAAAACTCTGAAGAATCAAAGTGCCAGCAATAGAAATAAATAAACAAACTAACACTAAACAAGCAGACATTTTGATATGAGACAATATTACATTTAAAAAACAGCATGGATAAAAAATATGGAGAAGTAGGCAGAGCAAGATGGCTGAATAAACTCCTCGAGAGATTGCTTGAGTCCCTGCCACAAGAACACAAAATTGTATAACTATTAATACAAAAAAGCACCTTTATAAGAACCAAATTCAAGGAAGTAATCACAGTACCTGGTTTTAACATCGCCTCAAGGAAAGCGACACTAGAGGGAAGGAAAGAGTCTGAAACTACCCCACTTTTATCTACTGGCAGCGGCTGTGTGACAGAGAATCTGTGTCTTGGGTGAGAGAGTGTGCAATGATTGTGAGACTCTGCATTGAAACTCAGTCCTGCCCTGTCACAGTGGAAAGCAATGTAGTACAGAATTTACCTAGCACTCATGGAGAGAACATTTAGATCAGCCCTCATCAGAGAGGAGTCATTCGTCCCATTGGATTGAACCTGATTTCTGGCTAGCACCGCAACTGCAGGTTAAAACACTCTGAGGTCCTAAATAAACTTGAAAGGCAATCTAGGCCATAAGGGCTTTGTTTTGCAGCTTGGGTGCCAATTGGCGCATTAGAATGGAGCACCAAGTAGATTCTACGGTAAGTAACTCCAGGTTCTGACTAGCCAATGGCATTGCTGGACCTTCCCTGGGACAGTGGGAGCTTGCCACCCTGAAAGGAAAGACAGGGTCTGACTGAATTTGCCACTTACTGATAGCAGAGCCCTTGAACCTTGAGTGACCATCAGTGGTAGCCAGGCAGTAGTCACCATGGGCCTTAGGGGATACCTAGTTTTGTGCTGGCTTTGAGTGTGGTCCAGCACAGTCCCAGTGGTGGTGGCAACAAGGATGCTTGTGTCATCCCTCCTCAGCTCCAGGCAGCTCAGCACAGAGTGAGAAAATATATTTGACTGGGGGAAAGTAAGGGAAGAGAGAACAAGTATGTCTACCTGGTAATCTAGAGAACTCTCCAAGATCTTAGCCAAGACCACTAAGGTGGTATCCCTATGAGTCTACAAGAGTCACCATGTTACTGGCCTTGGGGTGCCTCCTAATGCAGATGTAATTGAAGTGACCAGATTTAGATCACAATACTCAATTCCCTTTATATGCTTGGAAAGCCTTCCCAAGAAGGATGGGTACAAATAAGTCCAGACAGCAAAGACTACAATAAATACCTAACTGTTTAATAACTGGATATTGACAAATATCTGCAGGCATCAATACCATCCAGGAAGATAAGACCTGACCAAATGAACTAAACTAGGAAACAATGACCAATCCCACCTGAGAAAGATATGTGAACTTTCAGACAGAGAATTAAAAAGAGCTGTTTTGAGGAAGATCAACAAAATTCAAATAATAAAAAGAAGGGATTAAGAATCCTACCATATAAATTTAACAAAGGTTGAAATAATTTAAGCAAAATGCAACAGAAACTCTAGAGTTGAAAAATTCAATTGATATACTGAAGAAAATATCAGAATATCTCAACAGCAGAACTGATCAAGAAGAATTGGTTAGCTGAAGGACAGGCTATTTGAAAATACACAATCAGATCAGACAAAAGGAAAAAGAATAAACAATAATAAAGTGGCCAGGCACAGTGGCTCACACCTGTAATCCCACTTTGAGAAGGCTGGGGCAGGCAGATCACCTGAGGTCAGGAGTACTAGACCAGGCTGGCCAGCATAGTGAGACCCTGTCTGTATTAAAAATACAAAAAAAACTATCTGGGCCTGGTGACATGTGCCTTTAGTCCCAGCTACTCAGGAGGCTGAGGAGGAGAACTGCTTGAACCTGGGAGGTGGAGGCTGCAGTGAGCCGAGATTGCACCACTGTAGTCCAGCCTGGGTGACAGAGCAAGAATCTGTCTCAAAAATAAATAAATGAATGAATAAAATAAAGCATTCCTACAAGATCTGTAAAATGGCTTCCAAAAGGGCAAAACTAAGAGTTATTTGCCTTAAACAGGGGATAGAGAAAAAGATCAGGTTAGAAAATTAATTTAAAGGCATAATAATAGGGAATTTTCCAAACCTAGAAAATAATATCAATATTCAACAGCAAGAAAGTCATAGATTACCAAGTAGATTTAACCCAAAGAAGACTACCTCATGGCATTTAATAATCAAACTCCTATAGGTCCAGGATAAAGAAAGAATCCTAAAAGCAGAAAAAGAAAAGAAATAAATAACATACAGGGAACTGCAACACATCCAGCAGCTGACTTCTCAGTGGAAACCTTACAGATTAGGGGGAAGGGGCTTCACATATTTAAAGTACTGAGGGAAAAAAAACTTATATCCTGGAATAGTATATTCAGCAAAAATACTCTTCAAATATGAAGGATAAGCAAAGACTTTCCCAGATAAATAAAAGCTGAGGAATTTCATCAATACCAGATGTGTCTATAGGAAATGCTAAAGTCAGTTCTTCGATGTGAAAGAAAAGGACATTAATGAGTAATAAGAAATCATCTAAAGGTAAAAAACTCACTGGTAATAGAAAGTACACAGACAAACACAGAATAATAACTGTAATTGTGTGGTATAAACTATACATATCTTTAGTAGAAGGAGTAAAGAAGAACCTATCAAAAATAATAACTAGGACAGCTTTTCAAGATATAAACAGTATAATAAGATATAAATAGAAACAATAAAAAGTTACAAAGCAGGATATGAAGTTGAAGTGACAACTTTTTATTAGTTTTCTATTTGCTTGTTTGTTAGTGTGTTTTGGAATCAGTGTTGCCATCAGTTTCAAATAGGGTATAGGCTATTATTTTCAACCCTCATGGTAACCTGAAATTAAAAAAAAAAAAAAAA
>NW_016107678.1:1204800-1206300 GCF_001604975.1 Cebus imitator | reverse complement strand
ACACATGGACACAGGGAGGGGAGCACTACACACTGGGGTCAGTTGGGGGGGAATAGGGGAGGGACGGTGGGGGGGTGTGGAGCTGGGGAGAGATAGCAAGGGGAGAGGTGCCAGATGTAGGTGATGGGGAGGAAGGCAGCAAATCGCACTGCCAAGTGTGTACCTATGCAACAATCTTGCATGTTCTTCACATAGACCCCAAAACCTAAAAAGCAATAAAATAAATAAATGGGGGAAAAAAAAGCTACAAAAAGAGACAAAGAAGGTCATTAGATAATAATGTAAGGGTAAGTTCAACAAGAGAATATAATAATTGTAAATATATACATACCCAAAACTAGAACACTCAGATATATGAAGCAAATATTATTAGAGCCAAAGAGAAAGATAGACACCAATACAATAATACCTGGAGACTTCAATGCCCCAGTTTCAGCTCTGGAGATATCATCCAAACATAAAATCTTCAAAGAAATTTTGGACTTAATCTGCACTAGAGATCAAATGTACCTAATTGATATTTGTAGAACACGTCATTCAGAGGCTGAAAAATACACATTTTTCTCCTGAATACATGGATCATTTGGAACATTCTCAAGAATAGATCATATGTTAGGCCACAAAACAATGCTTAAAACATTCAAAACAATTGACATTATATCAAGTATCCTCTCTGACCACAACGTAATAAAATTAGAAATCAAATACAAGAGGAATTTCAGTAACTACACAAACACATAAAAATTAAACAATATACTCCTAAACGACCTGGTGTCAATGAAGAAATTAAGAGGGAAATTGAAAAATTTATTGAAACAATTGAAAATGGAGACACAACATACCAAAACCTACAGAATACAAGCAAAAGAAACAACAAGAGAAAAGCTCATCACCTACAACAAAAAAGTAGAAAAATTTCAGATAAACAACGCAATGATACATCTTAAAAAACTAGAAAAGCAAAGAGAACCAAACCTCAAATTGATAAAATAAATCATAAAAATCAAAGCAGAAACAAACAAAACATAGACAACAAAAAAAACCCCACAAGTGATCAATAAAATAAAAAGCTGTTTTCAAAAATTAGCAAAATTGATAAACCTTTATCCCAACTAACAAGAAAAAAGGCCAAATAAATAAAATTAGAGATGAAAAAGGAGACATTACAATTTATACCATAGAAATTCAAAGGATTATTAAAGACTACTAAAAGCAATTATATGCCAATAAATTGGAAAATCTAGGAGAAATGGATAAATTTTTAGACACATACAACCTATGAAGATTGAGCCATGAAGAAATTCAAAACCTGAATAGACCAAATACAAGTAATAATTTGTAAAAAATTTTCACAGCAAAGAGAAGCCCGGGACCCAATGGCTTCACTGATAAATTTTACCAAACAATTCTAGACTAATACCAAGCCTACTTAAACTACTCTGAAAAATAGAGGTAGGGGAGAATATAAACTCATTCTATGAGTTCAATATTGCCCTCATA
>NW_016107678.1:1170912-1203345 GCF_001604975.1 Cebus imitator | reverse complement strand
AAGGGAACACACAGAATGGGAGAAAATATTTGCAACATATCAAGTTAAAAAAATCAAATAATACAATTATAAAATGGGCAAAAAATCAGAATAAACATTTCTCAAAAGAATAAATACAAACCTAAAGCAAGTACATGAAAAATTTTTCAGCATCATTAATCATCAGAGAAATGCAAGTCAAAACTATAATAATATATTCACCTCAGTTAAAATATCTTTGGTCCAAAATACAGGCAATAAAACTGCTGGTGAGAATGTAGTGAAAAGGAAAACCTTGTACACTGTTGGTGGGAATATGAATTAGTACAGATGCTGTGACAAATGGCATTGAGATTCCGCAAAAAAACTGAAAATAAAGCTATCGCATGATCCAGGAAGCCCACTACTGGTTATATATCTAAACAAAGGCAATCTGTTTGTTGAAGAGATATCTGTACTCCTGTTTTTATCACAGCACTTCTTCACAATAGCAAGATTTGGAGGCAACCTCACTGTTCATCAACAGATGAAGAGATAAAGAAAATGTGGTACCTTACTCAATGGAGCCATTAAAAAATAAGATCCTGTCATTTGCAACAAGATGTATGGACCTGGATTACATAGCATTAAGTGAAATAAGCTAGGGACAGAAAGACAAACCTCATATGCTTTCACACATTTGTGGAAACTAAAAATTAAAACAATATGGAGACAGATAGCAGAATGATGGCTTCCAGAGGTTGGTAAGGGTAGTGAAGAGTGGAGGGAGTGGGGATGGTTAAAGGGTACAAAAATACAGTTAGACAGAATGAATAAAATCTAGTATTTGATAGTACAACAGGGTGACTATGGTCAACAGTAATTCATGTCACATTTAAAAATAACTAAAAGAGCATAATTGGAAAGTTTGTATCACAAAGAAATAATAAATGCTTGAGGTGATGAATATCTCATCTACCATGATTATTACATATTATATGCCTGTATCAAAATATCTCATATACCCTATTAAAATATACCCACTATGTACCCATAAAAGTTAAAAATAAAAAAAGTTATTAAAAAAAAACAGAATGAGGATGCTTATAGGATAGTTACAAAGGACAAAACAATAAGATATGGAAATAAAGAATATAATAGCCAAAATTAAATATTACAAACAAGAGTTGAAATATGTGGCCTGGGAAATCTTCCAAGAAGAGGTAGGAAAAGAAAAAACAGAAAAAGTAAGAAAATATTAAAGTATACAATTGGATGAGTAACAAATGACTGATAGAAGCTACCAAAAAAGTACTTAAAAGAAAATAAAAAGTAAGTAACTTTCAGGAACTAATATAATAATAATGTCCAAAGCCAAGGCATACAAATTTACAAAGCCCCATGTATGTCCAGCTTGGTAAATGAAGAAAGATGCTCCCTGAGGCATGTCAGAAAAAAGAAGTCAGAATCCCGAATGCACCACTGGCTACATAATTGTTAGGCTTAGTACAAAATGAAAATAAAGGCCCCTTGTTCAAAAAGCAGGCAGAAAGTATCATTAAAGTAACTAAAATATCAGTTTTCTTCATTCTGCAGTGTTTCTCAACCTATTATGATATGTTTGATTTGCTGTTAATAGTGCATTCCCTTGAGCATCATGATACTGATGGCATGAGTGCAGGCCCTCATAGAAGGTTGGGGACTCCCTCAATTGATTGAGTGAGTTCCCTGTCCTCCCAGCTGCCAAATGCACGTTCTGTGCTCCAGCCAGGTATGGAAATGTCAAGCCAGGAAATTTCCTGTCTCACAAAACATTTACCCCAGCCCACTAAAGATGGGCAACCCCTAAGTATTGAAACTCTGCACTGCAATGTGCTTGCTACCCAGACACCTAATATCTGTGTCCCTTAGCCTGCACCCAGGCCCCACTGTGGGTTGGGGCTGCAAGCATCACTGGATAGGGTTTAGGGAGAGGAGAAAACTGGGTAGGGCTTGGTGTGCTAGAGGTCTCGGAATAGGCAGCTGAATGAATGCAGTGTGATGGCAGGAGGTCTACCATGTGTGTGAGCCCTTGATACATGGTCCTTTGTTCCATCAGTCTTCAATTATAATACACAAATTCAGAAACAATTATTAACAATTTTAAGACATAAAACGAAGGCAAACATTAAACCAAGCTTGGGGCCCTTCAGAACATAGGGCCCTGTGTAACTACACTGGTTACATGCTCATGCAGTCGGCCTCGCCTGTGTGTAAAGATCCTAAAATCTTCCATGGGTCACATATAAAAGAGTAGAAATGCAATTAATGTTTAACTTCAAAAATAATAATAGATGCTAGAAGGAAATAAAGTAACTTTCTCAAACTTTTCAGTGAAAATAATTTTAATTTAGAATGTAATGACCAGCCAAGTTATCAATCAAGTGTGAGGATTGTCTTAGTTATTCTTCTGTTGCTATAACAGACTGCCACAGACGGAATAATTTATGAACAGTAGAAGTTTATTTGACTCATGTTTCTGGAGGCCCAAGAGCATGGTGCTGGAATATTGTGAGGGCCTTCATGCTGCCTTATCCCATGGCAGAAGGTTGAAGTGCAAGAAAGCAAGAAGGGACAGAACTCACTTTTTTGTTACAAGCCCACTTTCCAGGTAACTAAGCCATGATAATGAAATTCATCCATTCTTGAAAGCAGGGCCCTCATGACCTAATTACCTTGTATCAGGCTCCACTTCCTAACAGTGTTGCGCTGGGGATTAAGTTTCCAACACGTGAACTTTGGCGGTGAGTAGAAAGAAACATTTAGTTTATCCTACTGTACACTCAAAACACGTCTGATACCAGATGTATAGGATTTTCTCCCTACCAGCAAGCAAGCAATTAATTCTGCAGTGGACGCCAGTTGGGTGTCCTCTAATTCAATTCAGTTCTAACACTATCTATCTACCTGAAGACAGCATTAGATCCCCCCTGGTTGAAAGTTCAGTCTCACAGAACCCCATTTCCAATGCTAATTGTGCAGCGAAGATTATTATGTCTATGTTCTAATCCACTGGCTATAAATTGGGGTTCCCACAACCCTCTTTATGGGTTTGATTAATTTGCTGGAGCAGCTCACAGAACTCAGGGAGACACTTTACTTAACATTTACTGGTTTATTATAAATGATATGACAAACAATACAGGTAAAGAGATGCATAGGGCAAGAGATGTAAGAAACGACATGGATCCAAATCCTCCCCAAATCTGAGCATTCTCAGGAGCCAGAGGAGCAGGTGGGAAGGATTTGGGAATCCCAACTGATGATGCAATATCCATATCAATTTATATGTTGATGACTGTCTTTTAAACTTTAAAATATGGATATATTATTGCAAATATTTAAAAAGTTGATAGATAAATCCATCTCTGATATCTTCCCCTCTTGACCTCTGCCTCTTTAAGATCTTTCACATCATGCTCTCTAGAAAAGTGCCAGAATATTATCCCTAATGGTGACTTTGAATATATGCAAGGGTCCAGTTTTATATCACATTTATTTTTCTATCAAAGTCTTAGTCAAATATACATGTGTGAAACATACTGTAAATGACTACAGTAAAAGCACTTGAATATTTTAAGCAAATGTAATAATTTTACATTTTGAAGACTTTTATATTAATCAAAAAGAAGAACTCCAGAGCCTTATCTGCAAATTTTAGATAAGCAAAATAAGTTTAATTAGAGCTGAAGCACCAATATTTTTTAAAAAATTATATATAAATATAATTATATATATTGTGCACATAAAAATATAATTGTATATGTATAATTGTTTATATATTTAAAAGCTAGTACAGATTGGATTGCAAAAAAAAAAAAAACTGTAGATTGCTTGTAGCAATATGTTCACGTTTTTAATTACCTAATGTTGGATAATAGAATGTATCTTGTTTTTATGCCTCTGGCAAACCTTCACTCATAATCTATTTTATATTGTAGAACAATGACAACACATGTTATGTGAGAGATAGAAGAGTATGAGGTACACTTAAATGAATAGCTTACCATGGATGCTAGGGTCAAGATGTAGCTACAGAAACAAAAGTGGAGTTATAGAGAGCACACTAGGAAAGTAAAAATTCTCATGAAGAACTCTTACTACATTTTCTACAATATTAAAATAATGATCTCTTTCAGACATTGATATTATTTAGTATCTAGTTTATCTGAACCATTGCCAAGATTTTTAGAGACAAAACCTGACACATTTCTTGTTCTTTGCAATGTTTGACACTCTATTATTCCTGAGAAGTAATAGTAGGTTTTATTTTACTACCTTATTTGTTCCTTCAGAAGTATAACTCACTTTCTTATGACATATTGGATATTAAACCAACACCAAGAATTTACATTACAAAATTTTATATTTTTTCCTAAACCTAAAAACAATTTAATATTAAGTCGACGTCTTTACATATTATACAGGTACATGTTATTATTTTCTCAGATTCTTTTGTTGATTCTGCTTTTGCAAAATCTTATTGGTTCATTAATTTTAAAATTCTTGACCATTATGTCATTAGTAGAAAATTGGTCCCCTGGGATTTTGATAGTATCAGAGATATACTTGTATTTTATTTTTAAAATATGGCAATAAGTTAACCATTATGACAGCTATGAAAATTTCAAAAGCTAGTACATGACTCATTCTAAAATGATACTTTCTTTTTATGGATTTTTGGAATAAATTGACAAAAGAAATCTAAATATTATAAATAGTAGACACATTTCAGCTATAAAATACAATTGCTCATGTTAACAAGTTAAATAAATGAGTGTCCCTTAATAATTGAACCATTAGCTAATTTTTTCTTGATTATAAGATAGACATCTGAAGATGAAGAAGTAAGAATGCAAAAAAATATTGAAGATAAAATTTAAGAAAATCTTCAAGACAAAAATCCCAGGGGAAAGAAACAAAGGTAAAATCTGGGACATCTAATGTATTAATATGAAAATTATTAGAAATGGAGGCAGTAAAATATATATTACAGATAAAGCAGTCAGGACTGTTTGTTGTTTTTAGATGACAGAAATCCAACTTGATCAGTCTAGGCAAGACAGTTAATTTGTTTAGTTACCTAACACTTGAGGGAGGCAAGGAGGCAAGTTGGGCCTCAGGAATGCCACGCCAATGACTCCAACTCTAGCAAGCCTCTCTTTTCTCTCTTTTTCCATGTTGCCTGTCAGTCTCTTTCTTCATAGCAATTACTTTAACTCAAATGAGCTCCTTTTATGACGATGGAAGAAAGTCAGTTGATAGCTGTCAACTTCTTCACCAGAAGGCGATTAAAATGAACCATCTATTCTCAAATTAAAAAAAAAAAAATTCTAAGGAAGCTTCTGTAAAGATGCAACTTGGATCAGGTGCACATTCCTTAACCACTAATATCTAGTACCAAGGATGGGTAAAATGATGTAACTCAGCATGGAATAGAAGCTTATCCCTGGGGCACCCAACAAGAATCAATGGATCTTCTATTGGAAACAGTAATGTATAGCAGGGAAAAGGACATTATTCTGAGAAAGTGAGTGGAAATCATGGTTAGGGAGCTACAGTTATGTCTAGAAAAAAAAATCCTTCAAATAACAAAGCACAAAACAAGGTGATAATTTTAAAATATATTGACACCAAAAATATATGCTATTTATTAAGACTATAGAAGATATTAAAGATTTGATTATGAGGGAAAATAAATCCACAGCAGATTATGAAATATTTAGCAAAAATTTAGAATGTTTCCACCTTATTATTCAGGTATATATATATATATATATATATATATATATATATACCTGAATATCTATTTCAGAAAGATTTGATGAGAATGTTTGAGAAAGAGAGTCAAGTTGATGTTAAATGAAAAAGTAAGAACAACCTGAAGTTTAAAGCACTCTGCAAATGTTATAGAATATTTTAAGACCTTATCTGAATTGTTTCTGTCAGTTAATGAAGGAAGCAGCTACTTCAAATTCCCCGGCATTTCATTTGTTTCATAAAACATATCTTCATACATATGCCCTAATATATGTTCAAAATTACCAAAGAGAAACTTGCAGTCACAAACTCATTTTGATTTTTTATAGTTACCATCTTTTCCAAATGTTTGTATGCAAGAATGTCACTCTACACTGCTGAGATAAATGCGTAGAAGAAAAAAATACATAAAAGCTTAACATAAACTGGAAGATGGATTTTCATAGGATAAGGAGGTCATGATTAGATAATACTCTGTGAGTACCTGAGACTGTAACACTGCATTATTGAATGATTAAAACTGTTGATTTTATCTTTATTCTACATGAACGAGATATAAACTGTGAATGGCACTGATGTTTATGTTATCTAAGCTGCTGTCTTATCTTGTGTTGGTTCTTAGCTCTATATTTTGAGAGGTCTCATAGGATTGGAGCAGTTCTCTAAACCTGCTTGTTATGGGGCACTGCTTCACTGAGAAGGTTTGGTGTTTTATATTATGTGGAAGTTTTCATATGAGCTATATATGCCTGATGGCGGTAAGTTGAAGAATGTTTGGATGTGATCTGGTCAATCTTGCCACCAACATTGGGCTGAATAGTTGATGTGAGGCAAGTTTTCCTGCAGTATGATTCAGGGTTCATGACATTTTGGTGAATCTAGACCATGTATTTTAGGGTAAAGACTTAAGTTGTGGTTCTAAGTGCTCTCACCTACGGTGAGGTTTACACACCCAAGGAGGGTAGAGCTTTATTTTGTAATTTTGCACTAAGTGGAATGACTTGATTTGACAAGCTATTGGTTATGGTCATTCCTTACACTAGGAAGAAAAAGTTTAGCCTTCTTTCTGATAAAAGCCAGGATGTCCTACAGGAGTTCAAGACCTGAGGTGAAGAAGATAAGACCAGAAAGTAACACAATATTAAGTTGGTGATTGGACTCTGTTTTATTTCTCAGAATATGACAGGAACTTATGTGACTGAAGCTGTCTTCCTTAATGAAATTAACATGCAAGAGACATTAAGTACATTTTTTTATTATACCTTGTCAATTAAATTTCCCATCCTGATTTTTTTTTTTTTTTTTTTGGTTAAAAATTCGTTAATCAAAGTGTGTCATATTTCTCAGAAGGTGAATTTTTCAAATTTCTGTGCTTAAAGCCGATAGAAAGCTGGCACTAATAACTTAAAAGTAAGTCAACCCTTTATGTCAGTGACTACTCAGATATTAATGTCACATAATATATAGAGGACTTTGAAGAACTCTTTTTCTTCAGCAGGAATAGTGGTCCCATAGAGAATCCTCATTTATAACTAGTATCTCAAATCTTGTGGTTTAAAAAATGTTACTTGTCTAATTTTAAAATCAGGCCAGATTTATAGTTGCTGCAGCAGCAAGGCTAGATTTTTCTAGCATAATAAATTTTATCAAATAATCCTTCCATATCTTTTACAAAAATTATTAGACTAGTTATCGGAAAGAGATATTTATTAAGACTATAGAAGATTTAGTTAAGTTTAGACTAGCTAAGTTTAGAATTTCTTTAGATAAGCTTGAAGGTATGTTTAATCACATTTACCAAATTTGGGAAGGCAGTTCTACATTTAAATGCATTTTATACAACATACAAATTTGAGATTTGAGATGTCTGTAGCCCAATCAAAATTTCCAAGCAAGAATATACTAAATATATACTTAATTGCTTGCAATTACTTAGGCATATTGAGAACTTTAAAAAATAATTTGTAAATATCCATGAACACTCAGAAAAAATTTTGCTTAGATATATTTATGAAAATGTATTTTCACATTAAAGTGGGGCTATATGTCTAGAAAATCTTTATAAAAAAGGAGGAAAGACATATCGATTACGTAGAAAATGGGTACCAGCTAAATATATCAGTTAGTCCACTGTGAATTCTGCATAGGCTGAAGAAACCACAGGGCACATTACACGTATCATGTACTTAAGCATTATTAATTTTTAAAACTTTCTTGGAAAGCATTTGGGCAATACAACTAAAAATTAATAACTTCTAAAACCATAAAGTATTAAGACTTCCATTTCTTGCTACATCATAGTAGCTTTTGTCAAATCAACTATCCCACTGAGACCACAAGAAAGGCTAGATTAGAAAACAAAGAAAATCAGGACCTGAAAAGTCAAGGCCACAGAGAGAGGATAGGCTGACCTTTCCTACTATGCTTTTCCCTCTGTGGGTTTCCTCAGTGTGTCAGAGAGGCCAAGCAGAAAGTGGAGACTGAGCTGTTTTAAAAGTCTCCTGGGAAAATTTATAATCAAGGAATAAAAAAGTCAGCTAGGCCAAGGCCCTGGAAAAAGGGTACCACAGAGAAGTGAACCCAACTTTGTATAGAAGTTTGGTGCTGCAGGCTATTTGTCTGGGTGGCCTTGGAGTGACCCAGTTCTTTCCCTTTTCTTGCTTGTAGTTCTCAGGAACAGCTGTAAATTGTGATGAGAATGCAACATCTTGAGTTATGGAGGAAATACTCTGGCACAGCCTGGGCTTTGTTCCTCTTTTCCCTGGAAGCCAGATGTCTTTCAAAGCTTTGCCCAGTGAGTTATATGCCCCTGAGGTATATAATCCAGGATGGGCTGCCTGTTGGGGTTCCTCAGCTGCGATGTAAGTGGGGCGTGCTCAGTTGAGACTTCACTTGCCCTGGGCAGCTTTGTTGAGGTTTGGAAGGATTGGTTCACAACACATACTAAGCATCTTTGTCCCTTGATGCCTATTGGTGAGTAATAAATCTGCTTCATATAAGTTGTTGTGTGTATGTTTTGTCTTACCAGACTCAGGCAAATGGTAATTAGTGAACCTGCTTTACAAAACTGACATAGTGAGTAGAGTCTGGTCTGACAGAACCATTGCTTATTGGCAAAGTAGGTGAAGCAAATAACCCCCATGCCAGTACTGGGGTTACTGCTCTGCCCACTTTGCCAATAAGCATCAGCCTGAGCAAGCAGGGGCTGGATGGGCGCCCAGATGTTTGATCAGGAGTAAAGGGTGAAAGGTAGGCGTAGGTACCTCCCAACCCAGATGTGTGACCTGGTTGCTGATTGAGCAGAGAGAAAGAAAAGCAGAAGCAGGGGAGCACTGCACAGGATCCCCTGGCTATTGGACACTTATGTGGCTGCTCATTCTCGGCTAGAGAGCTGGGAAAGCAAGTACTCAGAAGAACCCTGAGAGGGAAATAATACGTGTGCTATGTGGGCCTTCACAGAAAGAGAGACTCATTATCTAAAGGATAAATATAGAGCAAGACCAGAGGAATCTCATGCAAACTGGTTGATGTGGTTTTTGTTTGTTTGTTTTTTTGATAAAGAGACATTGCAAATCCAAATGTCTCAGGCTGAATGGCACAGTTAGAAATGGGACCATTCAGCCTGAGAAATTAGATCCTCAACTGGAGGTCATTGCTAATGTCCTTATAATCCTATTAAGACAAGAGGAGAAAAGAAAGAAACTCAGACTTCCCTGGGGTTCTTCGATATTAGAGCCCACGCAACAATACTCCCAGGTCCCCTTAGGGGAAGGAGTTAACTGATGACACTCAGGAGCTTTGGGGACAAATATGGTGTCTCACAGTACTTCTTTTCTTATGCTTCAGGCCCTTTGAGCCATTTCAGGTGCCAGTGACTGTGGTTCCCATAGCTGAGTACATGACAGTTGTGAGACAAAGTAGCAAACATCATGTACCCCTTAAATATATGAACATATATACACATACTATGTGCCCACAAAAATAAAAAGTAAAAAGAAGCCATGTGTATTAGTCAGGGTTCTCTAGAGGGACAGAACTAATAGGCTATGTATATATATAGGGAGTTGATTAATGAATATTAAATTCACAAGGTCCAACAATAGGCCATCTGCAATCTGAGGAGCAAGGAAGTCAGTTTGAGTCCCAGAAATGAAGAACTTGAAGTCTGATATTCGGGAGCAGAAAGCATCCAGCACAGGAGAAAGATATAGGCTGGAAGGATAAGCCAGTCTACGTTTTTCATGTTCTTCTGCCTGCTTTTATCCTAGCCATGCTGGCAGCTGATTAGATTGTATCCACCCAGATTAAGGGTGGGTCTGCCTTTTCCAATTCACTGACTCAAACATTTGTTGCCCTTCGCAACACCCTCACAGATGCACCCAGAATCAATACTTTGCATCCTTCAATCCAATCAAGTTGACACTCAGTATTAACTATCACACCATGTTTGCTCGTTTCTGCTTGCTAGCATGATTTCAGAAAGCCCCTGACTCTGATGACTCTGATGATGAGCAGCTCTCAGAAAGATGCTTTAAAGACAACACAAGATAGATCACTCCCACCCTCACATCTATTATCCCAGTCACTGTATTCTTTAGAAGATAAATAATCCTAGCTTTTTCTACACATAAGATAATGTCTGACAGGGTTAGTGATTATGCCACTATAATCTATAAACAGATATACTCTTATACCTAAACCTTGATCTGATTCTGCTTTAATATAACTTCTGAATAAGTTTAATACAATTTTACATGTACTAAACCCTTACCATCTATATATAATCATCAGGCTAAAATACTGTGCCAAACAATGTGATAAAAACTCTCTACAGGGCTGCAGCCAGGATATAAGTCTTGGTCTGTAGTGCTCAATAAGACTTATAAATAAAACCCACTGTAATTCTTTAAAAGTTGTATGTGTGTGTGTGAGAGAGAGTGCAACATGGCTGTTTATTCACCTGGCTGCAGGTGGGCTGAGGCCGAAGGGGTGTCAGGGAAGGGTGGCTGGATAGGAGTTGGTTTTATAGGTTGTGGGGAGGCAGTGGAAAGTTACAAAAGTAGTTTAGGGTGGTTTTTTGCAAGCTGGGAGGGGGTTATAGGGTGTGGAGTTACGAGGTTGACCAAGCTGGAAGGGGGTCATAGGGTGTGACGTCAGGAGGTTGACCAAAGTCCATCACAAAGTCCAATGGCCTTGTCAGTTGAGACTGCAATAAGAAACAAAAGAGAATGTCTCAGAGTTAAGTAGGCATTTGCATAGTTGATCATTTCTCCCTCTTTCTAGGATCTTATAGCCATTTCAGCTTTTCTAATTCTGGAAGGCCCTCCAGAGGTGTTATGTGTGGCTCATGGGGGTAACCATGCTGTCCATGGAGCAGTCAGACCTTACATTTCTGTCTTTTTATATTAGTAATATACAGGAAAAGAAATGAAGAGTGGAGGGCAGTGGATTATTAGGAAGGCTGGCACAGAGGGGTGATGGGGCGATGTTTCTCAGGGCTTCTTCGAGTGCGATTGGGGATGGCGTGGAAACCTAAAAAGGGGAAAGAATTTAGACTGCTGGGAGATCTCAGAGGACAAGGGTTGATACTGTGGGGTTGTTAGAAGGAGCATTTGTCATATTGACTGATTGGTTATTGCTTGTATACAACTTTGTAAGAATTGAGAAATTAATCGGAAAACACAGGGTCCAAATGAGAGAGGAGAACATTAGGTATCAGAGGACTAAGGATTGAAAGAAGCCATGACTCCCAGTTAGAGAGTGTCCGGCCAGTCCAGTCAGCTCCAGAGTAACCATTTGCTGGATTAGTGAGATTTTGGGCCCTGTTTTTAAATTTATTGATGGCATTATATACGAGGCCAGACTGGTTTACATAAAAACAACATTATTTAGGAATAGGCAAAGACCTCCTTTTTCAGCAGTCAGTAAATCAAGACCTCTGCAGTTTTGGAGGACAGCTACAGCTAGGGAATTTACCTGAGCTTGAAGAAGGCCTAGTGACTGAGTTAATTCTGCAATGCTGGCAGAGAAATCGTTAGAGAGGCTGCAGAAGGTGATTATTGAAGTGGTAAGGCCTGCTATACCTGTGCTAAGTGCAATAGTAATTCCTAATCCTACAGGTAAGAGGATTAATGGGATGACCCACTCGTGTCATGTTGGGACTACAAGGAGAACAGGGAGGCTTTTGTTTCCATTGGCAAACTGAATTTTGGGAGTAAGGAAAACTAGAGTGCAAGTGCCTGTCCAGTTGGTAGGAAGGCAGATGTGAGAAGAACCACAAAGGAAATAAAGTCCTTGGCTTAGACAGAACTGAAACAGACAGCAAGTGTTCTGAGGGGGCTGGGGCTTTGAACCCAAATGCCGAGGGAACTGGCAAGGGCTGCGGCTGTTAAAGGTTACAGCGGTGTTTGGTAGGGTAGCTGTGTGAAGAGAGAGCTCTTGTTTTAATGGTGTATGAGAAAGCGACAAGCTGTCCTTACAATTCGCCTGTCCTACCTGTCCAAAAAACCAGACAAATTCTACAGTCTAGTCCAAGACCTCTGCCTCATCAATCAGATTGTACTTCCCATCCACCTGGTTGTACCAAACCCCTATACCCTCCTATCTTCCATAACCCCTTCCGCAACTCACTATTCTGTTCTTAACCTCAAAAATGCTGTTTTCTAAAGCCCAAATTTCTTCCCCATCTGTTATAATCCTTTGCCAACATACACGCGCTCTCCCTGCCAACCGTATCCGGTTAATTTCCCAAAACCCAACCCCATCCGCTAAATAACAGCTTCTCTCCTTCCTAGGTGTTGTAGGATACTTTCTCCTTTAAATACCAGGCTTTGGCCCCCTAACTAAACCATTTTATAAACCTACAAAAGGAAACTTAGCTGACCCCATAATCCAAAAATCCTTCCCCCATTCTTCCTTTCAGTCGCTAAAGAAGGCCTTAGAGACAGCCCCTGCACTAGCGCTCTCCAACCCCGCTCAGCCCTTCTCTGTCTACACAGCAGAAATAAAAGGCTGTGCCGTCGGAATTCTTACACAGGAGCCAGGCCCATGGTGGCCTGTAGCCTTTTTATCCAAACAACTTAACCTCACAGTCCTGGGCTGGCCCTCGTGCCTATGCGCGGCAGCAGCTGCCACCCTGATACTCTTAAAACCCCTTAAAATCACAGGCCAGGCCCCACCCTCTACAGCTCTCACAATCTCCAAAGTTTTATTTCCTCTTCCCACCTCACACACTTACTTTCAGCCCCTCGCCTTCTTTAGCTTTACGCACTCTTTATTGAAACCCCCAAAGTAGCGATTGCTCTTGGACCTGACTTCCACCCAACCTCTCACTTAATACCGAACAGAAACCCTAAACCCCATGACTATCTCCTGCCCTCTTGTGTTCCTTTACACCTCATCTCAAGAGCCCTGCTACTCATGTTAACCAAAAAATAGGAGCATACAGGCAGAAAAGCCCTCCCTTATTACTGGCAGCCTTGAAAATGCCAATAGCAGTTTTTGCGTATGTCGACATTTACCCTGTCTCTCACTCTACCCTTGCTGCCTTCCCCTTGCTCCTCAGGTTCCCCTTCAAACCCCTCTTCCTGTCTGCTCATACCCAATCTTGTTAATAAAAGTAAAGGCTTTTTTTCTTTAGTTGACATATGCATTGACACTTTGGCTGCTTGTGGAATAGAATATCACCACATCATAGCCAAGAATTCGAGCCTAACAGTGGAATATATCCCCTTCGTCCTGCCACCTAAGCGGCCCAAGTCCAAAAAGTTTATTCAACAAAAGCAGTACTGCATGCTAAGTGGGGAAAGAGGATATTATTTTGCTAATTCAGACCTTGCTGTATACTACACTATCACAGTACAGCAGACCCTTTTGGCTGGTCAGAAAGGCCTTTGGGGCATGGAGACTAACAATGGACTGTCCGGCTGAATGCCAGGGTCACTTGGGCAGAACGTCAAAGAGGTATTCCAGAAACACTCAAATAAGCATTTCCAGCCCTGGAGGTACTCACTAATAAAAAGGAGGCCCAATAGCTGACAGGCCTCTTTGGGTACTAAAGACAGTATGTACCCCGTTTGAGTGTTCTGTTGGTCCCCTTAGGTGACCAACAAAGCTACCAACTTTAAGTGGAACCCTCTGCAGCAGCAGGCTTTGGAAGCCATTCAATGAGCTGTGGCCCAGGTCCTGACTTTAAAAGCTGTAAAGCCTGCTACCCTGATGAAACGGCATGTGTCCATAACCACTCTGCATGTGGATTGGAGTCTATGGCAATAGAATACTGCTGCTGGGGTGTACTAGCCTCTTGGAGTTTGAACATATAAGTTGCCTGAGGGTGTCCCCAGATATACCTCTTTTGGACACTAAAGGAGACTGGGCATCTTATGATTAAACTGCCACGAGAGACGCTGTGACCTGAATTGCCCATTCTTTCTTACCTGGGCACTCACAAACCTTGCCAATGAAAGTGGACAGCTTCAATACAGCTCAATGGTCAAATGGATAGGATACATTCAAAAGATTGGGCCTAGCAGCCAAGAGACCTGTTGGCTCCATGAGCAAGTGGCTAACTTGGAGAAGGGACTAAGTAATATGTATGGGATGTTTTGGATCCTACTGTGGCTACTTGGGGCCCAAGACTCAGACATGTGCCTACTGACAGCGTGACAAGGCTTGTTTACTGATGACTCTGCCAAATAGCAAGCAGGCAGGGTCTCCTGGGCTGTGGCAGCCATCTGGCCAGTGGATAGCTATCTCATGACTAAGACTAGACATGGAAATTTTGAACAATGGTCCAAAGTATATGCAGTGGTGCTAGCCACATAGGCTTCCTCTACCACCTTTTCTTGCTACATTTTCACTGACTCATTGGCTGTTGCCAACAACCTGGACATCTGGTCAGAAGAAAGGCAACTAAGTGGCTGGATTATTAAAGGACAAGTACTATTACAATAACTTGCTATATGGAATAGGAAAGTATAAGAATCACCTGTGTAGAGGCTGGAACTGACACAGCTTCTCTTAAAAGAACACATGTCATGTTTTTGATTACTCCATGGGCCTTCACTCTGACCAAGGAATAGTCATACCCAAGTAACACAACAATGTGTGCATTCTTATACAGTACAATGGACTTTCCATACACTTTGTCATTCTCAGGCCAACAGAGCCATTGAATGGTGGGGCAGCCAACTCACAAAACAGCTGAAGAAGTGACCTCAGGATGGCCTGCTAATGGAGTGACAACCCTTTCTGACTAGAGCAATGTGGTCACTAAACACTGCGTTCTAATGCAAGGGAAACATGGTACTGCAGCTCAAGTTGACAGATGCAGAGCTTGGTGGAGGTAGAGGTGGACTAAGTAGGCTGTGCCTGCAAAATCCCAATTCCAGCGTTCCCGACTGTGATTTTCCTTCTTCCCCTTTAGAGTGCATGTCCTGGAATGGGCTAGATACAGGATGGACAATGCCATGTCTATAAAGCTGGTAGCTGGTGGGATCCTGCACATTGGGTGTACTGGGGGTGCCCTAGATATTGCCGTGGGAATGGGATGCTCCATTGGGCCAGCAGCCTAAAGCTTTACACAGGCTTACTAGGAACCTACCAGGCAGTGGAACTGACTTTGGGTTTATGTCCTTTATTGGATCTTTGGTGTCACACATGAGTCAGTACTCACCAAAAGTATTAAAAACCCTGCCTCTGACCATGCAGATATTGCCTCTTCCACCGCTCCTGTCTTGGAAGCTCTAGACATCCCCTAAATTCCTCAGGAAAGTTGTTTTAGACAACAGAATTGCTCTAGACTTTCTTTTAGCCCAACTGAGGGCGTGTATGTGATTGGCAAGACCTATTGCTGTAGCTAGATAAGAACCTCAGGTATAGCAGAGACATAAAGAGAGGAGATTTGGAAGCAGGTTCACTGGCTACAAACAGTGTGGATATCTGATAATCCTTCTTTGCTTTTTTAAGCAACTTCTTAAGTGGGTCACTGGGATCCTGGGTTAGGTCACTGCCTCTGGGAGGTCTGGCCATCTTGCTGTGATAGTAGTCATTTGGGACCCAGTAAACGATTTTCTGTCTGTTACTCAATGGTGCCGTACTGAGTTTGGGTCATCAATCTGGCTAGGTAAACCTCTTCCTCCAGATCCAGGGAGGTTGGTGGGCATATGAAATGGACTGACTTTGCTATGAGAGATGTCTGGATAGAAGGGTAGACTGCAGGACAATTCTTCACATACCTAGATACCCCACTCTTGCTTGCAGTTCTCACAAATAACTGTAGAATGTGCTGGGAGTGCAATTCTTGAGTTAGGGAGGAACAGATCTAGTATAGCCTGGGCTTTACTCCTCCTTCCTGTGGAAGTGAGACAGCCTTCAAAACTTTGCCCAGTGATCACGTGGCCCCTGGGTTATATAACCCAGAGCAGACTGACAGTTGTGCTTCCTCAGCTGCAGTGCAAGTGGGGCATGCTCCATTGAGACTTCATTTACTCTAGGCAGCTTTGTTGGAACTTAGGTGGTTAGCTCACAATGAATCATAAGCTTCTTTAGTCCCTTGCTGCCTATCTGTAAGTAAAAGCCTGCTTCATATATTGTGCATGTGAGTGTGTTCTGTTTCAACAGACTCAGACAAATAGTAATTAGTGAGCCTGCTTCACAGTTGCTAAGAAGCTAAAAGGTTAAGCAGAGATGTCAGCACTGTTAGGGAGCTGTGGAGACTGGAATTAAAGTCCAGAGCCTTTCAATAGAGACAGTAAACATCCAAGCCAAGTGATGAAGGAAGAAAACAATGTGAAACTCACTACCCACTGTGGGTTGCTTTCAGGATCTAACTTCAGATCCTCCTGCTACTAAGTAGTTGACTTTTTTTTTTTTTGTAGTTTGTTCAGTTTTAGTTGCAATCAGTGCACTAGATAGATTCTAGTTGGCTTAGTTCATCTTAGCAATCATCAAAAACTTAGATATTTTATCTTTTATTTATAAACCAATATAGACTACTCCAAACATCTATCAGAGAGTCACTATCTTTAAATATGATTCCCTGGATTGGGTGTGATACTTCTGTGTTTTAGAAAATTCCCCTACCCCAATAAATCTAAAATGTCAGATCACAAACCGTTATTTCTTTTTCTTCTTTTTTGCCTAGTTCAGCCAATTTGAATGTCAGTTGGATTTTGGGAATCTCAGTGATGTTTCAGTTTGGAGATCAGTTAAGAATAGCTTTTTATTCTCATTTTAATACCTCTATTATCTTGATAAAAGCGTTGCTGATGAAATAATTTTGAATATCTCAATAAAAATCTCAAAAGTCAATCAAATATTTTTAAGCTTTTAACTTATATATTTTATACATTTTTTACATCATGTAGTCTTTTAATGTGAAAAAAATGGTTAAAAGTATCAGTTGTATTTACAAAAAAAAAAAATTGTAGTGTGAGCCCCACCAGGGTCCTCTTAATTCCCAATTCCAAGTTCTCAGTGCAATGACCAATAGATGAAACAAATTAAAGAAGATCTACATCATTTCTGGGGGACAAGGAGGTAATACCTTCCACATACCAAAGCTTTGAGAATTTGTACTTGAGATAGTAATGATAACAACTCAGTACACTGAGTCAATATTCAACTCTTTCTCCTAACAGACGTCATTGTAATTGGCCATACCAGCAGAGGAAACCCTTCATATTTTGTAAGGAAATGTTGAGCAAAGGGCATTTCGTGGAGAATATGGAAACATATAAATGTAATTAACAGGAAAAAAAAATTAAAAATAATATCAGGATCTAAATCTGCATCTCAGAAGTGTTCCCTCAGTATATGGGAAGCTAATAGAATGATACTAGCTTCTGAGTATTTTCTTTTGAGATGTCTCCATATTATTTATAAAGAATATGACAAGGACTCAGGCTAAGCAGCAAACAACAACAACAAAAAACCAGACTGGCCTCAGACTTCTCAATACTAAAAATCTGAGGGGGCTAAAACAACTGCTTCAGAGTTTTGAGGAAAAAAAATTTGTAACCTTAACTTTTCATATATATAGCTAAGTTGTCTTTCGCTCTGAAGGCAACAGACATATATTCTTAGATATTAAAAGAATCAGAACATATACCAACTTCCAACAAAATGGTTGTAAAAATAAATTCAGTGGTTTCTCAGTTATAGAAGCAAACTTTCCTTTGTCTTCAATCTTTGAACAGGGTTTTAGCCCACTGGAGGAGCACATAAAAAGTAAAAGTACTTTCATATCCAAGTGAAATTCATAGACTTTGATAAAATTTAAAACAAATTTGTGTTTAAACATCAGAACTTACATTGTTTGGTCCCTAAATAATATCTTGGTTATGGCTGACTATCTCTGTAAGACAGAAGGTAAGTTGCTTCTGATTCATATCTATCATGGGAGATTTAATGAGTCACAAGGAAAAGGACTTATTTTTAAGTGCTGACTTAAAAATGACTCGGTCAGGGAATTAACAGGGGTGCTAGCATTTTGATGTGAAAATCATTTCTTTTCTTTGTTTCTGCTCATTGTTTCCAAGTTGTTTTTCTGTCATAAAGAGGAGAGTTTTCCTGAGGAAAAACAAAAGCCTTCTGATTGGGTCAGGTTTACATGATGACTTATCATTTACATTTCTTCAAACTCAACAGGGAGAAAACAATTTTGTGTGTTGTGAGGTGGTGGCAGGCAAAAAGAGTGTATACAGACAGAGCATTCATTTAATTCTGGTGCAGCGCACAGATGAGGAATATCCCACATGGAGTCTCTTCTAGCTTCTGCTGAAACATAGAATAATTTTATTTTCCTGTATGCCTGTCCCCTCTGTCTGTGGGAATAGGGAGAATGAAGAAAAATAATTGAGCTTATTCTTTCATTTGCAGCAGAACCCAGATATATACTTGAAGGGAAGCAAGAATGCATGTTGTCATCTTATATGTAACTACTCTCATTCTCAGTACTTGGAAAAGTCATGGCTGCTTTTGCCATGAATATTTTAAAGTTTCAGTGAGACTCAGGGAGAGCAGCCTTCCCTGGCATGCAAGTGGCAGTATCCATTTGAAGGACAAAATTGCACCATGCTTTTTTTGTGTGTGATGTGTGTGCATGTGAATAATTTCAAATGATTTCAACAGTAAGGTATATCTCATGTTTTATGGTTTCCCCAGTGAAAGGCTGACAATACCTTTAAGATATTTTCTTCAGCCTTCTTCACAGCAATTTCATTTTATAAATAATTAACATCCTTTCACCTTAAATAATTTTTCAACGTATGAAGTTTCCAAATATCTAACAGGAGTTAAGACAAGTATAGCATGTTTACCAGAAATAAATGTAACTAAATATGTCATTGGTACTCTACTTAAGGGGAGATGAAGGTAGTGCTATAGTATAAAGGCAGTAACTATAAAATATTTTGTGGCAAGTAAAATCTGGGGCATGCTAAATATTTAAACTCCTGTGAAGATCCAGGCTAAACAACCAGGAAGTTAATACAAATGTATAAAGCTTGTCACATGGAAAATGCCTCAAAAATAATATGAAGTAATATTCTATCAAAGTTATGAAATTTTTTTGGTCCCCAAACCTTCCAGCTCTGGCATACATGGCATAAATAAAATTCTGACAACAATTTTCATAGTGAAGTACCTAACTTTGATTTAAATAAGTGATCCATTGAATTCAATTTATGTAAGAGGAATCTTTTCACGATATATAGGGGTATACGATAATGTTACCATCTTTAAAATAATTTTAATTTTCATGAATAAAGAAATTACAAATACACATGTCAAGAGTTAAACAATATTAGCTTCAAATAAGAGTTTAGGTAATCCCTGGGAGAGATGACATTTTATTAAATACGATGGTTATAGGAGAGGTCAGAAGATGAAAGAATAACTTCTATTTAAGCAAGATTATCCTCAGGAAGTGAAATAAAAATTGAACCTTATAAATATTTCCTTGAAGATGAGAACAGAGAAACTTTCTAAGTAGAATATTAAAAATGAATTCATGGGGTGATGTCAGAGTAAGGACCTCCAAAAATTTTCTCTTTCATTAAAGCAATAAAAACACTGGGAAAAAATGTTCAGAATCAACTTTTTCAAAAACCACTGAAATTAACAAAGACCTGAAGCAACCCAGGGAGTGTTTATTTGAGAAAAATGGCTGAATCTAGGTAAAAACAGTGAGCTTTGTAGCATTTTAACTTGTTCTGTCCTATCTCCTTGTATAGTTCCGCGGTAGCGTTGAAAATAAGCAGCCCACAGTCATGGTGACAGCCAGCAGTCTGGCAGACACTGGGAGAGAAGTATAATGTGGGATATTCTACAAAGCCTCATTCCCAGAAAATTGTGATTATCTAAACTGCCTCTCATTTCCTCAAAAACTCCACTTAAAAGGCTGTCTTTATTTGACTTGATTGAGGGCTTGGCTAGTGTTAACAGCTTTATCCTTACGGGTGTTGGTTAAAAAAAAAATCCACAGCAAAAGTTTTATGGCTCTGTGAGACAGTAGACAACATTAAAGGCAAACTATAGAGTTTGGCAATGATAAAATTAGTAAGACGTTTACAAGGTAAACCTTCAGAATGAGATATTCATGAGGAGTTTGGAAAAACTTTGACTTACTTCTAAAAATCTACATGGCTTGCTGAATATGTGTACAGCTCTAGGTATGTACAGAGTTGTGTGATGGCTCCGGAAAGATGGAGAAAGTCCTAAGCTCTCACTTCTAATTATCCTTGAGGCTTTGTACAAGCAAGAAGTAAAGGCGAAGTGAGAGCTGTAAACAACTGATTGAGTGTTTAAGATGCACCTCGATACACATGCAAAGTTCGTTGGCAAAGATTAGTTCCACACACTTAGAAAAACCTTTTTCTAATCGTTAGCTGACCAAAACACCAATCAAGCAGAAACTTCAGTGTCCATACTTTGTACCATATTTAAAAAATTAACTCAAAATGGAACTAACTAAAAAAGGATTGGAGGCCGTAATGTTGCAGCTAAAACTATACAACTCTTTGAAGAAAATAAGCATAAATTATTTTGACATTGGTTAAAACGATTATTTCTCAGATATGACACCAAAAGCACAAGCAGCCAAGAAGTGTATATAGTGAAATGTTCTTTATAAAAATTAAAGCTTTTGTACTTCAAAGAACACTATCAAGAAAGTGGTAAAATTATCCACAGAATAGGACAAAATATTTGCAATCATAGCTGGTAAGGGTCTAAGTTTTATAAAATATAAATAATTCTTAGAATGCAACAATGAGACAAATATCTAGATAAAAGATGAGCCAAATATTTGAACAGACATATCTTCAAATAGATATATAAATATATAATAAAAGCATTACAAGGTACTAAACATTGGTGAATCTGATGATTGTGCGCTTCGGGGTTGCTCTTCTTGAGGAATATCTTTGTGGTGTTCTCTGTATTTCCTGGACTTGCATGTTGGCCTGCCTTGCTGGAATGGGGAAGCTCTGGATAATATCCTGAAGAGTGCTTTCCAGCTTGGATTCATTCTCTTTGCCACATTCAGGTACACCTATCAAATGCAGATTAGGTCTTTTCACATAATCCCATATTTCTTGGAGGCTATGTTCATTTCTTTTCACTCTTTTTTCTCTAATCTTGCCTTCTTGTTTTATTTCATTGAGTTGATCTTCAATCTCTGATATCCTTTCTTCTGTTTAGTCAATTTGGCTATTGGAACTTGTGTATGTTTTGCGTAGTTCTTGTGTTGTGTTTTTCAGCTCCGTCAAGTCGTTTATATTTTTCTCTAAGCTGTTTATTCTCGTTAGCATTTCATCTAACCTTTTTTTAAGGTTCTTAGTTTCTTTGCATTGGGTTAGAACATGTTATTTTAGCTCAGAGAAGTTTGTTATTACCCACCTTCTGAAGGCTGTTCCTGTCAATTCATCAGATTCATTCTCTATCCAGCTTTGTTCCCTTGCTGGTGAGGAGTTGGACTGGACAAGGAAAATGTGGCACATATACACCACGGAATACTATGCAGCCATAAAAAATGATGAGTTTGTGTCCTTTGTAGGGACATGGATGAATCTGGAAACCATCATTCTCAGCAAACTGACACAAGAACAGAAAATCAACCACCACATGTTCTCACTCATAGGCAGGTGTTGAACAATGAGAACATGTGGACTCAGGGAGGGCAGCATCACACACTGGGGTTTGTTAGAGGGGTTAGGGGAGGGACAGCAGGGGGTCGGAAGGGTGGGGAGTGATAACGTGGGGAGAAATACCAGATGTAGGTGACAAGGGGATGGAGGCAGTAAACCACAATGCCACGTATATACCTATGCAACAATCCTGCATGTTCCGCACATGTACCCCAGAACCTAAAGTACAATAATAATAATAATAATAATAAAGATACTAAACATTATTAATCATTAGGGAAATGCAAATGCAAACCACAATGAGGTAACACTTCAAACACGCTAGAATATTATCATCCAGGCAGACAGATAATAAGTGTTGGCATGGATTTGGGAGATATTGGAATCCTCATATATTACTGGTGGAACTGTAAAATGTAGCTATGTATACTGAAGAGAATCATAAACACATGTCCACACAAAAACTTGTTCACAAATGTTTATAGCATTATTATTCATGATAGCAGTGTAGTGGAAATAACAGGTATTCACCAGCTGTTGGGTGTATAAACCAAATTATATTCATATAATATATCCATACAATGGAATATTATTCAGCCAAAAAAGTAATAAAATACATGCTATAAGACTGATGAACTTTGAAAACATTATGTTAAGTGAAATAGGCCACAAACAAGAGGCCATATATTATATGAATCCATGTATACGAAATGCTTAGGATAGGCAAATGTGTAGATATAGAAAATTGTTTCCTGGGGCTCAGAATAAGGTAAAATGCGAAGTAACTTAATGGCCATTGGGCTTTTATGGGGGATTAAAAAAATACATTGGTATTTGATAGTGTTGATGGTTGCATAATACTGTGATCCTACTAAAACTCCACTGAGTTCTACACTTTATATAAATGAATTTTATGGGATGTAAATTATATCTAAAAAAATGATAATATGAATGAACAGAGGTAAATTTGAAATGAGTGTATATAGAGCTCAGCAGTCTGTCCCAGAGAAATAAGAATTTAATAAAAAAATATAAAAGTTAACCATTTAAAGTCACTAGAGTGCCACTAAAGGAGAAGTGGGGCATTGTACTTGCTTACATTTCCAGGGTAGTGGGGCAGAGGTTCTGCTGCAGATGGAGGCAGGCAGTGAGAACAGAGGGCACTGAAGCTCTACATAACAGGATAGACTTCATCTGGAGCACAATGTGGGGACATTTATCATCTAAAATAGTAAAGATATTTGCAGTGAATATATAGATGAGGCCGGTAATTCCATGGTATCAATAGCAACAAGAGAAAATATAGATTAACTAGAATTTTGTCAGATTGAACTAGAGAAAAATTATAAGAGCCCTCCCAGGGCTGAAGTATCCTCAAAGACTGACAAAACTTAGCTTTTCAAAGAAACCTAACTTTAATCAGATCACATTTTGGAGCAATTTATGTCTCAGTTCTGTCAAAAACAATAGAGCAATCAGCTAGCAATTAGGGAATACTAATAGCTGGGCATGATATCCATAGTGCTAGATCAGCCAGAAATTTAACAGGAAGATCATGGGAAGAGACAGAGTGAATGCTGATGAAAATCACAACCATCTCAGAAAGATTCTGTGTATTCCCAAGGTGTGTTTTCTGGGGAGTGACATCAAGAGCTGTATACTGTGGGGGAAATAGACATCAATAAAATAGTTTTGTCAAGTCACCAGCCAATGAAAAAGCAAATAGATAAACCACACAAATCTCATAAACATTTAGTAAAGTTACAGTAAAGTTCCTTGAATCACGACAGTTTTATGACATGTCGTGATAGCCCATCTCAAGTGAAAACAAGATGCTTCATTTCAAGTCATTAGAATGGAAGTAAGCCTTATTGGCATTTTATAAATTTTTTAGGCATATGGACATACAGTACACATTAGGGTACGTGTCACCTTCTTAACTAGCAGTTCATAAGGCTTTGAGAGGACTACAGAGAAAGATAAGTCCCTTTAGCTTGTTCCAGTTTAAGTATAAGAAGTTGTGCCACTTGGCTCTTATGAAACAGTTGAGTCAATGTTATTCTAAGTGTCCATGACAAAACAGGATACTGAACAGAAACTATGGAAAACTGTGATAAGAGAATCAGAGTACACTTATCTGGAATTTGCTGTAAGACCATGCAGTTTTCTGTAAATCACTTGTTTTAAGAAAATTTCTGGTTTGCAAATGGACCCTAATTGAGATTAAATGCTTCAAAATGAAACACAATGTGACTAGATGACTTGAGATGCCCATTACAAATTGGATATTATCTGATTCATCAGGCTATGAAATTGGTGTCCCAAGTGGCATTCCATCATCCAATTGAGATAGTACACATAAGGTTCGACTGGAGTACCTTATATGATCAGTTGGTCCATACCACGGTGTACCTTCCTCTATTCACTGGCACATTCACTTCAGCTTATATCTGTAGAAAGCTAAGGACAACTCCCATAATCAATTGAATAAGAAAAAAATAGAGTCGAGTTTATAGGTGCTTTTATATTACATGTTGACTCTTGCCATAAGGACATTGCTGTAACACTACACCCATTACAGTGTGGTTCTAAAAGACAGAGTAATTATCCCATTGGTAGAATTGGCTATCTGCTTTATCCAGTTTACATTATCTAAAGTTTGGATTTATCCTGTTTCACTACTGCTATGATCAAATGATCAGGTGCTTGGAAAGAATAGGTCTGGAAGATTGCTGGCAAGGTATGAGCAAGAGGGATGAGGTATGTGGATGAGTGTCTCCAACTGGGAGAATATCTTAAAAAATAGCTTATTAATGGCATTAACTGCAGATATGGCGCTAAATGATCAGATGAACAAATACTTTGGAATATCAGTCTCTTTCTCTACCACTCTATTCTTTCCCAATGGGCTCATGAAATAGGGTGATTATGGTGGTAGAGATTCAAGCCATACGTGGATTTTACAACCTGGACTTCTCTACAAGACTCATCTGACTATTGTCATTGCTGAGACATTACTTGACAACAGCCGAGAATAATACTGACTTCCAGATATAGAATCTGGAGGGACTAGTCAATCACCTGGGAGCAGGTTGATTACATGGAGTCCCTTCCATCATGGAGGAAAAACCAATTTATCTTTAATGTGATAAATGTTTATAATTCTGCCCATGATGCTTCTGTCAAGAACACCAATCTCTGGTTTGCTGAATCCCTTATTCTATGTTATGTATTCCACCTATTATTATTTCTGATCAAATAATTTATTTTACAGTAACACAAATTAAGTAGTAAGTTAGCTCTCAAGAGATTTAGTAATTTTATATGCAGAAGCACTTGGCCTCATAGAGAAAATAATAAAATTAAAGACATGTATATGCTGCTGATTCTAAAATTTCTATCTCCAAAGACCTGAATAGACAGTTCTTAAAAGAAGATATACAAATGGCCAATAGGTATATTAAAAAAAATTCAGCATCACTAATCATCAGGGAAATACAAATTGAAACCACAGTGAGATACCATTTCACCCCAGTTAAAAGAGCTATTATCAAAAAGATAAAAAATAACAGACGCCAGTGAGAATACAGAGAAAGCAGAATGCCCGTGCACTGTGGTGAGAATGTAAAGTAGTACATCCACTATAGAAAACAGTATGAAGGTTTCTCAAAAAACCAAAAGAAATAGAACTACCTTATGATTCAGCAATACCACTGCTGGATATGTCTAAAATAAAGGAAATTGGTATATCAAAGATATCTGTACTCCAATGTTTATTGCAGCACTGTTCCCAATAGCCAAAATATGGAATCAATTTAAGTGTCCATGAAGGGATGAATAGATAAAGAAAATGTGGTATATATACATGATGGAATATTATTTAGCCAGACAAATGACATCCTGTTATTTGCAGTGACATGGATGGAACTGAAAACTCTGATGTTAAGTGAAATAAACCAGGCACAGAAAAACAAATATTACATGTTTGCACTCATATATGGGTGCAAAAAAAAGTGGACCTCATGCAGGTCGAGAGTGGAATGGTGGTTACCAGAGGCTGAAAATGCAAAGGGTGGGAATGAAGAGAAGTTTGCTAGCAGTAAAAAAATACAGTAAAATAGAACAAATACATTCTAGTATTCAATAGTACAGGGGGGAGATTATAATTAGTAACAATATATTGAATATTTCAAAATAGCTAGAAGACAAGAATTTGAATGTTCACAGCACAGATGTTTGAAGTGATAATATCTACATTGCCATAATTTGATTATTACACATTGCATATGTGTATAAAAAAATCACATGTACCTGCAAAATATGTATGACTACTATATTTCAATTAAAAAAATAGAAGAAAATGTATATCTCCAGCCCAGACCCTCTCCTTGATTCCAGACTCATATATTGAATTGCCTAGCTGAAATCTAGATATCTAATGGTTTCGGCTATAGTTTGAGTATTGTTTTTTTGGTCCCTATCAAGTGTCTTGTTGAAATTTGATCCCAAGTGTGATGGTGATGAGTGCTGGAGCCCAGTGGGAGGTGTTTAAGTCATGGGGGAAGATCCCTTATGAATAGATTAATGTCCTTCCGTGGCGGAGTGAATGATTTTTCACTCTATTACTTCCTATGAAAGCTGGTTGTTAAAAGACCATGGCACTTCCCTGTTTCCCCTGCCTTTTTCCTTTTATCTCTTCATACAGTCTCTACACATGCTGCCTCCCCTTCACCTTCTTTCATGAGTGGAAGCTGACTGAGTGGCCCTCAGCTGATGTGGATGTCAAATTTTAAACTTTGCAGTCATCTAGAACCCTGAGTCAAATACACTTTTCAGTTTATTTGAGGAATATCCAGCCTCAGATATTTCTTGGTAGCAACACAAAACAGAGAGCTTCTTAAAATTAGCAAGTTCAAAACCAGCACTTGATTTCATACTCCCTTCCTCTTATAGTCTTTTCCATCTTCATCAGTGGAAACTCTAGTCTTACAGTAGATTCAACCCAAAATCTTGAAGTTGACCTTGACTTCCCTTTTTTTTGTGTGTATCATATACCACATCTAAATCATCCTCAAAGCTGGTCAATTATATCTTCAATACATACCTTAATGTAGTCATTTACTGTAATTTCCTCTTGCCAAGGTTATTGAATAGCCTCTTAAATATTTTCTCTATTTTGATCTATGAAAGCCATCCCTCTGTATCTCAATCTAATCTACATAGAGCAATCAGATGAACCTTTAAAAATAGGCCAGATCACGTAATTTCTATTTTAAAAGTCTCTGAATAGCGTCCCATTTCCACTAGGTCCCACAAGGCATAACATATTGTGCTTCTCTGTTTCTTGGTACTCCTCTGATCTTCTTGTGTCACTGGTCTTGGTGTTTTTCAACAAGTCAAACTGCATGCAGAGTATTTGGATTTGCTTTTTCTCTACCTGAAATACTTTCCTACTACTTATATATCTGTTTTTCTTAATTCTTTTAAGTTTCTATTCAAATACCTTTTAGAGAAGTATTCTCTGACCACTGCATTCTCCACCCAGTCATTTTGTAACTTTATTTTTCTGTTTCATTTTTATCCTCAGCACTATAACCGCAACCAGCTAAGATGGCTGCTGCCTTCTTTTTCTCCTCCCTCTTATTCATCTCCTCTTTCTTCCCCTTTTTTCCTCTTCTTTCTTCTCTTATTGTTGTCTTTATTTTATTTATATTTCCCCACTAGATTGCAGGTTTTAAAATATGGATATCTTGTCTGTTTCATTCACTGCTATATGCATAGTGCCTAGAATGGGATTCTAGCACAGCGATAGGTAGTCAGTGAGTATTTTGGAAGTAAAATTAATTTTTCATTAGTGATGTGCTAAAACCTTAGATATACATCAGTTGATATAAGGGTACTAAGAAAGTTTCTCTTTTATAGGAGTAAAATGGCTAGGTGCAGTGTGTCACACCTGTAATCTTAACACTTTGGGAGGCCAAGGCAGGAGGATTGCCTGAGCTCAGGGGTTCAAGACCAACCTTGGTAATATAGCCATACCTTGTCTCTATAAATTTTTTTTTTGCAGACTAAAAATTCTTAATCTAAAAATTGACTTTTGCCTGTTTCTTCCTCCAGAAGCTTCATCCCAGAGGAGCACCTGCCAGATACCAGCTGGAGCTCTCAAAAAAATGCAGTGGGGGAAAGGATTTCCTATTTAATAAATGGTGTTGGGAAAACTGGCTAGCCATATGCAGAAAACTGAAATTGGACCCCTTCCTTACACCTTATAAAAAATTGACTCGAGATAGATTAAAGACTTAAGCATAAGACCTAAAAGTATAAAAACCCTAGAAGAAAACCTAGGCAATAACATTCAGAACATATGCAAAGACTTCGTGACTAAAACACCAAAAGCAATGGCAACAAAAGCCAAAATAGATAAATTGGATCTAATTAAACTAAAGAGCTTCCCCACAGCAAAAGAAACTATCATCAGAGTGAACAGGCAACCTACAAAATTGGAGAAAATTTTCACAATGTATCCACCTGTCAAAGGGCAAATATCCATAATCTACAAAGAACTTAAGCAAATTTACAAGAAAAAAACCCCACCCCATCAAAAAGTGGGTGAAGGATGTGAACAGACACTTTTCAAAAGAAGACATTTATGCGGCCAACAAACATATTTAAAAAAACTCATCATCACTGGTCATTAGACAAATGTAAATCAAAAACACAATGAGATAACCTCTCATACCGGTTAGAATGACAATCATTAAAAGGCCAGGAAACAACAGATGCTGGAAACAATGTGGAGAAATAAGAATACTTACAAGCTGTTGATGGGAGTGTAAATAAGTTCAACTATTGTTGAAGACAGTGTGGCAATTCTTCAAGGATCTAGAATTAGAAATACCATTTGACCCAGCAATTCCATTACTGTGTATATACCCAAAGGATTATAAATCATTCCACTATAAAGACACATGCACACATATGTTTATTGCGGCACTGTTCACAATAGCAAGGACGTGGAACCAATCCAAATGCCCATTAATGTTAGACTGGGTAAAGAGAATGTGGCACATATACACCATGGAATACTGTGCAGGCATATAAAAGGATGAGTTTATGTTCTTTACAGGGATGTGGATGAAGCTGGAAACCATCACTCTCAGCAAACTAACACAAGAACAGAAAATCAAACACTACACATTCTCACTTATAAGTGGAAGTTGAATAGTGAGAACATGTGGACATAGGGAGGGGAACATCACACACTGGAGCCTGTTGGGGGTGGGGGAGGCTAGGGGAGGGATAGCATTAGGAGAAATAACTATTAGGAGAAATATCTAATGTAGATGACAGTTTGATGTGTGCAGCAAACCACCATGGCACATGTATAACTATGTAACAAACCTGCGTGTTCTGTACATGTGTCCCAGAGCTTAAAGAATAATTAAAAATATCACTTCTAACATGAATGCTTTCTCTAGCTGACATTACTTATTCTCTGAAAGTCATAGGATTTCTAACAATTTCTATTCCAGAAATCTACCCAGTGTCCCCCACCTTTTTTCTGCTGCCTTCATATTTGTAAGCCTTAAAGATCCTTTAATCTCTTATCTCACATTACTCTTTTCCCTACCATTTAGATTTTGTCAGACTCACTGGATTTTAAAAAATCTTACAATTCTACCCATTTTATCTGTTTCATAATTTCACCCATCTTTTAAATTTATTATTATTATTTCTTATTTTCTTTGCTTATTTTGGTAAGAAATATTCCCTAGTGCCCCAGGAAATGCATATTTTTCCCTAGATAAGGAAAATATGAAGAGCTCTCACTTATACACCATGCAAGCTGGAAGTTAGTAAAATGTTCCAGATACCATATTTTATTTTGTTGAATATACATAAGAGAATTGTTATAAATTTAGTTGCAACTATTCCACAAAGACAGTGTTTCTCCAAAATTATGACATAATATTATATATGAAAATACATATGGAAAGCTTAGAATATGCTAGGCTAAAATCCATTTCATGTTGGATCTGAGAATATACAAATATCAATCGACAAAAACCAAACATACAGTATATACAAATATACAAAAACCAAAGACAAAAATTAGCTGCACGTGGTGGCATGTGCCTGTAGTTCCAGCTACTTGGGAGGCTGAGGGAGAAGAATCACTTGAAGCCAGGAGGTGAAGGTTGCAATGAGCTGAGATTATGCCACTGCACTCCAGCCTGGCAACAGAGCAAGACTCCATCTCAAAAATATAACAACAGCAACAACAGAAAACCCTATTCTTTTTTTTTTCGTATATTTTATTGCATTTTAGGTTTTGGGGTACATTTGAAGAACACGCAGGATTGTTGTATAGGTACATACATGGCAGTGTGATTTGCTGCCTTCCTCCCCATCACCTATGTCTGGCATTTCTCCCCATGTTATCCCTCCCCAACTCCTCACCCCCCGCTGTCCCTCCCCTAGGTCCCCCCAACAGACCTCATTGTGTGATGCTGCCCTCCCTGTGTCCATGTGTTCTCATTGTTTAACACCCGCCTATGAGTGAGAACATGCAGTGTTTGATTTTCTGTTCTTGTTTCAATTTGCTGAGAATAATGGTTTCCAGGTTTATCAATGTCCCTACAAAGGACACAAACTCATCGTTTTTTATGGCTGCATAGTATTCCATGGTGTATATGTGCCACATTTTCCCTATCCAGTCTATCATCGATGGGCATTTGAGTTGGTTCCAAGTCTTTGCTGTTGTAAACAGTGCTGCAATGAACATTCATGTGCATGCGTCCTTATAATAGAACAATTTATAATCCTTTGGATATATACCTAGTAATGGGATTGCTGGGTCAAATGGAATTTCTATTTTTAGGTCCTTGAGGAATTGCTACACTGTCTTCCATAATGGTTGAACTAATTTACACTCCCACCAACAATGCAAAAGTGTTCCTATGTCTCCACATCCTCTCTAGAATCTGTTGTCTCCAGATTTTTTAATGATTGCCATTCTAACTGGCGTGAGATGGTATCTCAATGTAGTTTTGATTTGTATTTCTCTAATGATCAGTGATGATAGCATTTTTTCATATGTTTGTTGGCCTGATATATGTCCTCTTTAGAAAAATGTCTGTTCATATCCTTCGCCCACTTTTGAATGGGTTTGTTTTTTTATTGTAAATCTGTTTTAGTTCTTTGTAGATTCTGGGTATTAGCGCTTTGTCAGATGGGTAGATTGCAAAAATTGTTTCCTGATCTGTTGGTTGCAGGTTCACTCTAATGATTGTTTCTTTTGCTGTGCAGAATCTCTGGAGTTTAATTAGATCCCATTAGTCTATTTTGGCTTTTGTTGCCAATGCTTTTGGTGTTTTAGTCATGAAATCTTTGCCTATGCCTATGTCCTGAATGGTTTTACCTAGGTTTTCTTCTAGGGTTTTTAGGTGTTACATCTTATGTTTAAGTTTTTAATCCATCTGGAGTTAATTTTAGTGTAAGGTGTCAGGAAGGGGTCAAGTTTCTGCTTTCTGCACATGGCTAGCCAGTTTTCCCAACACCATTTATTAAACAGGGAATCCTTTCCCCATTCCTTGTTTTTGTCAGGTTTGTCAAATATCAGATAGTTGTAGATGTGTGGCATTGCTTCCTAGGCCTCTGTTCTGTTCGGTCTATATCTCTGTTTTGGTACCAGCACCATGCTGTTTTGATTACTGTAGCCTTGTAGTATAGTTTGAAGTCAGGTAGTGTGATGTGTCCAGCTTTGTTCTTTTTGCTTAGAATTGTCTTGGCCATGCGGGCTCTCTTTGGGTTCCATATGAAGTTTAAAGTAGTTTTTTCCAGGTCTGTGAAGAAGGTCATTGGTAGCTTGATGGGGATATTGTTGAATCTATAAATTACTTTGGGCAGTTTGGCCATTTTCATGATATTGATTCTTCCTAACCATGAGCATGGAAAGTTTCTCCATCTGTCTGTGTCCTCTCTTATTTCGTGGAGCAATACTTTGTAGTTCTCCTTGAAGAAGTCCTTTACATCCTTTGTCAGTTGTATTTCTAGGTATTTTATTCTCTTTGTAGCAATTGTGAATGGCAGTTCGTTCTTGATTTGACTCTCTTTAAGTCTGTTATTGGTGTATAGGAATGCTTGTGATTTTTGCACATTGATTTTGTATCCTGAGTCTTTGCTGAAGTTGCTTATCAGTTTCAGGAGATTTGGGGCTGAGACGATGGGGTCTTCTAAATATACAGCCATGTCATGTGCAAATAGAGACAATTTGACTTCCTCCTTTCCTAACTGAATACCTTTTATTTCTTTTTCTTGCCTGATTGCTCTGGCTGGAACTTCCAATATTATATTGAATATGAGTGGTGAGAGAGGGCATCCTTATCTAGTGCCAGATTTCAAAGGGAATGCTTCCAGTTTTTGCCCATTCAGTATGACATTGGCTGTTGGTTTGTCATAAGTAGCTTTTATTATTTTGAGATATGTTCCATCAATGCCTAGTTTATTGAGAGTTTTTAAATAAAGG
>NW_016107678.1:1160106-1169981 GCF_001604975.1 Cebus imitator | reverse complement strand
ATATTTTCCTCTAGACACTGCTTTGAATGTGTCCCAGCAATTCTGGTATGTTGTGTCTTCATTCTCGTTGGTTTTGAAGAACATCTTTATTTCTACCTTCATTTAATTGTTTATCCCGTCAACATTCAAAAGCCAGTTCAGTTTCCATGAAGCTGTGTGGTTCTGAGTTAGTTTCTGAGTTCTGAGTTCTAACTTGATTGCACTGTGGTCTGAGAGACTGTTTGTTGTGATTTCCGTTCTTTTGCATTTGCTGAGGAGTGATTTACTTCCAATTATGTGGTCAATTTTAGAGTAGGTGCAGTGTGGAGCTGAAAAGAGTGTATATTCTGGGGATTTGGGGTGGGGAGTTCTGTAAATGTCTATTAGGTTTTCTTGGTCCAGGTCTGAGTTAAGTCCTTGATAACCTTGTTAATTTCCTGTCTCGTCGCCCTGTCTTATATTGACAGTGGAGTGTTAAAGTCTCCCACTACTATTGTATGGGAGTCTAAGTCTCTTTGTAAGTCATTAAGAACTTGCTTTATGTATTTGGGTGCTCCTGTATTGGGTGCATATGTATTTAGTATTGTTAGCTCTTCTTGTTGCATTGATCCTTTTACCATTATCTAATGTCCTTTTTGTCTCTTTTGATCTTTGTTGGTTTAAAGTCTATTTTAACAGAGACTAGGATTGCAACTCCTGCTTTCTTTTGCTCTCCATTTGCTTGGTAAATCTTCCTCCATCCCTTTATTTTGAGCCTTTGCGTATCCCTGCATGTGAGTTGGGTTTCCTGGATACAGCACACCAATGGGTTTTGACTTTTTATCCAATTTGCCAGTCTGTGTCTTTTGATTGGGGCATTTAGCCCATTTACATTTAAGGTTAATATTGTTATGTGTGAACTAGATCCTTCCATTTTTATGCTAGCTGGTTGTTTTGCCCGTTAGTTAATGCAGTTTCTTCATTGTGTCGATGCTCTTTACCATTTGGTATGATTTTAGAGCGGCAGGTACTGGTTGTTCCTTTCTATGTTTAGTGCTTCTTTCAGAAGCTTTTGGAAAGCAGGCCTGGTGGTGATGAAATCTCTGAGCAATTGCTTCTTCATAAAGGATTTTATTTCTCCTTCACTTATGAAAGTTAGTTTGGCTGCTGGAAAACACTCTTCAGGATACTATCCAGGAAAACTTTCCCAACCTAGCAAGACAGGCCAATATTCAAGTCCAGGAAATAGAGACAACACTACAAAGATATTCCTCAAGAAGAGCAACCTTGAGGCACATAATCATCAGATTCACCAGGGTTGAAGTGAAGGAAAAAATGCTAAGGGCAGCCAGAGAGAAGGGTTGGGTTACCCACAAAGGAAGCCCACCAGAGTCCCAGCAGATCTCTCAGCAGAAACCCTACAAGCCAGAAGAGAGTGGGGACCCATATTCAGCATCCTTAAAGAAAAGAACTTTCACCTTAGAATTTCATATCCAGCAAAACCCTACTTCTTACGTGTGAGCTGTGCTTAGTGACTTGCTTCCAAAGAGAATAATGTGGAAAATGGGAAAGAAGGACAACTTTACAGTGGAAAAATGTGAACCAACAGTACCTCATTTAATGAATGTTAACATAATCAATTATAAGTCTATTTGATAGTATGTACTCTTGATATGACATGATACTATATGATATGAGGCAAAGGAAAATTCTCTTTTATTTCAATCTTCAAAACTCATAACCCAGTCTAATCATGAGAGAAACACCAAACAGATTCTTATTGAGGAGATATTTTACAGAGTATCCAGCCAGTACTCCATAAAATGTCACGGACATAAAAAACAACAAAAGTGAGAAACTGACAGCTGTGAGACGCCTAGGGAAACATGATGACTAAATATAATATGATATCCTGTATGAAATCCTAGAACAGAAAAAGGACATTAGTGAACAATATAATGAAAGTATAGACTTTGGTAAACAGTTATGCTATATTATTAGATTATTAGCTGTGACACAGGTATTGTAGTAGTGTAAGATGTTAACAGTCATAACTGTATACTGTATATGAGTATCTTTGCAACTTATCTGTAAATCTAAATTATTTCTGTAAATCTGTGTAACTTTATTCTTATAATTTTATTTAAAAAGTTGTGCATAAGGAGGTGATAGAAATTATGTCTTTTGTCTTCAAGATACTTTTTTCTCTTTTTTTTCTAGTAGGTCTCCTAAAGGCTTTAGTTTGACTTAAATTCTTTTCAGAGTAAAAATAAAATCTATGAGAATCTATCCCTTTGCTAAACCTCATAAATATCTTTTGGTATTGTTCATGGTTTTGTTTCCTAGGATGTTTCTAAATGGCATGATTAAGGACAGTGTGAGATGCTGTATAAATCTTTTCGTACTCTGCTGTAAAGAACTACCCAAGACTTGGTAATTTATAAAGAAAAGAGGATTAATTGGCTCACACTTTTGCAAGCTGTACAGAACTCATGACAGGGCTTGCTTTGGGGGAAGCCTCTGGAAACTCAAAATCATGGCAGAAGGAAAGTGGGAGCAAGTACATCTTACATGACTGGAGCAGGAACAAGATGTGGGGGAAGTGCTACACACTTTTAAACAACCAGATCTTATGAGAACTCTATCACAAGAACCACACCAAAAGGGGAATTCACTCCCATGATCCAATGGCCTCCTACCAGGCCCCACTTCCAATACTGGGGATTACAATTCAACATGAGATTTGGGTGGGGACACAAATCCAAACCGTATCATTCTGTTTCTGCTTCATACCAAGTCTCATGTCCTTCTCAAGTTGGAAAATACAATTATGTCTTCTCAACAGTCCCCCCAAATCTTAACTCATTTCAGCATTAACTCAAAAATCCAAAGCCTTATTTGAGAAAACACCAGTCCCTTCTGCCTATGACTCCATAAAGTAAAAAGCAAATCAGTTATTTCTATGATACAATGGGAATACAGGCATTGGGTAAATATTTTCATTTCAAAAGGAATAAATTGGCCAAAGAAAGAGGCTGGAGGCCCCATGCAAGTTCAAAATCTAGCAGGGCTGTCATCAAAAAAGCTCCAAAAATATTCTCCTTTCACTTTGTGTTTCACATCCAGATCATGCTAATGCAAGAGGTACACTTCAAAAATCTTAGGAAGCTCCCCTTCCCTGTGGCTATTCTCAAGGGCTAGTGTTGAGTGCCTGTGGCTTTTTCAGGCAAATAGTGCAAGCTGTCAGTGCCCCTACAACACCAGAATGTGAAGGATAATGGCCCTCTTCCCACAGCTCCGCTAGGGAGTACCCCAGTGAGCACTCTGTGTGGGTACTCCAAACCCACATTTCCCCTCTGCACTGCCCTTGTAGAGGCTCTCCATGGGGACTCCATGCTGCAGCTGGCTTCTGCCTGGACATCCAGGCTTTTCCATTTACCCTCTGAAATCTAGGGAGAGGTTCTCAAGCTTTAACTCTTACACTCTAAGCACCGTCAGGCTTAACACCAAGTGGAAATTGTCCAGTCTTATGGTTTGCACCCTCTGAAGCACTAGTCTGAGCTATACCTGGGTACTTTTTAATCAGGGATGGAGCTGGAGCAGCTGGAATGTCAAGAACAGTGTCTGAGGCTGCACAGGGAAGTAGGGCCATGGTCCTGGCTGATGAAACAATTTCTTTCTCCTAGGCTTCTGGGCCTGTGATGGGAGGGGCTGACCCAAAGATCTCCAGCATGCCTTAGAGGCCTTTTTCCCATTTTCTTGGCTATCAGTATCGTGGTCCTGTTTACTTATGCAAACTTCTTCAGCCAGTTTGACTTCTTATACCCCCCAAACATGGCCTTTCATTTTCTACCACATGGCCAGGGTACGAATTTTTAATACTCTTATACTCTGCTTCCCATTTAAATATACGTTCAGTTTCAAGTCATTTCTTCGTTCATGCATGTGAGAATAGGTTGCTAGAAACAACCAGGAAGTATCTTGAATGCCTGACTACTTAGAAATTTCTTCCACCAGAGACCCTAAATTATCACTCTCAAGTTCAAAGTTCCACAGATCCTTAGAGTAGGAGCAGAATGCCACCAAGTTCTTTGCTAATGAATAACAAAAGTGACCTTTGTTCTCGTTCTCAGTATGCTCCTCATTTTCATTTGATAGCTTCTCAGCCTGGTTTTCATTGTCAATATCAGCATTTTGGTCACAACAACTTAACAAGTCTCTAGGAAGTTTCAGATTTTTCCTCATTTTCCTGTCTTCTGAGTCCTCCACATCTTTCAACCCATGCCTGTTACCCAGTTCCCAAGTTGCTTCCACATTTTCAGGCACCTTTATAGGAATGTCCCACTCCTTGGTCCTAATTTTCTGTATGAGTCCATTCTCACATTGCTATAAGAAACACTTGAGACTGGGTAATTTATAAAGGAAAGATTATTAACTGGCACACAGTTCCACAGGCTGAACAAGAAGCATGGAAGGATCTGCTCTTGGGGAGGTCTCAGGAAACTCAGAATCATGTGGCAGAAGGCAAACGGGGAGTGAGCACATCTTACATGACCAGAGCAGGAGGAAGAGGGGAGATTGCTACACACTTTTAAACAACCATATTTCATGAGAACTGTAGCATGAGAACAGCACCACAGGAGGAAATCTGTTCCCATAATTCAGTCACCTCCTGCCAGGTCCCATCTCCAATACTGGGGATTACAATTTTACATGAGATTTGGAGGGGGACACAGACCTCAACCATATCAGATGGCACATTGATACCAGGTGCCAAGACATCAAGGGAAGGCACTTCCTCTCTCTACTCCTCAATGCCATCAGGTTTCCTTTTGTTAATTCTGTACGTGGATCCTTGAAGAAGAAGATATAGAGAAACATAGGATTTAGAAAAAGATGACCTGTCTGCATTCTTTTTCTTAAAGTAATTCCGTTCAATTCTTTGTGGTACATCAAATATGTATAAACCTTTTTCTAGCTTTCATAAGCTAGAATCCGAGGAAGAATATCAATGTACCTGTATGCACCATTCGCCATATCTAAGACAGTCTGGAGTTAGTTCTAAACACTGTTTACTGCTTATTCTACTCCTGAGGGAATTACCACTTTTACCTGCCCCATGTGTATTCGACTGTTTTTGCATTGCTATAAAGAAATACCTGAGAGTGGATAATTTACAAGAGAGAGAGAGAAAGCATGGGGGAGGAGGCGGCATGCATTTATAAATGAGCAGATCTCATGAGAACTCATTCACCGTTACAAGGCTCACACCAAGGGGATGGTGCTAAACCACTCATGACAAATCCTCTCCCATGATCCAATGACCTCCCACCAGGCACCACCTCCAACGCTGAAGATTACATGCCATCATGTGATTTGGGAAGGAACAAAGATACAAACTTGATTACCATGTTTCTTTAGTACAGGCTTCTACTATTGTTTTGGTGTCTGTCATGCCCTTGAAACCTCTTAGCCTCATCAGTGTATATGCATTGACAGAGTTATGTGGGTTAAGCTAAATAGCTTTTGCTAAGCAGATGCTGGTGTACTTGTACATTTAGGTTTCCACATCTAAATGTGAAGATAAATCCCCAGAAGTTACTCTGCTCTGAGGCCAGAGATGTGTTCAGTTGAACATTTAAATCACTGATTTATATCAGTTACAGATATGATTTCAAGAAGGGTACACTCCCAAGCAGGTTTGCAATTCTGAAGCAAATCTCTTCCGGTGCCAGAGCAGTGCATTAACTTACAGCTGTCACAGTGCTGCTCTGTTTACTTGGCTGACTTGGCTGCCTCACTCAGGGTCTCTGCATGGAATTCTGAAAAAGAGTTTAATGTCAGAATGAGTTTGTTACCTGTGATCCATTTTCTAATATTCTTGACTATCTAACCCATTTTCTCAGGTTAACTTCTTAACATCTTTCCCTGTGTAAGAGTATATCCCTCTGTGGGCAGCTATACAACACCCTGTGTGGTTTCTGAAATGGGGGGATGGTTGTGAAGGATTCAGCTTCTCTGCCTGGACATGCAGTGGAATTACACCTTTCAAAAAATATGACTTTCTGAGGGGCTAGGATACACTTACGTGACACACATCAAAAGAATGATAGCAAGCATTGCATAACAACAGACAGGCCTTCACACTGAGACTGTTAGATTGCTGAGGTAACTGATTCAGTTTTCACATCATCCTTTCGGACAAAATAGTATGAATATTCACAATTGCCAAAATGCTGTAACTTAGGAGTTGAAATAAACAACTAGGATTTATTGTTAGCACCAGTACAGTTAGTGTTACAGCAAAACTGTTTTACTTAATCCTCACTACAATTAACAAGTGCTAACATTCCTCATTTATAGATAGGAATCAATCTCAGCAAGGTTAGGTAGTGTGTCTATGATTTCACTATTACAGACAAATATGAGGATTGAACCCAGATACATTTTGACTCCACCCTTACTCTTTAGCTCTGCTTTATTAAAACAAGGTAGCCAGTGACAAAAAAAAATGAGTAAACAAAAAACAAAATAGGAGGTTTATGCCAGGTGTATTCAGATACCTTGTTTGCAAATATTTCTCTTTTTATATAATTGTCAGATTAGAGGGTCATGAGTAAAATCTTTGATAGTGAGGAAGGAGGGCAAGGAATGAGAAAAGAAATCCTAAAATCAATTCAGATTTAAAAAATAGTTGTTTGCCTAACTCACAATGGAAGGTATCACCACATCCCAGAAGATGGACCAATTACAATAACTACTTAGGTGCATGCTGTAGGATTAAACCTGGAAAGAATAACCAAAACTAAGGATAGTTCAAACTGAAAACAAAGAACATCTGTGAATTTATAGTGAGGAAAATGCTTTGCAGCATAAGCAACAGAAGTTTCTGTTTAGCTGCCTACAAAAAAACTGATTTGAAATAACTTGTTTTTCATGGGCCATTGAGACTGAGATGGTTGTGAAAAAGCTCTTCTGAGAGGGAGTCCTAACCTGTCTTATTCACAGAACATTTTAATGGTTTTTGGACATGGATTCCAAATACAATTACTCACCCTCATAAACAATATCTGGAGTTATCTTGGCACTAAATCTATTATTGAAAGTGTGTCTTTTTTTCTTTTTTAGGATTAGATTACAATTTGGTATGAGGTAGGGATCTAAAATTTTCTTCTTAAATTGTTGCCCATTAACTTCATTATCACTTGTTGAGTAATCTCTCTTTTCTCCACTGACATTATCATACTTACATATACGTATGTGTTTCTGTGTTTGGTGCCTTGCCACATCTATATTTATGGGACCAGCGAAACACAGTTTTAATGAGGACATTTTACAAATGCATTTTACCATTCAGCAGGGGAAGGCATCTTTTCACAATTGTATTTGTCTATTCCTAATTGTTTATTCTTCTTGTTAAATTTCAAAATAATTTGTCAGTCTATGAATACATATTTTTTAACATTCATGGTGTTTGAAGCCAGAGATATTAAAAGATATACAATGAAAATTCCCCCTCCTAGACTTGTTTGCTTCGTTGCCATGCCACGTGCCTCCTAAAAACAAGTAAGCCCTAATATTTGCTTCATATGTATCCTTCCAGAATTTTATTTTTATGAAAAAAACTACTTATCAAATATTTTTATCATTTCACAATATACTTAGGAATAGCTTCATTTTAATGTGTTGAGAGCATCTTCATTATTATTTGATTACATTTTATGGATGTTCTGTAATTTATATATCTAGTCTACTATTAGTGGACAGTTAATGTTTTGCCAACTTTCTGCTCTTGCAAACAATACTGTAGTGAGAAAACTTTCACCTGCACAAATTAGTACAAGAACAAATGTGTCAGTAGAGCAATTAATCAGAAACAGTTGTTGGGTCAGAAAGTACAAGCATTTATAATTTTGATAGATCTCACCAAATAGCCATATTTGATCACAAATGTATAATCTTCACAGCAATGTATGAGGACTTGTGCCCTAGCAACATTGCCTACTATCAAACTTCTGAAGTTTTGCTAATCTAATCATGAAAAATAACATCACATTTACATTTTTCTTACTATGAGTGATACTAATCATCTGTTTACATAGCTGTCATTATATTTCTTTTTTTAAAGCAAATTATTTATAGTCTATAATCTTTAAAAAATCTAGTTTTTTGATTTTTAATGGAAAATTTTCTAGGAGTTATGTACAAAAATAGAAAAAAATACTCTAAGTCAAAAATATGTTCTCCCAATTTATTTGGTTTTTGACTTGATTTTTTTCAAATTTTAAAATGTAATTAAATTATATCCATCAATTTTATGAATTATGAGTTTGACTCATTGCTAGAGAGGCTTTGTCTCTTTAATATTATATATAAATTTTATGATTTTTAAAATATTTTAAAGTATGTATTATTGATTTGTTTTTAGAATTATCCTTTTGTATGACTTGAGGTATATGCTCAACTTTTTTTCCTTAGTTTGCTATGAAATTAATGGAAATATGAAATTATAAAATTCATGATATTATGAAATTCTCAATTACATGTTTTTACTGATTTTATATGCTTCCTTGATTGTATATTAAATTCCCATATATCAGAATCTACTTTTGGGCTTTCTATTCTAATTTCATTGGCATAGCTATTTATGTGCATTCCTACTGCTTTTGCCATTGAGATTTTATAATACATTTGAGCATCTGGTGTGTCTGTCCCCCATTGCTCTTTTTCCAGAGACTTTTCTATATTTTTTTGCTTATTTTTCTATATTTTTATAATTAATTATTTACTACCAAAAAAGTCCTTTTTAAAAAGCTTGAATCATAATAAAGTTATTAAAATCATTTAAGAATAATGATATAATGTTGCTGTTCAGGGTTTCAAACAAGATCCCATTATATTCTTCCACTTGTTCAAGTATTCTACTGTATCCTTTAGTAGTATTTTAAAATATTCTTCATAAAGGTTTTACACATTTAAAGTTCCTTTTCTGGTAATATATATTTTTATGGCTATTGGAAATTGAGTGTTTTTTCTACATTAGCCTCTGATTATATAAATGACACTAATCTCTGTGTGTTAATTTTATGCCTTGCTAATTTACTTAATTCTCTTACAATTTGTCATGTTACCTGTAGATAGTGTTCTATCTCTTGTTCATTTTCTATAGCTTTAGTTTGTTTCATTTTACTTCCAGTAAATGTTACATAATAGCAGTGGTATTTTTTTTATTTAATTAGAAAATTTTCTAGTGTTTCTCTATTAAGAATAATGCTGGATATTGTGTTAATCAAATACCTATTTTCATGTTGGAAAACAATCTATAACTTTTTCACTGAGTTTTAAAAACAATTACAATATTGAGTAAAAATGAACTAATTTAAACTATTAGTCTCAGAAAATTAAATATTTGCATCATGAAATACAGCATACCTTCCTATTGGCTAAGTATTTTATGTTCTTCAGTAAAATTTTCTGGTTTCTTTATTTAGAGGTTTCATTAGAGTGCTAGTAACCTCTGTCTTGATAGCCATTGTCCATACTTAAGTCTTCATTTTACTTGAACTTAAACAGATTTTGATACTGTTCTAAATTCTCTTTCTTAAAACATTATTTTCTCTGTTCTAAGAATGGCTTACTCTACTGGTTTTCTTCTAATGCCTCTTAGTACTCAAGTGAGTTTCTCATATATGTTTTCACTATGGTAAGTAGGATCTTTTCCACTATACTTTTTTAACTGGTTCTAGTAGACAGGTGCTGAAAGAACTGTGATCCTACTGAAAGATTTTTCTGATAGTTTTTTTGTTTGTTTAGTTTTAGATTTTCATTGCAAATAGTGTTAAACAATGCTCAAGACAATTGCAGTGCTTTACCATTAAACATAATGATGTTGCTGGCCTCTCATTATTATTCTTTTC
>NW_016107678.1:1118748-1160091 GCF_001604975.1 Cebus imitator | reverse complement strand
TTTCACCATGTTGACCAGGATGGTCTCAATCTCTTGACCTCGTGATCCACCCGCCTCGGCCTCCCAAAGTGCTGGGATTACAGGCGTGAGCCACCGCGCCCGGCCTTCATTATTATTCTTCTATTTTTTAAAACATATAATTTATTTAATAATGAGATCTATTTTTAGACTTACTGATGTGGAAGATAATTACATTTTTTCTAATGGTTAGATAATCATATATTTCTTTTGTTTTCTTGGTATATTATATTTTTTCTTACGTTGCTTTTTTGTTTTTTTGTTTGTTTTAGTAGTTTTTTGGAGAACAGGCGGTGTTTGGTTACATGAATAAATTCTTTTGTGGTGATTTTTGAGATTTTGGTGCACCCATCACTAGAGCAACGTACACAGTACCCAATGTGTAGTCATTTGTCCCTCTCCACCCACCACCCTTTACCCCAAGTCCCTAAAGTTCAATCATATAATTCTTACGCCTTTGCATCCTAATAGCTTAGCTCTGACATATGGTTGATAACATGCAATGTTTGATTTTCCATTCCTGAGTTACTTAGCTTAGAATAATAGTCTCCAATTAAATCAAGGTTGCTGTGAATGCCATTATTTAATTCCTTTCTATGGCTGAGTAGTGTTCTCTGTGTGTGTGTGTGTGTGTGTGTGTGTGTACACAGTGTCAATAGTATTGTTACCAATTCTTCTTTGAATGTCTGATAGAACTTAGCTGTGAATCTTTCTGGGGTACATGTACAGAATGTGCAGGTTTGTTACATAGGTATACGTGTACCATGATGGTTTGCTACATCCATCACCCGACATCTACATCAGGTTTTTGTTTGCTATACAAATGTTTTATTAGGCCAAACTACACACTATAAAAATGCTTCAAAATGCAGCAGAAGAAGATGTAAAGACTCAAAGAAGTACATAGTGACAACGGCTATCAGAACACACTAAAGAATCCACACTGCTTCCCCTTTTACCTAGAAAAGGGAACTTCACTTCTAGGCTACCTCCTCCTCAGCACACTCCTCAAACTTCTCCTCCTCAGCTGTGGTATCTTGGTATTGCTGATATTCAGCCACCAGGTCATTAATGTTGCTCTCAGCCTGGGTGAACTCCATGTCATCCATGCCCTCGCCCATGTACTAGTGCAAGAAGGCCTTGCACCTGAACATAGCTGTAATATGTTGGGAGACTTGTCTGAAGAGCTCCTGGATGGCTGTGTTGTTACAGATGAAGGTGGATGACATTTTTAGCCCCTAGGGTGGGACGTCACAGACAGCTGTTTTCATGTTGTGAGGAAGCCACTCAGCAAAGTAGCTGCTGTTCTTGTTCTGAATATTTTTCCCAGGAAATTGGGGAAAAGCTGGCAGTCACAGGACTTACCACATTCCTGTACATCCCACAGTTCTAAAGGCCAGTCTCACTCCCATTGTGCCCCACTCCCCGCAACAGGACTGAGTCTATTTCTAGGCAGCAGGTGACCGGGGCTGACTTGCCCCAGACCACGAGCCTCCCAGCTGAGAAAGTAAGCAGACTGGAAAGTAAACAGACTCACAGGTTTTTGGCATCTCAGAGGGGCTGCAGCAATGATCTAGTTCTTTCAAAGGGTCTGTGAATTCTTTTGGCTTTCCTGGTACGTTCCTGCAGTAGTTCTTGTAACAAAAGTTTATGATGTGAGTCTCCACATGCTGCTCTATCTCAGTGGGAGCTGCAAGCTATTCCTGCCCTATCTGCCATCTTAATCTCTCTATACATATATGTTTTTTTTATTTCTCATGTTAATCAGATACATTATCTTAACAGATGCATCATTTTATTTGTACATATATTATTTAGAATTTCACAATTCGTAACCTTTAAAATAGGCTTATAGCTTGCACTTTTGTGGTAATTAATTAGCTATAGTATTTAATTTTGTTATTTCAGAAATAATTAATTGGCACCCACTTGGCTGCAGTCATTATGCTGGTTATCAAGAATACAGTGGATAGCAAAACTGATTTGGTTTCTGAGCTCACAGTGTAAGGTACAGTCGGAACCATGATACATTTTACAAGAGTTTGCAATGCTATAAGAGGACAAATAGGAGAATTTGACCTAGCATGGAGTTTCTAAATGTTTAAGGTGTCTTTTCTTTTTTTTTGAGACAGAGTTTCACTCTTGTTACCCAGGCCAGAGTGCAATGGCGCGATCTCGGCTCACTGCAACCTCCGCCTCCTGGGTTCAGGCAATTCTCCTGCCTCAGCCTCCTGAGTAGCTGGGATTACAGGCACGCGCCACCATGCCCAGCTAATTTTTTGTAGTTTTAGTAGAGATGGGGTTTCACCATGTTGACCAGGATGGTCTCGATCTGTTGACCTCATGATCCACCTGCCTCGGCCTCCCAAAGTGTAAGATGTCTTTTCTAAGGAAGGGAAAATTGAATGAAAGATAAAAATTAAGTAGATGTTAATGTCTAAAATTGAGTAGATGTTAATGTGTAAAAGGATTGAAGGATCAGAAAGAACTCCATAATTACAGATGCTGTGGCAGGAGACACTACAGCACGTAGAAGAAGAGAGAAGGTAATACATCTATAGTGTAAGGGCCAAGCTCTGGCAAATCTTTCAGCTGTTACTTTTGATGTTTACCTCCACATCCATCAATTATGTATTTATCTGGCTGCTTCATAATATTTGTGTTATCTATTAACTTTACACTCTTCAAGATGCATATTATTATATTCTCTACTGCTGTATTACTCATATGCATAAACCCTGTCTCCTTATGACTCCAAGTTGGTTATATCATAACACTGTTTGCATTATTTTTATTTTTACATATTTTGACTATATAAAATGAATTCACAGAAGACCCATGTTGCACAATATGATATAGCTTGAAGTATCATAAACTTTTCACCTGAAGTTAATGCTTATCTCATCTATGTCTATGTAGTGTATCCTTTGAATATCTTCCACTTACTTAAATTGCCTCTCAATGTCTTTAAACACAGCAGTATTTTATTAATTTCACTTGCTTCCAGACATCTTTCCCAGGGACCCATGGCTTGATCCAATCAGGACTAACTGTTTTCTAGGACACTTGCAAGACTATTTATTATCTTGGAATCTTCTTTTGACATTATCTGTTTTTTTTTTTTTTTTTTGCCTCTTTTATGCATAGTGGATCTCTTGTTTTCTGAATCCCATGTCTTCCTCTCTCTTGGTCTCTCTCAGTTTCTTTCTTAGAAAGACTGCATGGAAGATAAGATTTTGGAGGTATTGTATATCTGAAAATATTTTCTATTCTGCTCTGCCATTTTTTATTAGTTGGGCTGAGATGCAATGCTAGGTTCAAAATAATCATCCCTCTAGGATTTTAGAGACAATATCATGTTGTCTTTAAGCTTCCAGTGTTGCTGTCGACATTATGATTCATTACTCTTTGTATGATACTTGTTTTATTTTTCTTCTATATATCTTAAATTTTAAAATTTTATGAGGATATACCTTACATTTTAAATTATTCTGAGGGTGTGTGAGTTTATTTTTTTCCCATTGTGTTGAGTACGCAATAGCTCATTTCAAAGTAAAAATTTATAATCCTACTTCTGAGAAATTTGTTTGATGATTCCCCTTCCCAGTTTTTTAAACTCTGATTTACATATTGGATCTAACGAAGTGAGCTTTAAAAATATTTTTACTACTTTTTTTCATTTTTAAAAATTTGATCTTCTTCCCAGCATATCCTATTAATTTATCTTCCAATCATTCTGTTGTTTTATCATTTCTGCCAACATGTTTATAATTTCTAAATGTTCTTTTTTCTCTAATATTCATTTATTAAAGCACCTTGCTTTTGTTTCATAGATGAAATGTTTTAAAAATCTACTTAGTATGTTTTACTAAGTATTGTTTTCCTCTTTGCATATTTGCTTGTCTTGGCCTCCATTTCTTATATTAGAGGACTTCCTCAGACACAGTCATTCTTCCCTATTTTTTTACATTTGAGAGGACATGGAGCTGATTGACACAGTCTATGGATGAATGGGCTTTGTAGGCTTCACGGTAGGTTCTATCTATCTCACTAGATTTCTAGGAGAGAAGTAAGTGCTACAGAATATTATTTGAGTGACTTTTTTTATTATTTCAAAGGAAGCTATATAGCTAATATCATTCTAAATGGAAAAAAGATAGGTTAATTCTTTATGTATGACAGAAGCCCTAAAGAATTAAGGATTAATTCCCCTGTGGAACATAGTTTTAGAAGGATTACTTTGACCCCGATGTATCTTTATTAATAGAATGTTTTTCTTGGGCTGGTTAGATTTTCCAAAAAATAATTTTTCAGCGAACTATCTAGAGGTGCAAAATGCCAACATTATGGCAGCCGTATGTGAGGAAATCATACCAGGTATTTCAATACTTCAGTGGATGAAGGTTCACTGAGGCCCCTGTTTGCCGTAAGTGCTGGATTCTTACTCTCAGCTGTGCTAGTGGTTCCCAGGTCAGAATTCTGTGATTTTCACTAGAAAAAATTCTCCATCCATAGCAAGAGAGATGAATGGGAGGGACTACTCCACTCAGAATCAGTGTGAGTGCTCAGAGTACACGTAACCTGTTAGTTGCACTTTTAACTGATCCATTAGCCCTAATTTTATCTGTACTTCCAGAGCTACGTGATGCCATCCATCTTCAGGCTTCAGGCGTTTCTGCAATGTAATAGAATTTACTCCAGTGCCTGCTTACGATTCAGTTTTCTGGGGTCTTCTAAGTTATTTACCACTCATCTGTTTTTAAACATCTCAGATTTTGTTTCTATTTTCCCCTCTTCCAGGCTCTTTTCTTTCTGGAATTTTGTGATAAAAGAAAACAAAACATAACATTTTTTTACTGTTACTTCAAGGAGTTTAGAAATAAGCAGAGGAAAATACATATGTTTACTTCACTATAACAGTAGCCTGATTGTTTTTTCTTTAAATTACACTTTAATATTTTGAAGAGATAAAATTGTCTCATTCTTCACTGTTCCAGAAATAAAAAAGTATTTGCTTTTCTGTTTATTCCTTCCTGACAGACTTCAAAGTAAGTAAAAGCATGTATCTTTGGGAATGTTATTTGCAAGTACATTAAATGTTTATAAATATTTATTGAGAATAATTTTTATAATATGGTTTTATTTTTAAGAAAGTAAGTCTCTGTTCCCCACTTTATGTAAGTTTCCCTTTAAGACTTTGTAGCAAATATTTTAGTTATTTATATATGTTTCCTATATTTCTTATTAAGATGATTACAAATCATTTAAAATAACTTGGTAGAGTTTTAAAATACAATATTTGACTGGGCACAGTAGCTCATGACTGTAATCTCAGCAGTTTGGGGGGCAGAGGTGGCTGGATCACTTGAGCCTGGGAGTTCAAGACCAGCCTGGGCAACACAGCAAAGCCCTATCTCTACAAAAAATACAAAAAATTAGTTGGGCACGGTGGTACACACCTGTAGTCCCATCTACTGGGAGGCAGAGGTGGGAGGATCTCTAAGCTCACTGGTGGAGACTGCAATGAGCCATGATCTAGCTGCTGCTCTCCAGCCTGGGTGACAGGGTGACATCCTGTCTCCAAAAAAAAAACCCTTCCTCACAATATTTTATTTTCATTAAATTTTCTGAGATTTTTCAGTATATAAATAAATTTTAATTTGTGAACATTTATTTTGTAACCAGGGAGCTACCTGTATTTTCTTCCTTCTAATAAATTTTACTGAATATTGCTCTTGTACCTTAAAAAGGCAAATAGTACTGGCAAATAATAATTTTCTCACTCTTTATTTTTCAAATTCTAAACCAATCTCATTAATTTCTGCTTCCTTTCTTTTATTTGTCTTTTCTGGAAGCATTAACAGGTTCTTTTCTATTGTCTTACAATATTGCTTTATAAGTTTTCTTGTGAAGTAATGCATGCAATTTTATATTTGTATGCAACCTTGACTTTATAATAAATATTTCTGTGAATAATATAATGATTTTCATAACTTTATAAATCATCTGCAATTATTTTTATTAGTTTTTTAGCCATTATAGGAACAGAGTTTGCTTTTTAAGTGACTGAAATTACTTGCTTGAACTTTCATTATTACATTTTTAAATTATTCTGTCCAGTCATTATCTCTAACTGGTAGCCTCAAGGCTGCATTCCATCCACAGACATGTTTTGTTTAGAAATTTTGTTATGTCTGTCAATAGTCTTTAAGATGCAATGTAACTATGTAGGTGTGGAATTGATTATAACTCTAGAAATTCAGCATCTATTGTTTTATACCTAATCAATTTCATACACCCTATACAGATAATTGATCTTTTAAGCTCTAATTTAGGAAATTCAATTTTATTTGTGATATCTCATATTTAGGCTAATGATTATTTCACATTTAGGGGAAAGAAAAACTTTAAATTTGTTCATGAAAATCAAAGAATAGTTTTCAAATTCGTTTATAAGCACTATGATAACAGGCAAATACTATGTACTAAGCACAAAGTAGTTAACCTGATACTGTTTTGTTTTAGTTTTAGTTTTTGGAGATAGAGCCTTACTCTGTTGCTCAAGCTGGAGTGCAGTGGTTGGATCTCAGCTAACTGTGATCTCTGCCTCCTGGGTTCAAGTGATTCTTGTGCTTCACCCTCCTGAGTAGCTGGGATTACAGGCACGTGATACCATGCCTGCCTACTTTTTTTTGGGTGGGGGGGATTTTTGGTAGAGATAGGGTTTCATCATGTTGGCCAGGCCAGTGTTGAGCTCCTGGCCTCAAGCAATTCACCTTCCTCAGCTTCCCAAAGTGCTGGGATTACAGGAATGAGCCACTTTTCAAGGCCCTGATATTGTTTTAATATCTCTAAGTTTTGTTTAAACATGAAAGAAGTGAGCTAATAAATTCAGCCATACTCTAATTAGCAAGGTATAAAAGTAAATATATCAATAGAAGGTATGTTTTCTACTGCAGAGGTAACATATAGTGGGGACAGAGAAGGAGCTGCCACGCTTTTTCTGTAAAGGACCAGATGGCAAATATTGTAAATTTTGCCGGTGGCATGGTCTATATTGCAGCTACTCAGCTATGCTGTAGTGTAAAAGAAGCCATAGACAATATGTAAATTAATGTGCATGGTTTTGTTCCAATATAACCGTTTTTGGTTTTTTTTTTTTGGTTTTGGTTTTGTTTTGTTTTACAACAAGTGTTAAGCTGAATTCAGTCTATGGGCTATGTTTTGTCAACTTTTGGGACAGAGCAATTTAGCAGGTCTCACTTATACAGACACAAGTTGGGGAAAACTCTAAGGATGGCCTGGAAATTATATGGGCAGGAGACAGGGAAATACTGGGTAGAAGAGGACAGTTTCCCAGCAAAGGTCCCACCCTCAAGCCTGAAGACTTTTGGCCTAAATGATGACAGCTATTTCCGTTTTCACACCCAGAAAGTTGCCTTTTAGCCTGCTACACCCCCATCCTGCCCTCATATAACCCAGAGACCTTTAATGGGCACAAACACAAGCAGGTGAACATCAGGACCAGCAGACCAAGCCATGGCAGAACAGTGAGGCAGGAAAAAGAAGAGGAGGGACTGGGCAAGGGTCGCTCAGCAGGGAGCAGGTGAAGAGTCCGGACACTGGGTGGCCCAACTCCAAGGGAAGGCCACCTTCCCACTGCATCCCCCAATTCCAGCTCCACATCCACCTCACAGAGAGCCACCTCCACCACTCAATAAAACCTTGCACTCAACCTTCTAGCTCACACGTGATTCAATTCTTCTGGTACACTGGGGAAGGACTCAGATATAGAAAGCTGTCACACTGGCCCCCTGTCCTTGCGATAAGGCAGAGGGTCCACTGAACTGATGAACACAGAAACCATTTGCACACCACAAATCTGATAGAGCTTGGTAACACTCTTCTGCTTGGGCTTGGGGAATCACAGACACCCACTCCTAGACAATGGGGTCGGAGCCCAAAAGCGCTCCCATGGGCTTCTGTGCTTGCCCATCTGCATGCTCCCCCTGGGGGTTTGAGCTTCGGGGCAACCAAGCTGGCAACACCCTTGTCTTGTAGCAAGTCCTGCCAGAGGAATCAGGGAAGTCTCCAGTTTCAGAACCTGGTTATGGGAGTTGCATGGTGGCTTTATTCTTCAGTTTTCCCACTGACAGAGTAACTGAGAATGGCGAGATCAGCCAAGACAAGGTCTTTAACATGTACATGCATTCAATCTTTTTTTACATACTACACCCAATTTTTTTCTTTATGTTTCTGGTATGAGAATGACAATGATTTTCATCTAGTTCAGTAAGTTTAGCTAAATTAGAAGTAAATCGAAATGATTATGATTAGAGAATAAAGTTCATCTATTTTATTTTCATCTTGGAATTTTTTCCTTGTGATGATGCTTGCTATCTTCTGTTTAACCTGACACATCAAATCTGCACACTTTTCTACATTACATGTTTCACAGGAGGCTGGCTTGTATGGTCCTAATCCATGGTTGGTCCTCTGAGCCCACTGGCTGCTGACTGTCTTCAGTCATAGACAAGCAAGGAGTAAGCTCCTCTGGAGATAAAAGAAAGCAAAGAATGATTAAGGTATTTATTCCCTCGGCTCCTTCCCGTGTTTGAAGGTTACAACATTTTCTGGGAGTTCTTTCAGGGTTTTGCAGGCTCCCTTCCCTCACCTTTTCAAGAATCTAGAACTAGCTCCTGGATGTTGCATCCTCCCTGTAGTTTCTCTATATCTTGACCTTTTCTTTGTTAACAGCCTATTTTTAAAACTGTTTTCAAATTAGCCATCATTTGTGTGCAATTTGTTTCCTGCCAAGACTCTAAATGATAGAGTCCACAAACAAATGATCAATACCTTGGTGGCCTAAGGAAATGGAAAATCTCTATTTATAGAGGAAAACGTTCATTATATTGATTAATTCTTTTAATTAAATTTTGTCTTATTTAAATTTTTATTTTTGTAATCTATAGAGTGTTATATTAAAGTGTTACCTACAAAAAATATATTTCTATAACTTTCTTATTAATTTCCTTTAGGTAATGTGATTTAATTGCCCTTAAAATGTTTAGACTTTAGTTTCATTTATGTAAAATGACCTTACTTTTTTCATTCAATAATTTTTCATCTTTACTATTTCACTCTTATTCGAATGTAGCTGATCCAGCATTTGCTTACATTAGATTGAAAACGTCTTGCTTTTTCTTTTTTATCACATATAAAATATTTATTCTATTATTTAAGTAAGATAATTTCATAAGCAGGTGGAGAAATACCAAATATAATGAAAAAGGAGATCACTAATAATTTCAACTTCATAGCCAGTTACTATTAGTATTTTCATATTTGGCATAATTAGAATGAGTAAGATAAAATAGTTGGTAAAAGCAAAATGTAATAAAAGTAAAGTACCCATGCCTACATTTTATTTTAAATTAAAACTTATAAATTGCATTAAAAGTCAATAGTTTTGCATGTACACCAAGTACTTTTTTATACAGAACTATAAAAATAGGATGATGATGATGATACTCCTCTTCTGAACATTTTTCATTTTCTTCCTTTGCCTGTGAAATTACATGCCAAAAAATGTCCTTTTAGGTAGCCTTTGTAATACTCCCTTGCTTCCTTGTAAGGGGCCAATTTCCAGGCCATGTTTTTCAGAAATTCTTATTTATTAAGAATGGAGATGGAATTGAAAGTTTGCATATTTAATAAGAACTCAAGGTGTTTTAGGTAGAAGTGGCCTTTAGACCACTGTTTCAGGAAAATTGTCTTGATGTGACCAACAAGGCCCTTCATGGCCACTTCTGACAATCTCTAGCTCTGTCTCTCAAAGGAACCCTCTCCACTGGCTTCACTGCAGCCATACTTAACTATTTGAAGTCTCTGGATGCTGCCAGGTTTGTTTATGCCCCATAATTTTGTTAGTAGTGCTCTCTTGACCTTGTCTATCTGTAAACACCAGTTTATTTATTGACTTTCACCCCCCATCCTATTTCCAGTCATTGCGAGATATACTGTGTCAGGGAGGAGCTGCCTCATAAGCCATCTTACTGATGCCACCTTACTCTTACTAGAATGAATACCCACTGTCCTCTAAGAGACTATCAGGACAAACTCCAGCATGGCCCTGCGCTCATTTAATTTAGGCTCTGGTACATTTTTGCAGTCACTATTATCAGCGGAAGTCTTACCTTTATGGTGTACTGATCCATGTACTTCTCCTGTGCTGTCCAAGTCTGTGTTCTCAAAATTGGAAATGAGTGATCAGCCCTGTATACTCAGCCTCCTTTCTAAATATCTCTTCTAACTTCAAATCTTAACTAAACTTGGCTATCTCATGAAGACTGCATTCTCAGAATGAAATATTCTAAGGTAACACTTTGGGTCAACAGCCTCTTTGAGAGCTGCTTTTTTTGGAAACTATTATTTTATCTTCCTTTGCTAGAAAGAGCCACTGCTACTTTGAAGATAGCACCATTAGAATTTACCATCTTGCTATTCCCTCACCACTGACCTGTGGTTTTCTCCCTATCATTAACTAAAGACATTAGTCTCCTTAATGTAAACCAAAAAGTGACAGGCACATCTCAATCGATTTAGAGGTTTATTTTGCCAATATTAAGAACACATCCAGGAAAAAGAAACACAAATCAATATAAGATGTGTGTCCTATGCCTTTTTTTAAGAGGATTATGGAATCTTTGATAGTTAAAGGGAAAGAACACACGAGAAAGAAGAAAGAAAAATAAAGAAGGGAGGGTAGACAACGAGGCAAGCGGTTATTTTCTTGTGAGGCTCTGAGTAGTGCTCAGTGAGTCTACATTTTACAAGTGAAATGAGGTGGGAAGAGGAAATGTCAATTATGCATTAATCTTGTTCTCAGTAAATCTAGATTTTACATAATACAAGTAAGCACGTGAATTACAATTATGGCTTTGGGAACAAAATGAAGGCAATTTTTGTGTGACTCGGTTCCCAAGATTAACTTTTCTCTTTGGCATAGTAAGTTTGGGGTCCTAAGAATTTATTTTCCTTTCACATTATCAATCAAGATATCTGTTATGCATGATTCAGGCTTCAAGAAACTTGTAGGTCTAATACAAACACTTACATATGGGATTTATTATTATTAGGCATGGCAGGTAACAATCTCTTCATATTAATAAGAGTACAAAAAATGTTCACCTGCATGTTTGCTTCAATTTATCTCAGTAAGCTTCTAGAGCTTAGTTCTGCCTAGTTCTTAATATAACTGCAAATGTGTAATTAATATAATTGCAAAATGTTTTACATACTGTGGTTACATAGTGGTTACATATTCTCAATATAAGGTATATATATGTATATATATAATATATGTAGATATTTGAATGAATATAAAGTATGTATATAATTTATTTATATATCAAATATTAATATTAGGTAGGCTACTCCTTAGTCAACTTTGGGTACTAAACTGTTTTCAGAAAAAGGGCCATGATATCCATTAGAACTTGTTCCCAGATTTTTTCTTTTCCCACAGAGCCCTGACATGAGAAGCAGGAATTTTTGTTGAAGGGCCTTCATCCTTTAGTCATAGAATCATGGAAGTATTCTGGAGTATTTTTTTCCATTTCTTCCAAGTGTTCAAGTAATAAGAAAGACAGCAGGATCTTTTATTTCAGAACAAAGATGAAGTTATTTAAGATTATGTTATTGAATAGTCAAAAGATTACTATGGAGACTAAAGAGTGCTTTCAACCTAGAAAAATGACTTTGAATTAAGAAAAAAAAAAAGAAACCTTAAACACTTGTCCTAGATAAGAGCCAGTGTGAATTGCCTAAGCACTGACTATGTGATTTTTCAGAGTGCTATTTTGCAAAGTCATTCCACAGCCAGATTTCTAAACATAGACCTTGTAAATCGGAGGGAAAAATCCAGAAGACATTTTTGTACACTGAGGTCAGATGAAAATTTCCACTCTGTAGTATTTTGGCCTCTAAAAAACTTTATCTGCCCCTTATCTTAAATTTTGGAGAATGGGGGTGAAGGATTAATTAAGAAAGTCAAATATTTATAGAAACCTTAAGTAATCAAATTGTTATTATTTGTCTTGACATCTAGTCTTTCCTGTGTTATATCTTGGTAAGATGTACTCACCCATCCTTTTTTAAAAAAACATTATTGAAAACATGCTTCATAATGTGAAGATCACATAAAGGTTTTCTTCTTTGGTAAAGTGACTATCTAGAAAGCAGCTGAGGTTAGGAACTACAAGTAGCAGTTAACTACTATAGTCAGTTTTGAAATTTTAGGAATAAGAGCAAAAGCATAGAGCATGAGATTAAAGAAAGAATACATTTTTAAAAACACCATAGTATCACTAGCCTATAGCACAAGCTGCTCCCACATTAGCCATGGAAAGGCAATACAAGCAATTGCTGTTATCTGGCAGGAGAATTACTCGCAGATATTTTCAGCTACACGCATGTCCTTAACTAGGCACAATACACTGCAAAATGGTGAGTTTTGTCAATTCACATGTAGTGACAGCTTAAGCGATTATTTAAGTGCCTGGAGCAAAGGAGTGTAAAACTAGCATTTATTGAATACAGAATTATAGATTTGGGAGATTAGTGAAACAGTAATCAGCAAGCTTCCATTCTATAAACAGGGTCTTGCAGAGTGACACTTAATTCAAAAGAATGCCTCCTACACTCTCTTGCACAGACATAATTATAAAATATTTTTAGTGGTAGGGAACATTTACCAAGTAAATACACGTTTAATAACTATTCAGAATAAAATGTTTCTATGATTTCATAGTTTTAATCTTCTGTGATATGTAATTCTAATGATTACTGCTTAAAAGAGAGTGTCCTGCTGAATAAATATATGATTTTAATATATTTGTATAATGCAGTATAGAAGCAAAATAGCTTGGTCATAGGGAATGCATGGGTTAAACTTATTAAACTTTAGTAAATAATGCCAAATTGTTTCCCAAAGGGTTGTCCCATCATCAGTACATGTAAGTTCCTGTAGCTTCACTACTTGACAGCAGTTGGTATTATTGGTCTTTTTCATTACATCTATTTGGTGGGCAGGGATTGCTTCTCCCTGCGGTTTTAATTTGCATTTTTCTTATTTCTCTTGAGATGGTTACATTTTCATATTTATGAGCTATTCAGTATCTGTTTATATAAAGTGCCTGTTCAAGTCTTCTCTCTCTCTCTTACTGGAAAATCTGCCTTTTATGTTTTTCTTATTGATTTGTAGTTCTTTACAAAATATGGGTACAAACTCATTTTCAGTTACAGGGTTACATTTTTTTCTTGATATGTGGCTTGCCTTGTCACTCTCTGACTGCTGCTCTTTTTAAAAGTTCATAATTTGAATGTGGCCAAATTGGAAAGATTTTCCCTTATTTGTTAGCATGCTATTTGTCCAGTTTAATAAATGTTTCTCTGGAATAATGACATGAAGATTTTTGCTTATTTTATCTTCTAAAAGCATTATGTTCTTATGCTTCACGTAAGAGTCTATAATGTGCATGGAATTTGTTGTTATCTGAGTGATATGAAGTAGTGTCTTTTTTTTTCTAGACAGATTTCTAAATGTCCAAGCATGAGTTTTTGAAAAGAGTCTACTTGTTCTTCCTCCCCTGCTCAGCTCTGCCACCTTTGCTTTAAATCATATATCATTATATGCATGAGTATTCTCACTAGGTTTTAAAATTTTGTCTATTCTTGAATCCATGGCCATACTTAATTATTCTTCTTTGTAAAATTGAGTATAATTTTACTTATTTTTGATTCAGGGAGTACATGTAGATGTTTCTTACATGGGTATAGTACGTACAGATAGGGATCGGGCTTCTAGTGTACCCATTATCCAGACAGTGAACATTGTACATAAGAGATCGTTTTCCAGCTCTCACCCCACTTCCACATTCCTTACTTTTGGAGTCCCCAGTCCTATTATTTCCATCTTTATGTTCATGTGCACCCGTTGGTTAATGCTTCATTTGTGGTATTTACTAGGTAGTACACTAAGAACTATATAAAGGAGTGTTCATAATGGAATTTTTCACTCATAAAATAGAAAACCCAAATGACAGTAGAATATGAAAATAATTTTTATACATTTATATAATGCAGTATGGATGAACTGCAGCCACATGCATGGTGTGATCATATAAACATAACATCGAGTGAAAGCTACTACACACAAAATAATAGGTATGCACTCTATGATTTCATTTACACACACTATACAAACTCTACATTTTCATTACTAGAATGTAGAAACATTGACTTTTTTAATTTTTATTTATTTGTTTTTAATTTTCATGAATTTGAGGCACAAGTGCAGTTGTGTTACATGGAAATATTAGGTAGTAGTAAAATCTGGGCTTTTTGTGTACCCATCACCAGAACAATGTACATTGTACCCAATAAGAAGTATTTCAGTTCTCACCTCCTTCCCATCCTCCCATCTTCTGGAATCTTCACATATATTTTTCCACTCTATATATCTGTGTGTACTCATTGTTTAGATCTAACTTATAAGTGAGAACAGGCAACTTTTGACTTTCTGCTTCTGAGTCATTTCTCTAAGGATAATGACACCCAGCTTCATCCATCTTGCTGCAAATGACATGATTTTATTCTATTAAAAAAATTTCCAACTTTTAAGTTGTGGGGTACATGTGCAGGATGTGCAGGTTTGTTGCATAGGTAAATGTGTACCATTGTGGTTTGCTGCACAGGTCATTCCATCACCTACATATTAAGTGCAGCTTCCATTAGCTATTTTTCCTGATGTTCTCCCTTCTCCCATTCCCACCCCATGACAGGCCCTAATGTGTGTTGTTCCCCCTATGTGTCCATGTGTTCTCATCATTCAGCTCCCATTTATAAGTGAGAACATGTGGTATTTGGTTTTCTCATTCTGCATTAGTTTGATGAAGATAATGTCTTCCAGCTCCATCCATGTCCCTGCAAAAGACATGATTACGTTTGCTTTTATGGTTGCATAGTATTTTATAGTGCATATGTAACACATTTTCTTTATCCAGCCTACCACTGTTGGGCATTTAGGCTGATTCCATGTCTTTGCTATTGTGAGTAGTGCTGCAGTAAATATATGCATGCATGTATCTTTATAATAGAACAATTTGTATTCCTTTGAGTATATACCCAGTAATGGGATTGCTGGGTTAAATGGTATTTCTGCCTCTAGGTCTTTGAGGAATCATACTGTCTTCCACAATGGTTGAACTAATTTATACTTCCAGCAACAGTGTAAAAGTGTTCCTTTTTCTCTACAACCTTGCCAGCATTCACTGTTTTTTAACTTTTTAATAATAGCCATTCGGACTGGGAGAGGGTATCTCATTGTGGTTTTGGTTTGCATTTCTCTTATGACCAGCGATGTGAGCTTTTTTTCATATATTTTTTAGCCGCATCAATATCTTCTTTTGAGAAGTATCAGTTCATGTTCTTTGCTCACTTTGTAATGGAGTTGTTTGTTTTTATCTTGTAAATTTATTTAAGTTTCTTATAGATGCTGGCTATTAGGCGTTTTTCAGATGGATAAATTGCAAAATTTTTCTCTCATTTTGTAGGTTTTCTATTTACTCTTTTGATAGTTTCTTTTGCTGTACAGAAGTTCATTAGTTTAATTAGATCTAATTTGTCAATTTTTTCTTTTGTTGCAATTGCTTCTACTGTCTTCACCATGAAATTTTGCTCATGCCTATGCCCTGAATGGTATTGCCTAGGTTTTCTTCTAGGTTTTTATAATTTTGGGTTTTACATTTAAATCTTTAATCCATTTTGAGTTTATTTTTATACATGGTATAGGAAAGGGATCCAGTTTCAACTCTGTGTGTATGGCTAGCCAGTTCTCCCAACACCACATGTTAAATAGGGAATCCTTTTCTTATTGCTTGTTTTTGTCAGTCTTGTTGAAGATCAGATAGTCGTAGTCGTAGGTGTGCAGTCTTATTTCTGGGTTCTCTATTCTGTTCCCATTGGTATATGTGTCTGTTCTTGTATGAGTACCATGCTGTTTTGATTATTGCAGCTCTGTAGTATAATTTGAAGTTGGGTAGCATATATCTCCTGCTTTGTTCATATATATATATATATATATATATATATATATATACACACACACACATACATACATATGTTTACTGTACTTTAGATTCTGGGGTACATGTGCAGATCATGCAAGATTGTTGCATAGTACATTCATGGCAATGTGGTTTGCTGCCTCCATCCCCCATCACCTATACCTGACATTCCTCCCCATGTTATCCCTCCCCACTCTCCATCCCACCGTCCCTCCCCTAGCCCTCCACCCCCAACAGACCCCAATGTGTGATGCTCCCCTCTCAGTGTCCATATGTTCCCATTGTTCAACACCTGCCTATGAGTGAGAACATATGGTGTTTGATTTTCGGTTCTTGTGTCAGTTTGCTGAGAATGATTGTTTCCAGGTTCATCCATGACCCTACAAAGGGCATGAACTCATCATTTTTTATGTCTGCATAGTATTCCATGGTGTATATATGCCATATTTTCTTTGTCCAGCATATCGCCAATGGACATTTGGGTTGGTTCCAAGTTTTTGCTGTTGTAAAACAGTGCAACAATGAACATATGTGTGCATGTGTCTTTATAATAGAATGATGTATAGTCCTTTGGGTATATACCCAGTAATTGGATTGCTGGGTCAAATGAAATTTCTATTTCTAGATCCTTGAGGAATCACCACACTGTCTTTGACAATGGTTGAACTAATTTACACTCCCACCAATAGTGTAAAAGTGTTCCTATTTCTTTTTGCTTAGGATTGCCTTGGCTATTTGGCCTCTTTTTTGGTACCATATGAATTTTAAAATAGTGTGTTTCTAATTCTGTGAAAAATTCCAATGGTAGTTTAATGGGAATAACATTGAACCTATAAATTTTGAGGGTTGTATGTCCATTTTCACAATATTGTTTCTTTGTATCCATGAGCATGGAATGTTTTGTCATTTGTTTGTGTTCTCTCTGATTTCCTTGAGCAGTGGTTTGTAGTTCACCTTGAAGAGGTCCTTCATTTCCCTTGTTACCTGTATTCCTAGGTATTTTATTCTTTTTATGGCAATTGCAAATAGGAGTTCATTCATGATTTGGCTCTCAACTTGCATATTGTTGGTGTATAGGAATGCAAGATATGTTTGCACATTTATTTTGTATCTGTAGACTTTGCTGAAGTTACTTACCAGCTTAAGGAGCTTTTGGGAGCCTGGTGTGGTAACTCTCACCTGTAATCCCAGCACTTTGGGAGGCAGGGATAGGTGGATCTCTTGAAGTCAGGAGTTTGAGGCCAGCCTGGCCAAAGTGATAAAACTGCATCTCTACAAAAATTACAAAATTAGCCAGTTGTGGTTGCCCACGCTTACAATGCCAGTTACTTGGGAGGCTGATGTGGGAGGATTGCCTGAACCCAGGAGGCAGAGGTTGCAGTGAGCCAAGTTTATGCTACTGCCCTTCAGCCTAGGCAACAGAATAAGATTCCATCTTAAAGAGGGGGATGGAGGGGAGGGAGGGAGAGAGAGAGAGAGAGAGAGAGAGAGAGAGAAAGAAAGAAAGAAAGAAAGATAATGGGGTTTTCTATATATAGGGTCATGTTATCTGCAGACAAGGATAGTTTGACTTCCTCTCTTCCTATTTAAATCCACTTTATTTCTTTATTTTGCCTGATTTTCCTGGCCAGAACTTTCCATACTATGTTGAATAGGAGTAGTGAGAGAAGGCATCCTTGTCTTGTGCTGGTTTTCAAGGACGAATACTTCTAGCTTTTGCCTATACATTGTGGTATTGGCTGTGGGTTTTTCATACATGGCTCTTATTATTTTGAGATATGTTTCTTCAGTACATAGTTTATTGAGAATTTTTAACATGAAGGGATCTTGAGTTTTATTGAAGTCCTTTTCTGCATCTATTGAGATAATCTTCTGGTTTTTGTCTTTAATTCAGTTTATGTGATGAATCACATTTACTGATTTGTGAATGTTGAACCAACCTTGTATCCTGAGGATCAAGCCAACTTGGTCATAGTGGATAAGCTTTGTAATGTGCTGCTGTGATTAGGTTTGCCAGTATTTTGTTGAAAATTTTTGCATCAATATTCATCAAGAATATTGGCCTGAAGTTTTCTTTTTTGTTGTATCTCTGCCAGGCTTTGGTCTCAGGATGATGCTGCCCTCATAGGACGAGTTAGGGGGGCGTATCTTCTTTATAAATTTTTGGATTATTTTCCGTAGCAATGGTACCAACTCTTTTTTGTACCTCTGGTAGAATTCAGCTGTGAATCCCTCTGGTCCTGAGAATTTTTTGATTGATAGGCTATTAATTACTGCCTCAATTTCAGAATTCATTATTGGTCTATTCAGGGATTTAATTTCTTCCTTTTTCAGTCTTGGGAGGGTGTATGTTTGCAGGATTTATCTATTTTAGTTTATGTGCATAGAGGTGTTATAGTATTCTCTAATGTTTGCTTGTATTTCTATGGGGTCAGAATCATTTCTGATTCTTTATTCTTTTTATGACTGATTAGTATTCAACTATACATACAATTAGTATATATTTACACCACATTTAAAAAATGTGTCATCCTCTGATGGATACTTAGTTTGAGTCCATGACTTGGCTATTGTGAATAAGTGCTGTAATAAACATATGAGTCCAGGTGACATTTTGATAAAATTCTATTCCTTTGGAAAGGTACTCAGTAGTGGAATTCCTGGGTTAAATGATAGGTATATTTTCATTACTTTGATAAATCTCCAAGCTATTTACCATAGAGGTTGTACTAGTTTACATTCTTCCCAGCAGCATTCCCTTTTCCAATATTCTTTCCAACATCTGTGTTTTTTTTAACTTTTTTATAATAGCCATTCCAACTAGTGTGAGATGAGGTCTCATTGTGGTTTTAATTTGAATTATCTGATAATTAGTAATGTTGATTTTTTTTGTTTGTTGGCTGTTTGTATGTCTTCTTTTGAAAAATGTCTATTCATATTTTCTCCCCACTTTAAAACAGGGTTATTTAGCTTTTGTTGTTGAGATGTTTGGGTTCCTTTTAGATTCTTGATATTAGTCATTTGTCAGATGCATAGTTTGCAAATATTTTCTCCCTTTAGATTATTCTCTTCTGTATGTAATCTGTTTACCCTGTTGATTATTTATTTTGCTATGCAGAAGCTTTGTAGTTTAAGTCCCATGTGTCCATTTTTCTTTTTGGTTGTTTCCTTTTGAGGACTTAGTCATAAATTATTTCCCTAGTCCAATGTCCAAAAGAGTTTTCTCCTTGGCTTTATTCTAGAATTTTTTTACAGTTTCGGGTCTTAAATTTAAGTCTTTAATCCATCTTGAGTTAAGTTTGGTGTATGGTGAAAGATAGAGGTCCAGTTTCATTCTGCATTTGGCTAGCAAGTTTTCCCAGCACCATTCATTGAATAGGGTGTCCTTCACCACTGTTTCTTTTGGTTGACTTTTTGAAAATCAGTTGGTTGTAGGTATGTGTCTTTGTTTCTCAGCTGTCCATTCTGTCCCATTTATCTATGTGTCGATTTTTTGTACCAGTACCATACTATTTTGGTTACTATAGCCTTATTGTGTAGTTTTAAGTCAGGGGATGTGATGCCCCTAGCTTTGTTCTTTTTGCTTACAATTGCTTTGGCTATTCAAGCTTTTTTTCAGTTCCGTATGGATTTTAAAATTGTTCTTTCTAATTCTGTACAAAATTGTTAGTAATTTGATAGAAATTGTGTTGAATTTACAGATTGCTTTGGGCAGTATCGTCATTTTAACAATACTGATTCTTCCTATTCATGAGCATGGTATGTTTATCCATTTGTTTGTGTCATCTGTAATTTCTTTCATCAGTGTTTGTTGTTATTCTTATAGACATTGTTCACCTCCTTGGTTAAATGTATTTCTATGTTTTGTTTGGTGTGTGTGTGAGTGGCTATTGTAAATGCAATGAATTCTTAATTTGGTTCTCAACTTGAACGTTGTTGATTTATAGAAATGTAAGTAGTATTTGTGTGGTAATTTTGTATCCTGAAACTTTATGCTGATTATCTTTTGTATTTCTGTCTTATGTGTTGTAATGTCACTTTATTATTTTTGACTGTGCTCACTTGAAATTTCTCTTTTTATCTTTGTTAATCTAGCTACTTATCTATTAATTATTCTTCATATTTGAAACAAGAGAGAATATCATTTATATTTTCTTGAAAAATCTTAAAACAGCTTTATTCATTTTGTCAAGAAATGTCTTTTGGTTTATTTATTCTCTAGTGTATATTTGTTTTCTACAAATTATGTTCTGTAGTTTTCTGTATTATTTTCTTCATTTTTACATTTAATGTGTCTTTTTATTAGAGTTTTTGAAGTAAATGACAAGACCATTAATTTCAAGGCTATCTTATTTTCTGACACAGGTATTTTAAGCTACAAATTTTTATATAATAATATTTACATAAAATATGTAAAATTATTTTGGTCATTAGATTTTTTCTAGTTTTTATTATAATTATACCTCTGACTCATAATTAAATTATAATTATTAATTTTCAAATAGATTGGTATTATCTAATAATTTTATTATTAGTTTCTAACTTAATTTTATTGTTGTGAGAATATAAACTGTGATTTCAATCCTTTGAACATTCTTGAAGGCTTGCCTTAAGTCTCAGCAAATGTTCAACATTTAAATATATTTAATATGTGCTTGAAAATAATGCAGATTCTGTAATTTTCCAACTATATTCAGTATAGCCTTTAAGCAGTTTTGTTAATCTTACTGTTCAAATATTCTAAATATTAACTTAGTTATCTTCTCCTTTTATGAGTTACAGATAGAAGCATCTTAGAAATTTCTAGTAAGATTGTTGATTTAGTTTTTACCTTACAAGCAGTTTGTAAATTACACACACACACGTAAAATCATATATGTGTTATATTTGTGTCATTTAATTCATGTATAGAAATTTAGAATTTAAACTCATGTATTTTCACTGTGAATGAAATCTGTAAAGATTTTAATTGTCTCTATTTACCACTGACACTCCTTTTCCTTAAAGTGTCTTTTCCCCCCAAAATATTACTATAGCTGAATCACTTTTATTTTAGTTAATATTTGTATGGTATGTCTTCTTTATTCTTCAGTTTACTTATGATTTACAAGTGTCTCTTACACATAAAATATAGCTTTATTTCCAGAACATAATGTTATTTGTAAAATCCACCTAATTGTCCAATTACTTTCAGTGCGACTGCTAATACTCGTAATCAGTAAAATGCTCAGGTTTACCGTGTTAGTGAGTACTTTCTATTTCTGACGGTTTTATAATCAATGTTCATGGCATTCTTAACTTCCTTTAGGATGATTCTGTATTTTTTATTAATAATTTGCTTTCCTTTGTACTTTGTAAACAATACGTTATTTAATTATCATTTTAGTGCTGATACAGATTACATGTCCTTGGTTAATTAAAATCTAATGTTCATTGTCAATACTTTCCTCTTTCAGCTAACACTAAAACCTTGTAATGTTTTAGTTTTTATGATTTTTAATTTATTTTCAATACTACTTATGAATACTCTTTGTCATTAATATGCTATTATAAATATTATTATTTTATGTTTATCACACATTTATCTTTTTTTTTATTTCTTTTTATTCTTTCCCAAATCTTTAACTTTCCATAACATTTATAATTTGTTTTGGATGAAGAATATCTTTATTATGATATTTCTTTTAGTACAATGTCTGTACTATAATATATTATTCTTGAGTTTTTGAACAGAATATTTCTTTCTTTCTCTTTATTTCTTAAAATGTATTTTTATTAGTTTGGTATTTTCTTCTGGTAGTTATTTTCTTTCACCACTAGGAATGTGTCATACCACTGTATTTGGCTTCCATTTTTCACATAAAAGTCGCTTGTACGTTACTGTTTGTAATCTATCTCTGTTTTTCTGGTTAGTTTGACTACTGCTTTTCTTTGTCTTTGGTTTTCTGTACTTTTTATGTGATATTTCTAAGTATGAATTTATTGAACCTGTAGGTTAACTTAAATTTCTAGAATATGCTTGCCAAATGTGTAGCTTGATGTCTTTTATTAAATTTGGAAATTTTTAGTCACAACTTTGTATGTTGCTTCTACCCTCTTTCTTTCCTTTTTTTCTGGAATGCCAATTACATGAATGTTATATATTTTTACCATGTGGCTCTTTCTTTATTTCACCTTTTTTTGCTTCTTTGTGCTTTTGCTTCTACTTATTTTCTTCTAACTTTATTTTTGAGTTTCATAATTATCCCATCAATGCTGTGATCTCACTTACTACTTTCATAATTTCAGTTACCATATTTTTCATTTCTATATTTTTGGCTCTTTTCCACTGTGCTCCAATTCCAGCTGTGTGCTTTAATTTTCTGCCCTAATTTTTATCTCCCTAATGTAGTGATAACTTTATGTTAAAATCTGTATCTGATTATTTTAATTTCTGGAGCCACTGCTTCCACTGTTAGTTGTTTTGCTGATTTTATATCATGTTGCTTGTTATATTCATGGCTCAAAAATAGTTTGTTTGAACAGAATTAGAAGGATTTTCTAGAGTAAGAACAATATTACTTTGCTCCAGGAAGGATTTAGTTTGTTTGGCAGTGACACCACTAACAATGTGGTATCATTATTATTCAATTTAAATACTCAAAATTTTGGAGTAGATCCAGATGATTTGAAGTTTATGGTTTGTGCAAGGGCTGTTGCATATTAAATTATTGTTTATTTATTGAGTGCAGCCTTTTGCCATTATCACTACACATAGAAGGTGGGTTGCTAGACATCACATTCTTCATGAGCCCTGTGCTTCAACTTTTGTGGCTTGTATCCATGAAACTAAAAAATGCTGCCCAGTTTATCACTTGGTTTCTATATCAATAAGTGGAAATGTCAGGCCTACTTCTTGGTCTGCTCTTTCTCACCACAGTGTCAGTTATTTGATAACTTCTGACAGATTCTATTAAATGTCTAGATTTTCTCATTTTTGTTATTAGATATTTTGATCTGAATTTTCTAAGTTTTCTGTTATCTTAAGTCAGTGTCTTATATATTTTATAATTCAACCTAGATATCTATATGCTCTAAATATTATAAAGTTAATACTTAATCTGTGATGACTACAACATGTTATTTTATGCATCTTTCCTTCTTAATATTTCTTTTTTGGCCAAACTCCTTTCAAAGTTCTATAAATATATCTTGCCTTCCATAACCAATAAAAGACTTACAAAGATGTTTTTCTAAAAGCCAGCAAAACGGCTGTAATTTTTATGGCTGTTACTACATCTGAACATATAGATATATATGTGTATATGTGTGTGTATATGCTATTACATATATAATATTATATATAAAATATTGTATACATTGTAATATATATGTATATATAATGTAAACTTATATATATACCAATATATACATATATCTTTATAGCACATATGTGTACATATATACACAATATATACACATATATATGTACATGTGTGTATATATATATTCCAATAGTTTTTTCTTTCTATTATATATAAAATCATATAATGCTAGAGTCTGATATGTCCCCTCTAACATATCAATTCAGTGGGACATATCAATTCAGTGATTTCAAAACATTTCTTCAACTATGTCAGGATCCTGTAAATGATTTTGTGAAAATCAGTCTGAGAGCAGTTCATCAAGGGCATTCAGATGTTTTCAATCTGGAAGAGTTTTCAAGAATTGAATCCTAATAATTCTTGTTTCCATTCTCCTAAATCAAGCTTCCTTCACACCTTAATCCATTGGTACTTATAGTGTTTTTAAGTTTAGATATCAGTTATTTTTAGAAGGAAATTATACATGCTGTTTTGTTGAGAAGATAGCATATTGTCATTCTCATACTGTCGTAGTTTAGCATTTTAAACTTCTTAAAATAATTTTCACTTCATTGTCAAAATGTGGGAAAACTTTATTCTGATTAGGGTCTTATATTTAACACTGTAGTATGCAAAAGGCCTTGAATGAATTATTTACTCCTTCCCATGCTCTACAAAATAAAACCCCACAAGGAATTACTAGATAAATTTTGAATTCCATAAGTAACATTCCTGTGTAACACATTTTAAATACAAGAGCATAAAAATGATAGTGCGTTCATTAAGGAAGTATTTATTTTTGGCTTAAGTCCTACTTCTTATTACCTTAAAAGCTGGCATGGTTTTCAAATCAGGTTTAGGGAAACACACTAAAAGAACAAAAATAAATTTATGAATTTTACTCACATCGTATGTCAGCTCCCTTAAGCCAGGTTAAAGTCTCTTGAGACAATGTAGCAGAAGCATTTTTTTTTTCTCCCACACTAAGAATGCTTTTCCCAACAGGTCTTGTCCTGCCTGACTTGTTCAGTGCTTCCATATCAGGTAGTATTTATCCTACAGGGTACTTACCACAATTGCAGCTACTCTGCATAATTATTTGCTGTATTTTTCTAAAGACATTAAACATTAAGAGAATGGAAACCTAATATTATTTGATCACCATTTCCCCTAAGGACCAGTCAGGTGTCAGCATATGGTATGTGCTCAATAAATAGTAATACAATTATTTTTGAAAACAAGTACTTGAATGAATCAATAAATGCACTGGCTCTCCTGTATCAGAAAATCTGTATTTGGCTCAAAGGGAGTTATTAGCTAAAGTTCAGGTAAATTATTATACGTTGTGTATGGTTTTTACTTCCCTGTAGACATTTCTAATGAAAAAAACCCAGTATTTAAACTTACCTTTAAATCACAAAATCTTTGGACTTCCTGTTTATTTATTTTTAAAACTGGTGCATATCTGAGATCTTTTACCATGTTGCTGGTGATAATTATAAAGCAGAATTGGAGTAAAGACAAGGGTCATAATGATTTGGGCTAAACAGCACACCACATCATGCACTGAATAAACACAGCAATTAAACTGAGAGATAAATAGGCAGTTCAGTAGCATTTATGGGCATTGTAACAAACCCAAACTTGTCCTGTCTGCTGATTGTCTTATTTGTCATTTTTGAAATAAAAAATGTAAATTTTGAAGCTTATAATTAGCCATTAAAGTTGAATAATTAAATCTTCTGCTATAACAGAGTTTTTCTACGAGACAGAGTAATGGCATTGTTCATCATGATTAAAGATTAAAGTTTAATCTAATTTAAGACATTTGTCATTCCATTTTGGGCTACTGAATAAAGCAAGTTTCATTCACTTAATTATATTCACATCTGCAGCAAGAGATAAGTTTTAGAAAATATTTATGCATGCATATACAGATACACACACACACATTCATCCGCACATCTATTAAACATGTATTTTGGAAGAGCAAAAACTATCAATTTACTAAACTCAGTTCTATGGCAGACGACAAAATGACACTTCCAAAGTTCTACTTCTAAAGGGCTAATTATACTTCTTGATAAATTTTTATCCCTCTGTGGTGAAAACAATCATCATGGTCTATATCAGTGTCTCTTTGTGCTCAGTAAGGTTCTAAGTGTTTCATATTTGTTAACTCATTCAATTCTCACAACTTGTGAAGTTAGTGTTATCATTATCTCTACTTAACAGCCTGAAGAAAGGCAGGAGTGAAGAGGTGAAAGAATTTACCCAAGATTACAAAAATAAGAAAGCAGTGAAGCCAAGATTCAAATCCAGGTAGGTGTCTCCAAGTCCATTACTCTTATCTACCAGATCACTGAACATGACTCTGCCGCATCCCACCCACCAAATGACCTCTTCTTACTGCACTTTGTGCCTCTCAGATTCCTTATCATAACCTCCCAGTCATCACTATTGTTAGATTGCAGTTTCCTGAAAGTAAGACAGTTCTACATTTTTATGTTTAAAATATTTTTAAACATTTAAAAGAAACTGAAATATATAGGTAATAAGATGTTAAACATCCACACCCCTACTGCATTTGTCAATCTTAGTGCTGAGATGTTTAGTAAGATAAATTCAGTATTACAGATAAATGAAGTTCTTTATTTTCAACTTCCCGGGCTCATTCTCTGGCTTCTTTTCTTCTTCCTTGGAAAAGAACACTATTATGAATTTCATCTCAGTTTTTCCAATCTGTCTTTGAAAGTTTTAACACAACATATACACATATGTATATGTTATGTGTGTGTGTATGTGTGTGTGTGTGTGTGCATATACACACACTTCTTTGACAGCATTATGTGTATGATATTTACCTCTCTTCAGTATGAATTAGTTGTTCTCTCAGTAGCATTTCACTGTATGATTGTATTACAATTTATTGATCCATTCTATTGCTGATTATGCTTGGGTTATTCCCAGCTTTCTACCATTTATGGGAATGTAATTGGCGTAGTTGCTTTGAAAACTGCTGGGCTGTAATACAATCTGCTAAACTAGTCTACTAAAGCAAGACACATAATGCCCTCTAAACCAGCAATTTCACTTTCAGGTGAACACCCAACGTAAATGTGTATATATGAGTACAAAAAATATATGCACAAGAATGTTTTATAGCACATTATTTATAATAGCTAACATTATATAGTTTTTTTAGTTCTAGGCTGTTGATATATGGATACAGTTCTTTCATTTTAACTGCTTTAGTTATTTTCATCATGTTACTATTAAGACTTTGTTTTTGTTACTATAAACAATATTGCAACGTCTCATGATAAACTTGCGCATAATTTCTGTAAGGTATACATGTACCCAGAAGCCAAATTTCTTGATGTTTTAAAAATAACATATTTGAAATATTATTTTATATTTACAAACGGAAAAACAGTTTATTCTGATTTGTTTTTATCAGTCACCATCAGAATTCTTGTATTTTCCATGTTTAATAACATTGGAAATTGTCAGGATTGCTTTTGTAAATGTAATATATTCTGTGAGTGAAATTGACTCTTCTTGCTTTAACTTGTGTTTTCCTAATGGTAAATTTGGATATAGGTATTATTTTTGGCGAGGGAAGGGGCATGTGGTGTATCTCTGTTAGGAATCACATAACACATATCTCGCTTGGATTGTTGTTTTCTTTCGGATGTGAATTATCTATTTTGTATGTTCATTCTGCCTATTATGAACATATTTTCTAAGACTGTCTTGACTTTATACTTGGTTTATGGGGTCTTTTATAAGATAGGAAAATTTTGTTTAATGATTTCATATATTTGAATTACTGTTTTCTTTCATGTGATTTGCTTGGTATCATCACTAAATATCCTTTTCTGTGCCAGTATCATGGAAAACTTCTCCTGTATCATTTCTCATAGTTTTGAAGTCTTGTTTCCAATTGAAGTCTTTGATCTATTTGAATTTTATTTTCTAGGTGTAGAGTTATTACTACTTATTTTTTTTAACAATTCAGAATGTCATTTGTTCCAACAACATTTATCAAACATTCCATTTTTTATGATTTGATTCAGATAGTAATCTTGGCTATATGCCAAGATAATACAATGTATTTTCCCCTTTTCTGGGAAATGAAAAAAAAAAAAAAAAACCGTGAGAGATTTTGCTGTGAAATGGAGCAAAGGAATGAGGAAATAGCTGGACTGAAGTATAGAGCCAAACCATGCCTATTCTAGTTCCAGAAAAAAATCTTTGCTATTATAACTTCTCCATGGCCGTAATGCCAAGACACGCTAGGAAGCATATACACAAATCAGTCATGTCTCCCTTGTCCAAGATCCCATTTTCTACATGAACAGCTAGCCACCTCACTTGCTTGTCTTCCATTTTGCACTTTGACTTGCTTTCCCATTTTCACTGTCACATGCTATTATACTTACAGATTTAATATATTTTATCACATAATAATAAACATAATGTTCGATTCAAGCTGGTTGGTTCAGCTGCTAATGAGTGCATTGAGGATCCAGTTTACTTGTTGTTGCTGTGAAATCCTCTGAATCTCGCTTTTAAGGCTAATTTTCTTTGTGGTGAGAGGTGACTGCCTGTTTTAATCAGGTATGCTTTAATAAAAGGAGAAGCAAATTTATTCTTTGCTTAGCAGTCAGAATAGTTTTCAATCACTTAAACCAGTGATCTTAGGCAGGACAAATGTACTCTTAACCAACAGGGTACATTTGGAAGTGTTTGGGAACATTTTGGTTGTTATAACTGAGGAAGATGTTAATGGCATTTGGTGGATAGAGGCCATGGGTCCTATTAAAAATATTAAAATGCAAAAGATATCTCCCTATAACAAAGAATTATCTGATACAAAATCTCAGTAATGCTGAGGCAAAGAAACCAGGTTATACAAATACATCAGTCTCTCTGTAGAGAGTTCTGATATTTTCCCATTGTTCATCAAAGTAAATTGTTATTCCTACAACTCGATGCAAGCCACTGCATGATCTTGTCTTTCTTGACCTCTCCACTTCATCCTTTGTCACTCTCTGCTTTGTTCAGTATTGTGCACGCAAAGCCCATTACAATTTTCTCCTCAGAGACTTCTCCTCTAACTACCCTATCCACAGCTACCATTTTTTTATACTTCAGTGCCTTGTCTGTTTCCTTCATAGTAAGTCAGTTTGTAACGATATATTTATGTGTTTATGACTTAAAATTTTTCCTCCTCCCCATCTAATTATATTTAAAAATTCCAAAGTATGACTGTTTTCTTGGACTCCTAACAACTTTATTGTAACTAAAACATAGTAGATCCATGATAATCTTCTTTTGACATATGCATATACAGAAGGACACACACACATACCTGTACATACTATTTAAATATGCATATAGAGGCAAATAACTTTGTAAATATATAAATATCATTTCTGAATAGTGAGCTAACTAGCAACATTTTTTATAAATTTTGCTTATTGGTATTTTCTAATTTTTCTACAACAACCATGTTATTTGTGTACTGAGAAAAAATAAATGTAAAAAAAGAACAATTTCTCAAATTTGAGCATACAATCTTAAAATAAATGTAGTGCATAATAATTTTACAGATTCAAGAAGCTTCAAAATATCTTCTAATATCTTGCTGGAATTGATCACATGAAACTATCTAGAATAGCAGATTATGGAAACATTTGTGGTTGTTTAGTACTCAAGGGAATACTTTTTCTTTTGGCAATGAGCGGACTGCTGTTTTGTTGTTTTCATGTACTTTTAATGAAATTATACATAAGTACATATCAGTACATGTTTTCTTATAATAATATCGTTTTCTTTTAAAGTCACAAAAAGAATGAGTGTTTATTATTTACACAATTTAATTTTGTCACTAAAAATAACTAACAAACACTTCAGTATGAGTTTAAACCAGATTTTAGAAAATTCAGTGATTACTTTTCTAAAGTAAACATTGTTAGCATAAAACATCATTGGGAAAAATTTTAGATGTTCACTTACGTAATACTTACATTTAAAAAAATACAATTTACAAAGTAAAGCAAAGAAAACTGTATGGCGCACAGTATTAAGAACCAGGGGGACAAAAAGAGGAAAAATCCAAATGTTTGGATTAGTAAAGGGACTTCTACAGAGCTATACACACTTGATCTGGGACTTACTGAATGAGGAGTACAAGGATAGGAAGAGAATAACTCAAATATTGTGAGGGAGTCAGTGGTATTTAAAACAAACATAGTCTATTTAGGGGCTTGGCTTATATTAAAATAATTATGACCTGGAGTCCATTGTTACTTAAAGCTCTTGGGTACAGATGTATTTCTGAATTCAGATATGTTTTAGATTTTAGAAACACGATAAGCACACATATTCTACAACACTCAGTGGGATCTGATAATGCACCATGTAATCAAATGAATTAATTTTTTCCAGTAAAATAAATAAATATTTATTTTAATGAAATAATTTATTTATTTTAATGGAATAAATACTGACTAGATACACTCTAAAGTCAGTTCAAGTCAGGCTTTGCTGTCAAATGTGTTCATGTTAGGTCAGGGTTTGTTATAAAAGAAACTACAAAGAAACATTCAAATTTGTAGCTTTGGAATTGTAGAGGAGGTGTTGTCAGTGTTATGTAACATTTACTGATAAATTATTATGTGCTATGCAAGTGCCTTACATATTGTAACAATGACGAGTAACAAGACCACTAAGTCAGCATAGCTAGAAGTTCGCATAGCTAGAAAGTGATGGAGCAGGGATTTCGACTGAGGCAATTTTTGATATATTACCTCTCTCACAATTACTCCAGCAAGTTATCTGTAGCTACATGCAGGATTGAATGAAGGACAGGTTGGAAATGAGGCCAAAGAGACAGGAGGCAGAAAATCTTTAGGAGAGAGGGGAGGGACACAGTAGAAATTAAATATCCAGTGGTTATCCTCAATGGGATTTTTCTAACCTATGGATTATCAGTTATTTTTCAACTATTTTCATTTTTTATGTGCAATGAAAATATTTCCTGGAAGATATATTTGCAGAACAAATAAGCAAGCAAGCAAGCAATATTTGACTGTTAATCCTTATTATTCTTTAATGAATCTCACTTATGATTCTTAAATCCTAATCCTTCCACACCCAAAGGAAGCAGTTTAAATCACCTTCATGAAACTAAAGCTTCCCAATGTCCAAAAACAGCTTTTGAAAGTCTAAGATGCCCTTGAACAACCAGTGTACTTTTGCCAAGAATGTAAGGCAACCTTGGAGGCTGAAGGCGCCGGTGCTCCTGCTGGGTTATTTTTCCACACTCGAAAAGCCATCTGAAGCTTCTGGGAGTTGGAAGCTGCCCCATTTACCACAGTACTTGTAAGGAGATGCAAAAACAATCAATGCCTGCCTCCGGAAAGCTGTTTACTAGCTTCTTCCTAGTTCAGGGTTGCAGGCCGTCTGATTCCTCAGGCTAAGATGTGGTATAATGGGAAGATGCAGGACCCAGAAAGGGAGGAAATCTGATTTCTAACCCTAGGGAAGTCCTTACAGGTGAGAAGACTAAGCTCTCACTTCTATTCTCTGGCCACAAGGTCCTCAGCTTTTGAGTGAGAGACTTGCCTAGTGGTATGTTTCGGGTTTTTGTTTCATAGTTTTTATGATAATCACTTGATCATAGTATTTTCTATGTTGTAAATATTATAAATAGAGAAAAGGTAGAAAATCCAGGTGTCATTGTCAAGAATATAATATTTTTCATCCATTCACATAACAAATATTTCTTGAGTAGCTAATTTCAGGCAATGCTAGGTGTTACAAAAAAAAAAAAAACAGACTGATAAAAATGTATAGAGTTTCTTTCCTCATGGAAATCTAAGCCTAGTGAAAGATATAGATGATTAAATCCATAATGACAATAGAGGGTAATCTGTTCTATGAAGAATTCTGTGGGAGTGAGGAGGAGGCACCTAATTCAGAATCAGAGCAAGGTTTTTTAACAGAGTGAAAAAAAATTATTTAAAAACCAAAGTGCCTTTGTTCACCACTGTCTTCTATTTGAAGCAGCATATTTAACATTAGTGGGACGTTAATGACTTTCGTATATGATGCTCATCTATCTTGCAATAGAGATTGGTAAATAAAGAATAAAAGGAAAAAAAGCTTTGAGTAGGTATTCTGGGCTAGAAAAGACTCATGTCCGGAGTGGATGGTCCTTTATTTTAGCAGGCAAGAGTGAACTGGGTAGCAGGAGCTAACGTTCTGCATAAGAATGTGAAAACCATTGAAATGCAGAAATTTTTCAGAAGAGAGATTCCTGCACAGCTTGGCAGGAACTGAGCAGCCGTATTTTTAAAGAAAGGTGGTTAAGTCTTAAAGCCTCATATTTTTAATTACTTTAAAGCTTATCTTTTACTTCAAGACTTAATGAAGGCTGCTGCATATTCAAAGATATATACAAATGAAGTCATCTTGGGGTGCTATGGTCTGAATGTATCCCCCAAAATTCGTATGTTGGAAACTTAATCACCAATGCCAACAGTGTTGGGAGGTGTGGACGTTTAAGAGATGTTTAGGTCATGAGAGCTCTGCCCTCATTCATAGAGTAGGATCAATATATAAAAGGACTTGCAGAAGGGGGTTTTCTCACTCTTCTGCTCCTCTGCCATGTAAGGGTATAGCATTTTATCGTTGTTTGCCTTTCTGCCTTCTGCCATGTGAGGACACACAAAGTATGCCCTCACTAGATGCTGGAGCCTTGATGTTGGACTTCATAGCTTCCAGAACCATAAATTTCTGTTCTCTATAAATTACCCAGTCTTAGGTACTCTGTTGTAGTAGCACAAGACAAACTAAGACATAGAGAAAACAAAGGAAAAGAAATAGGCATATAAATCTGTGGTGGGCAGGAAAGAGAAGGTGAGAAACAGCAGTAGGAGTTGAGAAATGAATGAAATTTTGGGTTCAGCAAGGGTAGTGGTTCAGGGTCAGAAGGGACCTGGTATGTTTAAGTGCCTAGTACATCACAGAAATCTTGATTTAGGTCAGTGGACTTTCCTTAGAGTGTGGGATTAGAACTTGAACTAATATAATTTAAATCTTTCAGAGAATAATCAGACCAACTAGTGTCAGAGTTACAGTATTATAGAGAAATGGGAACACAGAAAACTTGACAGCCAGAAGTAAGATCCCAGGGGAGACAGGATTCTGACTAATGTCAGTCTTCCTTTTCTCCACCCCAAAATGATTCACAGAATAGAAGAAAATTACCGTGTTCACAGAAAAAACAAATCAAAGGAATAATTACATTTTTTTGATCTTCCACAAAATTATATGTCTCAAATTCTTAAACTGAATTAATATATATTATGTATTGTTTCATATTATATTTATTTTCTTTCAGTCTATATTCTAGAATTCTTTTTTTTTTCCTGATAAGGCAAGAGAGATCATATAAATTATTTGTTGGCATAGGCTGTACGAAGATGGCATGGTGTTGAAGTCACCTCATGCAGAGGCCCTAGGTTGAGGCTAAGGTACTTGCATTTTCATCTACATTATGTGCCTTATGGGAATGTAGCTCAAGGAGGACAGGCACAATGTCTATATTTCTTCCCAGCTATAAGTGTCCTCAATTCTCAGCACAGTGTCTGTCACATAGTAGAATAATTTTGTTCATGTCTGTATAAAAGTAAGACAGGCATTTATGTAATAATGATTATGAACTCTCACACATGTACTTACGGTTATGGTTTCACTATGAGTATGCCTTCTATTTGAGATTTTTTCTTTTATAATGATGAAGTTGCATAAATATATTTAATATATATTTATCACACAGATTTCCTAATATATTGTGAAGGAGTGAGGTTGAGGTGCTAGGGTCACCTAAGATCAGGAATCTGAACAAAGCTAATTGGCCTTGCTGATACAGAAACCAAAAAGCTTGTTTTCTGAGCAGGTGACCTTAGCAGCAATAAAATGAAGTATTTTGAACTATATATCAAGATGAATAGTAAATACTGAAATGCAGTAACTAATGGCTTGCAGAATTACAGTTCAGCAGTTATCAAGTTCTGATAATGATTCTATTGTGCTTCATGCCCCAAATTGAGGCTGCATAGAAAAGTACATGTTAAGACTGAAGCTGTCAATATCTTTACACCTAGTTGTCTAAAAAACTTTTACTGGTTAATATCTACATTAAAAATAAGAGTGTTAACCGTGAGGGAACTAATGTTGCTAGTTTTATCTTAAATAGGTAAAAAATCCTAATGATTGATTTTTATTTCAGTTTTTAAAGACATGTTTTTCCCCAAGGTCTAAATGTGCGTTTACATAATTTACAAATATAAATTATAAAATCATTGCTGGTTATGGATGTTCAGCCAAACATCAGTGCATTGCTTTTTGACTTTTTGCAGCAGCAGATCTCCACGTGTGTCTTTTCACCTCTTTTTTCCCAGCACATGGGGGTTGCAAAGCACCACAGCACCAAATAAAGCCATAATAGAAAAGCATTTTGACATTTTAAAATGTGTTTTGACAGACTAGGTATTGCTTTTGAAGTGAACTTGAGAAACTTAGGAATTTTTTATGGTTAACTGCATGCAACATGGTCTGACTACCAAAGATAAACATACGTGTAGAAAAACCACTAGGTAGATGGAAGGGAAACAAAAAATAAAATGATAGATATTTATAATCAGTTCAGAACACTTTAAATTACCCCCAGTGTCATTGTAGCAGGACACATACTTAATAAAAATATATAAGAAATGCAGAATCACCTGGATGATAAAACTGTAAATAATCTAATATGGCTTTGAATTAGCACCAACCATATTATATAGCCTATATCAATTAAGTGAATATAAATGTTCCCAGGTATCTCATCTGCTTTAATATTTGATATTGTATGAACATAGCTATATACTTATGAAGTGAAGTGAATAAATAAATGTAGATACAATTTAGAAATTGCAATTGATATGACTAGAGCACCTGATGTTTCTAAAGGTGACTATATGATTATTCTTATTTCTCTGACTCCCATACTTCTGCATCTGCTGGTGTTTCTTGGTGAGTGGCTAGTGGGCATGATGCACATACCTTTTTAAAATTGTTCTGTCTTTTCTCTGTTTTCAGACCCAGCCCCACAGCAACACATCTTCCTTAGCAGATTCTCAACTATTTTCAGTCAAGACTTGTTTTAATTAATGCATAGGGAAAACAGAGAAGTGGGTTTGAGATTTTGATTTAATAGAACTATCTGAGACTTTTAGGGTAAATAGTTGTTTTCAAAAATGCCAAAGAGGAAAACAAACAAATATATTGTCTTCTGTTTTTATAACTCTCACAATCTACCTGGTTTCTTTTTTTTTTTTAAGAATGATTCTAAATTTTCCTAATCATATTTTCTTTGAGAGCAAAATCCTGTTTCATTCCATCTTGCTTAACAAAGAGCCTGCCTCAGAGTAGGAGCTCCCTGCATAAATGTTAAATGAATTATGGGTGGGGAGATGAATGGGTGGATGGATGGATAAGTGGATCCATGTATACAAAGGGGCCTTAAGAAGCATTAAGAAACCCTGAGTTTCCACAAAGCAATGTGATGCTGATCTGAATGTTTTCTTTTCCTTAATTGCCCTTAGCTAAACAATTGCATTCCTTCTTCTTTTCTTGTCATGCATTAGCAAACACAACCTGGCAACACTATAGAAAAAACAAAAATGTCATTACTGTTTTAGTTACCCATTGCTATATAACACACCTCTTTAAAACTTAGTGGATTACAACAATTTATTAATATTTCTTACAGATATTTGGGTTGGCTTTGGGTCAGGCTCAATTGTGATCTTCCTTGGGATCTGTCCTGCAGTTGCAGTCAGACAAATGGGGGTTGGGGTTTGAGTCATCCGAAGCCTTGGCTTTTTAAGACAATTTCACACAGCTGCCAGTGGACTGGAGCACTTACATGGGTATTCTCCATGAGGTATACGTGTTTTGCTGCACAACTGGGGTTTGAGAAAAGGAAAGAAGCAGCTGTCACACTTGTTAAGGACTTTGGCTGGAATTGGATCCAGGGTTCACCCATTTTCAAGGAAGTAAAGACACACTTCATACATCGCTGTGTGCTGCTCCCTGTTGGAGCGCATATGATTAGTATCGTCCTTTCACTTATCAGTAGTCTGCCTAAGCTGTAAACTGCTGCTCCCTGTTGATTGCCCAGCTCCTATTAGAGCATCAGGTATGTAATAGATAATTAGTAAAGAATTCATTAGATTAAAAATATGTATTAGAAAAATGATATGCAGCAGAAATTATACTAGATGTGTGAATAAGCTGATAATTCCCCTATTTCCCTGGTATTTTCTTGTAAGGTTGCTCAAAGGCATGATGAAAAAGAGGGAAAAGCCTGTTTTCCTGGCACTTACGGTCCAATATTGCAAATAGAAAATAACACCACACAAACAAATACTAAATTTGGAATTGCTAAAGATGAAAATATGCAGGACCAACTATAGAGAGACTGGTGGAGGAAGGTCTTATTTCAGATAGCGTGGTCAGAAAAGGCTTCTCTGGGAAGGAGATCTTTAAGCTGAGAGATGAAGCAGGAGAAGGAGTTAGGCAAGCAAAAGACTGGAAGTAGATGCATTCATTTCAAAGTAAATGGAAAGAAGCCAAAGCAAGATGGATGGTTCCAAGAAATGCAAGAACTCAGTGTGGCTGGAAAAGGTTTATTAAGGAACTGGAAATAAAAAGGTAGTCAGACCATGATCAGATTGTGTCATGCTTTGTAAGATGAAGAGAAATATGAATTTTCTTCTAAATGCAATCGGAAGCCAATTAAAAACTTGTAAGTGGGAATAATTTATGCTCTTAAAATATCATTCTGGCTGTTTTGTGGAGACTGCTTTGGAAAAGGCAAGAGAGGAAGTAATGAGAAGAGTTACAACACTTTTATCATTGCCCATGGGAGAGACGATAGCGACCTGGAGGGAGCAGAAGTAGATGTATTTTTCAGGTAGAATAAATAGGACATAAGAATGAATTACAGAGGAGTAAGATCATTCCTCAGCTTTTGCCTGGAGCACCAAGGTAGACATAGTGTCTTTCACTAAGGTAGGACACACTGAGGGAGAAACATATAGGAGAATGTCAAGGGTTCCTTTTTGATGTACCAAATGTGAAGTATGTATGTGATAGCCAAGATATATCTAGTAATCAGTTGCACTTACAAACCTGAAACACAAGGTGCCCACAGCATATGGATACGATTTGAATCTTATCTATATGTATAAATGAGATTCTCTGGGGACCAAGATTCTAGATGAAAAGAGAAGAAAGCTTAGGACTAAGCTTTGAGGCAAAAAGTATTTAGAAGTTAAGACAGAGAGAAGCCAAAACAAGCAAACACAACTGAGAAGGAGCAATCACAGACATAACAGCGAATCAGAATAGTGTTGTGCCCTAGATGCTGTGAATGGGACAGTTTCAAGAGGGAATATACTCCTGAAAATCAGTTGGATTTTTCTCACCTTTTGCCTATTATTAACTTGTACTGCTACAGACATTTATAGGGTATATATGCAGGAATGAAATTGCTAAATTATAAAGTAATTCAATGTTTCACTTTTTGACGAATTGCCAAACTGTTTTCCATGAAAACTGGACCATTTCGCTTTCCAACCAGCAATGTCTTAGGGTTCAAATTCTTCACATCCTTGACAACATTTAGTCCTTCTCCCTCTTTTTAAGAATTTTATAGCCTTTATGGAAAACTGTATGGAGTTTCCCCAAATAATTAAAAATAGAACTTCCATATAATCAAAAAACTTTACTGCTGATTACATATCCAAGGGAAATGAAACCAGTATGTCGAAGAGATATTTGCTCTCCTGTGTTTATTGCAGCACTATTAACAATAGTCAAAATAGGGACTCAACCTGTGTCCAATGATGAATGAATGAATAAAAATATGTGGGACATATACAACAGAATATCATTCAGCCTTAAAAAAAAAAAAGAGTAAAATCCTGTCATTTGCAACAACTTAGATAAATCTGAAGAGCATTATGTTAAGTAAAACAAGCCAAACACAGAAAGATAATACTGCGTGTTCACACTCACTTGTGGATTCTTAAGGAGTTGATCTCACAGAAATAGAGAGTAGGAAAGTGATTATCAGAGACTGGAGAGGGGAGGCTGAAGGGGTATATATGAAAAGGATTAACAAGCAGTAAAAGTTACAATTAGAAAAAAAGAATAAATTCTGGGGCCCTATTGCACCATTGGGTGACTACAGTCCACAGAAAGGTATTGCATGTCTCAAAATAACTAGAAAAGATTTTTTTATACTCCTACCACAAATAAATGATAAATATTTGAGGTGATGGTTATGCTAATTATCCTGATTTGATCACTACACAATATATACATGTGTTGAAACATCACATTATACCCTATACTATGTATAATTATGTGTCCATTAAAAAATAAAAGTAAGTGAATATATATTATTGAAAGAATGTTGATTAAACTAGCCCCTGTAACAAAATGAATTTCCATCTTTTTTTTGTTCAAGCCAGCCAACTTAGATGGCTGTAGAAATTATTGCTTCCTCTCACAAGACACACTTGGCATTTCCCTTTCTGTTTCCATTTCCTTCCTATACTTGCTATTTTGTGCTTATTGACACCTAGATCTCTTCATTTTCTCATTCCCTACTATTCTCCCTTTTTTTTTCATCCCAATATGCTGTTCAAGTCTATCCAATCACCTACTCTCACTTTAGAGGGTTCAATGTACTTTCAATTCAGAATATTCATTCTCAAATGTGAAAATCTGAGGACTGTTGGGAAAATAACTATGGTCTCTCATAGTCATTAGTCCTTAGGTTGAAAATTTTTTTAATGTAATGTTAAAGGGAAATACTCTTAATTGATTGGTCACATAGCACTAATGGAACTGTTGCTCAAAAACAGAATGAAAATTATTTGGCCATCCGAAGAAGATTATGCTGTTTAACAATTGAAAAAGTTACTGGTTTATGGATATTTACAGCCTCTTCTCTATCTTACTTTTGCATGACTCACCAGCTGAGCATTCTCTCCTCTTTTCTTAGTTCTTACCTTGCAAATTATAAGGTTTATTTACATGTGTCAAAGTACTTTCACAGCTTAGTTTGTGGATATGGGCAAGAGATACTAAATGGGAGGAGGAAGTATTTGCCTGTATAATGGTTAAGATTCAGTTATTCAAAAAAAATAAAGAAGAGAGACAAGGGAAAGAGGAAAAAGTAAAAGAATCATTATATGGTTAGGAGCTTAGAGAAGGGTTAATAGTAAAATTTACAGACAGAGGCTGAAGGATGTGAGCAATATTAAAAGCTAGAGAAACAGGAGAGAGAGTTTTCAGGAACCATTATTTTGAATTCTCAATGGGATTGGTTTCAAGGTCCTTTTGACATGTCAAAAAAGTTTAAATGTATTTTAAATTCTTTCAGTTGCTATCTTTGTTATGCTAAATGCAACATCCCATGGAAGGTGAAATCTAAAAAGTCTCAGCTTATTTTTAGGTTGCTTTTATTTAGTTGTCTTTTTTAGGGTAATTATTGAAATGAAAATGCAATATTCACATATAATTCTGGTAGATAATCTACAAATTCTGAAAATATATTTGCTAACCCCAGTTTGAAAAGTTTAAGAACTTTCACACTCAGTACTCATGACAAAGATAACTTAGGCCCAACTTTGTGAAATATAAAAATTGTTGAAGGAAAAAAGTACAGTTCTCCCATAAAATGTTAATGCATTTTACTTCATTGTTTTTGTTATTAGACAAGACACCTTATATTTCTCTGTAAAGTCTGCATGGAAAATAAAAGAGGTAGGGAAGTAAACTTCCTTGGTGAATTAGGTTTCTCAGAGACGCAGGGGCTCTGAATTCCAAACATAAGTGGAAGTATGATTGTAAGGGAAACCTTCAGAAATAAAAGGTCAGTATCTATGGTGATGAATAAAATGATCAATTTTTTTTAAAAAAGATTTGTCTCTCTACTAAGATTATATATTTTTTCTTCTTATATTTTCTCTACTTCCTATTGTAAATATTAAAAAACCCCAAAATTTTAAATACCATCTGATTTCTCTTCCTGGTTCATCTTGTTTTTTTTTCGCAAGAACCTCAGTTTTGTTTGGGTTTTGTTTTTGTGCATCTATGTATATATAATATTTCAGTTAAAAACAACCAAATAAAAAAGAAACAAGCAAATAAAGTGAACAAAATGTGAAAAGCCCTTGTCCTACCCTGACAAATACTTACCTTTCAAGATAAAATTCTTTCTTAATAATTTCCTTACCCTTCAAATTCAGTTAGGAAAATATCCATTCCTGTTTATTTCTAACACTAACAGGTAAAAAAATAAAGATGGCGCTTGCCAGTTAGAGTGTATGTTGAATCCAGCTTATCTCAAATAGCCACTAGTGACTGCTATATTTTTTCATTACTCACCTATCTTCTCTTTATGAAAGAAATACTTTTTCCAATTTGTAAAACTGTATTTGTTGCCAAGACTTCTGGACATATGACTAGTTCTAATCCATCAAAAACATAATATCTAATAGGAAACCATATTGTTTATAGCATTAAATCAGCTCTCTTTATTACATGAATTCTACATTCCCAGCATTAATAGAAAAGCCTGTTTTTGTTTGCCGTCAAAGTACAGATTTGATGTTATCCAAATGAAACAACTTCATGTAGCCATACAATGTTTACTTAGTTTGAGAATGCCCTGAAGACCATTTCCTTCATTTACTTTCTTTGTTCACTCTTTTTGTTATATATTTTTTGAACCCTCTGTATTCCACTTGGCAAGGAAATAAATACATGGAATTTTCTACAGAAAAGTTTGTAAACATTTCAAGTTTAACAATAACATAAAAGTTAAATAACAAAAATGATAATTGGCACATGACAATTTTTTATGAGTGTCAAATAATACATTTTGGCAGATTCTAAGAGGACTGTGAGTGAGAATGGTCAAGGAAGCCCTCAAATTAAAGGTACAACTCGAACCGGAAACTTGTAAGAAGTGCAAGAAATCAATCTTAAGAAAAAAAAATATTCCAAGAAAGGGACGTAAGCAAAAATGCCATAATAGGTAACGGAGGATAAATACCCCCAATGCACTACTTCAGTTGGCAGCATTAGAGGGATCAAACAGGCAATGCAAGAGTGTCACAGAGTGTCACCATAGTAGCTTTAATTCACAAACTGCGAAAGAGCCTGACATTAAAACAATCTACATATATTCCTATTTCTAAATTAATTGAACAGACAAGAAACATTCTGTATTTAAAACGGTGAAATATTTAATTTCCTTTGAATATACTTTGTATTGAAATTCAAATAAAATTTGTTTGATGTGATATTGCACGGATTGGATTATGGAAGGGCTATAGGGCATTCTCTGACTCTTGATTCATCTCCATCTAAGACATGAACAATACTTCCTAGGTATGACTATTGCAAAATCCAAATCACATTGTTTCTCTTAAAATTTCTGGAGTAGACATTCTTCAGAAGCTAGAGTAAATTAGGTATGATCCAAGATCATACCTATGTCTGAAAACAAGTCCACAAAGAATCCTGTTGCTTACATTGGATGAAAATACATTGAGCAATATGTAAAAAAAAGCTTTTCTATAATAAGAATCACTTTAAAATTTTGACAGGAAAAGTAGTTGCTAAATTCATTGGAGTATATTTTATTAATACTAACTTCAAATAAAAATGTTGTGACAAATCTTTGCTTATTTTATTTTATTTTTTTTTTT
>NW_016107678.1:1076275-1118685 GCF_001604975.1 Cebus imitator | reverse complement strand
AGTAGCTGGGATTACAGGCACGCACCACCATGCCCAGCTAATTTTTTGTATTTTTAGTAGAGACGGGGTTTCACCATGTTGACCAGGATGGTCTCGATCTCTTGACCTCGTGATCCACCCACCTCGGCCTCCCAAAGTGCTGGGATTACAGGCTTGAGCCACCGCGCCCGGCCTGCTTATTTTATAAGTAATTTCTTTTGACAACTTCTACTTACAACTGCACCTGTAAAATAAAAAGAATACTAGCAGCATGTTCATTACTGAAAAATTATATATCTATTAGTATCAGTCCATAAGCAAGTAAAATAATCTTCAGCCAAACCTAGCTTTAAAATGTTAAATGACTAAAGAATAAATTAAACATATTTTTAAAAAATAAGCTATTGCATCATTAATTGGCTATTAACAGGAGCCTAATCTTCAAGTAATTTTTAAATGACTGTCCATGCAATGACATTTGGATTGTATCTTACACAAGTTTTTTATGCAAAATTAATACAGTTCAGATAATTCATATCTAAACTTGAAATACATTTCATATCTTAGTTTTCTTTTCAAATGCACTAGGGCTAATTGTGTGATCTACTGATAGTAATGTTTTTCCTTTAAAATTTAACCAGAATAAGGTATTAGAATATACTCAGTAAAATTTATCACCATCAAAACACATTGAGAGTCTATCCTGGTAATGTACTTTATTAGTTGCTGTGCACAGCAAGTTAGACTGACATAATCTGTCCCTGGGAAATTTACAATCCAACACTGATAATGCTGACACGGTGCTGCCAAGGTAATTTAGGCAAAGAAATCAGCGTTAAACAGATAGATAAATAGGTGAATTTTTAAAAAAGCTAATAACAAATAACTCTAAATAAAATAAATTATATCCTGATACTTCCAATAAGTTTTCTTTCGAATAACTCATTAGTGTCTAAATGCTTGTGTCACCGGAACATATGTGAAGGTACAATGGCATAATAAAGACTGGTCAATGAAGTTGCATACTTGGCTGGAAAAGCCACAGAGAAGAGCAAAAAACCAGAGAGGTGGGGAATTTGAAGAAAGAAAAGGAATTGACTCAATGTGTCTCAGTGTCAAAAACTGGACTAGGAATGTGAACTTGCTCTTTGGATCCAAATAGAAGGAATATTTAAAGCTAGTATTGATCTTCTCTCAGTTCACTCCTGCGTGTCATGTGCTTGAAATAATTTACTAAAATAATAGTAAAAGAAAAACAAAAACCACCATGAATTGAATGCAAAAGGGATGAATTACTCCAGCAACCTGATCAGTAATTCCTAGTTTCTGTAGCTGGGATCAGAAAAATTTATCTTGATCTTAGAGTAAAGGAATACCTGTAATATTTACTTTCTTCTTGTTGAAAATCGTCTTTATAAGAAAGCAGGAGAAACAACAAGTATTTATGTGCTTTGCTTTTGTTTGGTTGTAGTACATTATTCTCCTAAACAATATAATTCTACATGGTTGAGGAAAACAAGCATATGTTCAGACAAAGCTAAATAAATATATAAATTTTGACTGGGAGGAGGACACTTTGGCATGGTACACAGTGTTTAAGGTGAGTGAGTTGTGAGGACAGTGGGAAGCTATTGAATCTGCTCTGCTGTGCCCTATTTTCTTCATGGAAACAAAACCTGATTCTGGAAGAGAGAAGATGAAGCTAGGTTGCAAGCACTGCTGAAATAACCCGGCAGGTTTTTATTCATCCAGGTTTAAAGAAAACACTAAAGTCTGAATAAGATATATTTTTTTTCAGAACAGCAAAAAAAATTCTCTTTCAAATGTATAAAAGATCAGACTTCTAAAAAAATGTACTCAATGTCCTCATTAAAGTTATTTTGAAATATAAAGTTGACATAGTGGCATATTTAATATTTTAAAAATATTCAGCAAAAGATTCAATGTTTCAAAAAACTAGGTTAACACTCTTTTCTATTTGTATAAATTTATGGGATACAGATGTAATTTTGTTACATGGCTATAATGTGTAGTGGTGAAGTCAGGGGTTTGAGAGTATTCATCACCAGAATAACCTACTTTGAATTCATTAGGTAATTTCTCATCACCTAAATCTTCCTACCCTCTCACCCTTCACGTATCCATTGTTTATAATTCTATGTTTTACATCTATGTGTACATATCATTTAGCTCCCACTTATAAGTGAGAATATGTGGTATTTGTCTTTCTGTGTCTGAGTTGTTTCACTTCTGATAATGGCCTTCAGTTGCATCCATATTGCTGGAAATGACATTATTTCATTCTTTTTAATGGCTACATGGTATTACATGGTGTATATATACCATATTTTCTTTATCCAATAATCCATTGATGGACACTTCGAGTGATTACATATCTTTGCTATTGTGAACAGTGCTGTGATAAACATACAAGTGCAGGCATCTTTTTAATATAATGATTTCTCTTCCTTTGGATGGATACCTGGTTGTGAGGTTACTGGATCAAATAATAGCTCTATTTTTAGTTCTTTGAGAAATCCACATCCTGTTTTTCATAGAGGTTGTACTAATTTACATTCCCACCAACAGTGTGTAAATGTTCCTCTTTCTCTACATCCTCACCAACATTTGTTATGATTTTGTGTATGCTTAAATATGCTGTTTTATATTCCTATATTAATCACATATTAATAAATATAAAAGAACACAAAAGAAAAATTAAGAAAAAAGGCAGAAAAGTCATCAAGTATGTGATGAAAATGTTCTAAAATTATTATAGGAAAAGCCTTGAGAAAGAGAAAAACATTTTAATCAACCAAAAGTGACAAAAGGGAAGTTCTCACAAATTTTTTATAACAATGTAGAGTGCTGAATTTTTCCACATATTGAAGAGCAGAAGTTTTGAACAAATATTTCAAATTATTTTCCTCTGGTAGGATTTATCTAACTTAAGAATAACCATTCCCACAGAAAGGAGAATACATTTCTCTCTTTCTAAATGATATTGGAAATCCCGCTCCTCCAAATACATCAGAGAAAATGGTAAAATAGAAATAAATCCTTGCTAGAAGGTATTTCTTCTAAAATGAAAGTAAGGACATGAAGAAAATCTTCATAGACTGATACTTAGACTAAATGGAATGAAAAAGAATGATTATAATTAAGAGTAGCATAATAGATGGGAAGTTAAGGATAGGAGCACTTCAGAAGTTAAATCTTTTTTTTTTCTGAAAAAAATGAGTGACTTAAAAGTGACAACTGATACATATTGAAAGACATACAGACACATGAGTGTTCCACACAAGTGTTAACAATATGTGGAAATTTGGGAGGTCTTGATTCAGACAAATAGTATAAAAGAGTTTTTGAAAAATCTGGGAAAATGGATTATGTGCTTGATATTATTTGCTGTTAAGGAAATATTGCTTTTTTAAGTAAGTGATAACGACATTGTTTTTATACAAGAAATCATTCATACTTTTTTGAGATACCCGCTGAAGTATGTAGAGGCAAATGATGTGATAGTGGAGATTTACTTCAAAATAAATTCAACATTGAAAAAAGAAGATAAAATAAGGGATGGATGAAGCAACCTTGGGAAAATCTTAATCATTATTAGGAACTTGCATGTGTGAGGGTTAATTGGACTTTTCTCTTAATGTATGTTTGGAATTTTTCATTATAGAAATATTAATATGTTGATAAAAATAACATACATATGTTTTGTGAATTTTTGAGAATGCAGTAAATTATAAATAAAATAAAATTCAGGTATAATTTTACTTTCAGAAATAATTTATCTCAATGGTTTGAGATATTTATGTTCTAGAAGCTATTGATAGAGACTTTTTATGATTATTTTGTTTTAATCATAGTAAATATATATGACAAATTATATAATGATGATCCTTTCATTTTTCTTTTGTGTTTTAGCTCCTAAGTTTCATAAAATACATTTAATATTAAGACTAGTCATATTATATATAAACATTTTTTAAATTTCAGGTTTTATAATTAACATTTCAAAGTTGTTCATGACATTTAAAAATCTGCCAATCCTTTTGTTAAGTTTATAAATATTCTGTTTTTAATTCACAACAAGAGCATCTGTTGTGTTATGTTGTTCACATTGTGTGTATATATTCTACATAAGAAACAAATGATGGCTTCAATAAAGAGCGTTTTCTAAGTAATTCCTGGTATGAAGTTGGTGCGAGGTGAGTCACATGTTGCTAAGAATTCAGTGAGCACAGGCTACTCAAATTCTGTTGGTTTTAAGAAGTGAAGACATGTATATGCCAATCCTCAACTGCTAGGGTGAAATGAAAATGACATCTTCCCTGATTATCAATGAGTAAATTTTACTAACTGAGAGATGGGGAAAGACTAATTCTGGGATGGCAGAATGCAGATTATTATTTGACACACATTTTTGTCCCTCTCAATAATTCTTTGATGCACAAAGAATGACCTTAACTATAAGTTGTCTGCTTCCTCTACCAAAATGGAAACATTGAACAGAATAATATTAATTACCATCATAATTGCTTATTAATAGATTGTGAGTTCCCGGAGGGTAAAGACAGTATCTTTTATTTCTGAGAGGCAAATAGTAGGCACTCAAAATGTGACTAAAATATAGATAAATTGTTTTCTTAAAAGTTTATGATGTAATCATTAAGAACGTCTAAATTAATCAAGATGCAGACAAGATTTCTTAAAAATAGAGAACAAATAATTCAAAGCAGAAAATATTAACCACTTTTAAGAAAAAACAATCAGATGAGAAGATCAATGCTCTGATGATATTTTCATTCCATCTTATATCCTTTTTATTTCTGGGGCTTCAATTCCTTTCTTTCCTTTAAGAGCGACATAAAATTAACCCGCTCCAAATATATATATGTATAACCTCTTTGGTTAAACTATCACTATGTTTTATCTAAACATAGTAAGCTCTTTTTTTTTCTTCTCTCCAAACTTAAGCATCTTAATTTTATGACTATAGCTTTTATTTATAAAAATATAAATAATATTTAGATAATTTTATATAAATTATATTTATATGCGTTATAAGCATAATACAAACTATGTATTTAGATGTTGAATACCTATATGAGTAAGTGGATAAACATCATAATGTACTGCACTATTAACCAAACCAAGCGTAGGATAATAAAACAGATTCTTATTAAATAAAAAGGGAATGAACGACCTGTTGTCAGGCAGCATTATTAAACTCTTTAGGAGACTGGTGGAGAATGACCAGCTGGATTTTTCTTTTACCTAGATTTATTACCAAGGCCCAAAGCTGGAAACCAGAGGAAATATTACAATTAGTATGTTCTGAGAATTACTTGTGATTAGGGCCAGGCACCCCTTCAAGAAGAATTTTTGAGATGGGTAAGCTTACAGAATAAATTTCACCATGTATGATATTTAAAATATTTACTAACCAGTTTGGCACAACGCTGACTATTTCAACCAGATGCCAATCATAAACAACTGATGTGGCTCTAAAAGCTAATACTATTTTCACCTTTACCCTCTGATAATGTCAGAAGAAGACTTGGAGAGTAGCTAATGCCTCTGTGAAATGCAGTTCCTTCTCATCAGGGAAGCTGCTTTCAAAAGTGGAAGATTGGCAGTGATTTGCCCATTGACTTGGAAACATCATGATCTTCCCTGGTGCTATTGGAGGAATATCAAAAAGAAAGGTAGACTGATTGTAGAAAGGGGACAGATACTGTTCCTCCTTAATTTACAGATTACTAAGAGAAAAAGGAGATAGATCTTTCACCTTCTCAAACGTCTGAAATCTGCCAAGGGTCTAGCAAGCTTGTCCAAGCCTTGACCTGTGGGACACATGAGGCCCAGTAACGGCTTTGACTGCAGCCCAACACAAATTCATAAACTTTCTTAAAAACATTATGAGATTTTTTTTTTGGTTATTATTTTTTATTCATCAGCTATCATTAATGTTAGTGTATTTTATGTGTAGCCCAAGATAATTATTCTTCTTCCAATGAGGCCCAGGGAGACCAAAAAATTGGACACCCCTCAGCCAGGGAGGGAGGTGGAGGGGCGGAAGTGGGAGGGAGAATTACAGTATTTCCAGTACTGCCACCATGTGGTTACAAAGAGTCATATACACCAGAGGCAGCCAGTGGGATGCCATCCATCTGAGATCAAGGGAACCCACCAAGCTTAAACAAACTAAATAAATGAACCTCCTTTGCAGCAGGACAGGTTGGTCCTTCACCTGTCCAAATCAAATTCCAGAAAAGTAATGCTAACTTTATCAGAGACCTCTACTTCCTACTGCTTCAACCCTCTTTTAGGCTTTCAGTGTTAACATCTTTCCTATCTCCTATCTTTGCCCCCTCAGTTGACCTTTCTTTTGCCCATCAGTACATCTTGCATTTTGGCAGCCTAAGAAATATTGCCTTTTTATGCTCTTTTCCACTTTATTCCCAGTAAAGCGTCCTGTCCATTTTCTTGTTCCTTCCTCTCAGTGCTTCATCCTCTCTTAATTCCTTATAGCACATCTTTGTTTACATTATATTAAAAAAATCGTTTCTTCTAGTTTGAAAGAGCTCCATCAATTTATAACTTTGCAATCAGAAAATGGATTGAAGTTCAGCAATCAGTAAATGGATTGAAGTTCTTCCTAGGAATCTTGGTACAGTAAAATCCCACACAACCATATGAGGCAGGCAAGTTTAAAATGCTGTAAAAAAAGATAAAATGAAAGTCATTAAAATAACCTTTAGAAAAAACTTAAAATGCACAGAAACACCAGCAATATGAAATTTCTAATGTATAGTTAAAATAAACAAATATGTTTTTCATCCAATAAACCATTTGGCAATCTGACCATCAGAATAATTGGTTTTAGGTGAAATGATTTCAGCACTGGAGCACTGGCCCAACTTCAGAGGATAAAGTTAGTAAAAGAGAAAAAGGAAGCTCATGAGAGGAGCTCATGTCTCTTTATCTCCATTCCAAGATGGTAAATGAACTTTGGGGAAGGAATAGAAAGTATGTTAATTCAGGCAGGGTAATGACATTTAAAATGAGGAGGACCAACTCTCAGCAACTAAAATGAGTTTGTTTACACACTGAAAGAGATAGAAAAGTCACGAAATATATTGAGATGCCACTAAAGGAAACATTATTTAGTTGCTTCATGAGGCTCAGAGGGCACAATTAAAAGCATTGATTGAAAAATGATTCAACCCTTTATTTTTGTATCCACAAAATCTAAGATTTCTCTATAATCAAAATAAATCATTTGGAAATGGAAGGAAATATAATTTGGCCAACTTTAATAGAGCAAAATTCAATCATTTGTTAAAAAAAAAAAGTTTCATTGTTTTAAATTTTATTTGCTAAACTTCCCTACCTTAATAAGGTATTTCATTTCATTGCAATTTGAGAATTGTTTAAAGGTACTTACTAATTTAAGAGATTAAGAAATAGGCCACATATTATCCCTGATTTCTACATATTATCCCTTAGAGCTGATGCAGAAAAATCCCTTTTTCCTTGTGCATTCATTCTCTACAAGGCCATTTCTCTGGTAGTTCTGCCAGAGTTTTTTTTAACAGCAAGATAGAAAGGTATTATTGAAATTCTTCCTCACTGCAGAGATATGGAATGCTCAAACTGATGCCAACACTCATTGGTGTCATACATTTCTGCATTACTAAATGCATATAATTGTGGTGAGAGGATCATCTATGTATTTAGGTCTGTTTTTTAATTGTGTTATAAAATTCAAGTGGGTGGGTAGAGTGTCATTGTGAATTATCTAATATCTAACATACTAACAGATGAATGTACCTATTTAGCCTTATGTTATCCAACTGCTGCCCCAGAATTTAAAATTTTTAAATGTTATACTTTGTCCTCATTTTCTTAATACAAGTAATTTAGCCAAGACAAAAGTTTTATAATTTTACTTTCATTTGAAAATGTACCCAAGGCCAGGAGATTGGTTTTGGCTTACAGGGTGTCTTTGTAGCTCTCCTGGGGAGTTTTTGTTGGTGTATGGGAATGGCAATGATGTTTTGGGGGAAACCTGTATCTTTGGTCTATTCTCTTCTCTTAGTTGATTTTTTGCCACCTTTTCTCCATTAAAGGATTCTCCATCCTTGACATTGAATACAGAGGACTGGAGAAAATGCATTCTTCTATTTGCCAATCACAACCCTTGATCTCTTTAGTAAATACTCATATCCATATATTTTAAAGAAGTTTTAAGCATCTGTTATTTAAGATTTCCATTAGTAAAATTAAAATTGCAGTCTGTGAAGGATCTCAGATATGAAAGCCTAGTATTGAATAATTACTCTAACCCTTAATCTGTAAATAATTGTATAGCTTCACTGACTGCACTATCATGATGTCTTTACACAGGTGTTTTCTAGGTCAGAGGAGTGTCTTCCACTTGAATAATTCTTCCTTAGGATTGCTTCTGTCTTCCTACACTACCTCCCATCCCTTGCCTTTGACTTTTTAACTTCCTCTCACATCATGACATCCCCTGCTTTTCAGGCCCAATATTCTTCCAGTTAAAAGTTAACATGATCCAGCCTCTATTTTAAACTTCACAGTTTACAACTTGCTGCATCCCATCTTGTGCTGTTAGTCAGAGATGTTTTATCTTCTCCGACCTATATCTCTTGGAGAAGGAGTTCCTGACAAGCTTTGAATGCCAGGAAAGGAGGCAAAAAGAAAAGACAGTGTTTGTAACCCTGCCCTATGCAATGCATTTTATGTTATTCTTAAAAAAAAAAATTTTGGTTATCCTGAATGTTTAGATAAATCAAATATATCCTACAGAGATCTGATTAGTCTCTTAGTCTCTACTGGCTTTTCAAATAAGACTCATAATCCCCTTGCTAGTATAAAATTGGCCTCATTGTGTTCAAAGAGTACTGATGCTCTTCCTGACTTTGAGCTCTCTTTCAGAGTATTTTCTGTTAACTTGATATAAGAATTTACTGTGTCCAAATCCTAGTTCCCACATTTCTGTCCTGCCTACCAGGGAGAGAGCAGGTATGAACGCCCTTCTTAAACAGTCAGCTGGATGTGCTACATTTAAAATTCTGCATGTATTTTTAAGACTTTTTCAAGTTTCTTATATTACTGCAGCCAACAGTGGAGGTCATGTTGTAGGAGATGACAGAGAAGGAGGTTTTCATTCTTTTCCATGTCTGCTATCAGCAGCTGTGGCAGTGGAACATGGGATACAAGTTCATGGAACTATGCCAATTAACTGAAGAAGGCTTCTTCTTCTATAATTATATTTCTTATTTATGAAAATTACCTGCTCTCTATAAAAGTCCAAGTGTCTGAGGAATGGAAAGTCATTCTTTTTTAGCAAGGGCATGCTTTATTGTACTCTTATTCTGAAATATCATCCCTCCTAAAAATAGGTAAAATATTGAAATTTTTCTGGTTGAGATGATTTTGTAAACGCAAGTGCCTAATATTCTGCCTCCTAGATTCCTATGAAAATTTCTAGCAAAATATGAATAAACAGATACTGTATAAAAGTTATAAGAAATATTCAAAATCTTAAGGGCATTTGTGTCTCTATGGTGAGATTATTATGAGTTTCATCTCCCTTTTATTTTATTTTGAAAATTGTCTACTTTCATAAAAATAAGAAAATTCCTCTTAATCCTAAGACATGGCTTTAAAAATCATTAGGAAGTGAAGAAAATAATTGCAGCTAATTAAATAGGACCAATATACTCATATTCTTAATACATAAAAATATTAGAACAAATCAATAGAAAGTATGAATACCTTATTCAAAACTATATAAAAAGTAGGACTTCATTGGGAAAAAACTATAGATGAGTGTATTTTCAATCTGAGGTACAATACAATGCTATTCAAAATAAAATGATGTATCATTTCTTATTTTTCAAAAATTATTTTTGAAATGTTTAAAAATTTGTACCCAGTATTGAGGGGATACAATGAATTGTTATGCTCAACCTGTAGAATAAATTGATCACAGTTTTTGGAAGGAAAACTTGGCAAACTATCAAAAGACTTAAAAGTGATTATAAATATTGCCCAATTGATAAAACTCTACAAATTTATTCTAAAAAGGTAATTAGGAAAACATACGAGAATAAACCTAGACACATTTGCATTAACTACAAAAACATACCAATTTTTTTTGTTTTTAATACATGAATATTAAATAAAATATAATCATTTGATAGATTAATTTATTTAATCAGTAAAAATATTGTTTTAAAACATGTGGTATGATTCGCAATACGATAAAAAGTGAGAAAAACACAAAAAGTAAACATTTCTATGTATGGTATGATTTACTTTCAGGAGTGTTTATTCAAAGAGACAGGAAAAGAAAAGACTGAAACACTACATATGGTTTTCTATGAGTGACAATATGGAATTATGGATAATTTTATATAAACTGTGAAGTCAAATGCACATAAAATCAGAAGTTTTACCTCGTGTCAAATTTTCAGTTGGTTGTGAAGCACAGGCAAAGCATGAAAAGTCCAGGATTGTCAACACAGCTCCCTTTTATCTTGCTGCTCTAGTATGTGGCCTAATGTAGATTTAATACATGACTCATTTAAAGGCTATACATGGCCATCACTTACATAAAGGGAACTGTTTTAGTCACAAAAACATCTTCATTTTGTACGCCAATATTTACAAAGCTTATGTGACATTTTCCAGGGAACCACACTTTGTAAGTCAATAGATTCCAGGATTTTTCTCATAAATAATATTAAACAGACCTGGCACATTCTGCTGAAACTATTCCATAAATGTGGACAATCTCTTAGTAACTATGACATTAGTGTGTTTGCCAAAAGATTTTTAGTTGGTTTGCTTAAAGGAGATTCTTCTGGGTTTCTTTTCTTTCTTTTATGAGGCATTCACCAGTAAAGGACAGGAACGGATTGCAAGACTGCTACGATTTAAAAAAAAAAAACAAAAAAAAACCTATTTCTACAATACAAATAATTATTTAAAAAAATTTTCCCAGTGATAGTCACTGTATTAAGTATTTCATATATAGACTCTCATTTAGCACTGATAATACTCCTGTGGTGTAGGTTCTAGTATTAATCTCTATTGGATGATTCATTACTTCTTACGTTATAAATTTACTTACGTTCGCTTTAACAAAGCTAAAATGTTTTGGAGCTGGAAGTCAAACACACAGTCTGATCCCAAATTGACGTTCTTTGTCATTGTGCTCACTGTTCATTTTATTTATTTATTTTTAATTCTATGTCATATTTCTATTTCTGTGAAGATGAAGTACATATATGTTTTCTACTCTTCTAGCTAAACACAACTAAAACTATGGACCTTATATATAAAACAAATGTTAAGAATACTCTTAAATTCGGAGAGCTAGGGGTCTTTGGATTCAAAGAACAACTGATGGTGAGTTTTCTCAGTTTTATTTTTGCCCCATATAGCCCAGACTGAGTGCTGGAAAACCCAGCAACCTACATAGGCCAATGGATGCATAAAAAAAAAAGCCCAAACAAAATTTTGCTCTCTAGCCGAGGAGCCACTGTATTTCAGCCAAACATCACAGGAAAAACTGTGGCCTCATTATCAAAAGCATTAGCAAAGGCTAAGTGGATAGCCACATTTCCACCATCATCAGATTAAAATGAGGTAATCCAACAAAAATATTGGGTGGGGTCAGAGAAGCCTAAATAGAGAGCCTGGATTCACCCTCACCTGGATGAAAACCTCCTCACTTTGGTGTCAGTGGAGGCCACATGGGGTTCTTTAACTTCTATCCCCAAAAGGCGGTAACAACTGGCTTTCCCTCTAATCCCTCACAACACACACACTGCTAGGGTGATGTCAGAGGTGGTCGAACAGAAAATCAGGTATCTCACCGCTATTCAATGACAGTAAGACTGCCACTCACTCCACTTCCACAGACTCAGTTGAGGCTATGTGAGAGGGAACGACAAGACACCTTCATCTACTTCTTCTATCCCAAACAGGATGGCATTGTGGAGGCCTAGCAGGAAGCTAACACACCCCACATGTCTCTCTCTCTCTCTCTCTCTCTCTCTCTCTCTCTCTCTCTCTCCCTCTCTCTCTCTCTCTCTCTCTCTCACACACACACACACACATGCAATTTAAAGCCCCCAACTTGGGCATAAACAGAGGTCAAGTGTCGAATTTGGACTTTTAACTTCATATGGTAATAACAAGGGGCATTGCTAATCCTCTGCCATAATGGTAACAGAAAAGCCAGTTAAAATAGGTTTTAAAATGACCAAGAGCTTCAAAATATGCTACCAATAATGCTGAGGTTTCCACTGAAAATTCGTTGTTATACCAAGAACCAGGAAGAACTAAATCTAAATGAGAAAAAAAAATCAATTGAAGCTAACACTGAGATGATAAAGGCATTAGAATTACCTGAAAAGTGTCTTAAAGAAGCTATCCTAAAAATGCTTTAATGAGCAACTAACACAAACAACTGAAAAAACAGGTCACAGCAAATATATAAAAGAAAGTAAAAACAAATGGAAAATTTTGCAACTGAAAAATATAAGAAATTAAATTTATAAAGTCAATGGATGGGCTCAAGAGCAGAATGGAGGAAACAAAGGAAAGAATCAGTAAGCTTGAAAACAAAAGAATACAAATTATCCAATTTGAGCACCACAGAGAGTGGAATGAAATAAAACACAGTCTTAGAGAACTATGGGTCTATAGCAAAGATTTAACATTCATGTCAGTAGAATACTAAAGTGAGAGGAAAGAAAAAGGAGGTTAAGGCTGAACAATCTTTCAAATAATGATTTTTATTTTTATTTTATTTTTTTATTATTTTTAAGTATACTTTAGGTTCTGGGATACATGTGCAAAACTTGCAGGTTTTGTTACATAGATACACATGCCATGGTGGTTTGCTGTACCCATCAACCCATCATCTACATTAGGTATTTCTCCTAATGCTATCCCTCCCTACCTCCCCACCCCTCAACAGGCCCCAGTGTGTGATGTTCCCTTCCCTTCCCTGTGTCCGTGTGTTCTTATTGTTCAGTTCCCACTTATGAGTGACAACATGCAGTGTTTGGTATTTTTGTTCCTGTGTTAGTTTGGTGAGAATTATGGTTTTCAGCTTCATCCATGTCCCTGCAAAGGATATGAACTCATATTTTATATAGCTGCATAGTATTCCATGGTGTATCTGTGGCACATTTTCTTTATCCAGTCTATCATTGATGGGCATTTGGGTTGGTTCCAAGTCTTTGCTATTGTGAACAGTGCTGCAATAAACATGTGCACATGTGTCTTTATAATAGAATGATTTATAATCCTTTGGGTATGTGCCCAGTAATGGGTTTGCTAGGTCCAATGGTATTTCTATTTCTAGATCTTTGTGGAATTGCCACACTGTATTCCACAAAGGTTGATCTAATTTACACTCCTACCAACAGCATAAAAGTGTTCCTATTTCTCCATATCCTCTCTAGCATCTGTAATTTTGGGACTTTTTTTTTTTTTTTTGAGACGGAGTTTCGCTCTTGTTACCCAGGCTGGAGTGCAATGGCGCGATCTCGGCTCACCGCAACCTCCGCCTCCTGGGTGCAGGCAATTCTCCTGCCTCAGCCTCCTGAGTAGCTGGGATTACAGGCACGCACCACCATGCCCAGCTAATTTTTTTGTATTTTTAGTAGAGACGGGGTTTCACCATGCTGACCAGGATGGTCTCGATCTCTTGACCTCGTGATCCACCCGCCTCGGCCTCCCAAAGTGCTGGGATTACAGGCTTGAGCCACCGCGCCCGGCCCAATTTTGGGACTTTTTAATGATCACCGTTCTAACTGGCATGAGATGGTATCTTATTATGGTTTTGATTTGCATTTCTCTAATAACCAGTGATGATGAGCTTTTTTTTCTGTTAATGAATGACAGGTTTTCGTGTTGCCCACGTTGGCCTCGAATGCATAACTGCGCCTCCTCAAGCGCTAGGACAACTGGCCTGAGCCACTGCAGCTCTCGATGGGCTTATTTTCATATGTTTGTTTGCTACATACATGTCTTCTCTTGAGAAGTTTCTGTTCATACCCTTTGCCCACTTTTTGATGGGGTTGTTTTTTATTCTTGTAAATTTGATTAAGTTATTTGTAGATTCTATATATTAGCATAGGTTTTCTGCTAAGGGTTTTATGGTTTTAGGTTTTACGTTTAAGTCTTTAATCCATCTTGAGTTAATTTTATTTGTGTAATTTCTCTTTCTTATTTTTTTAATATTACAGTTTTATTTTATGAACATATTATGTCTTTATAAACTTATGTTTTTTTAAGTTTTATATTACTAAATGCTTGATGCAAAGAGAATGTGCCAAAGCCAAAATTTACAAATTCAAATAGACTAGAAATAATTTTTCTTAATATTTAACATAATTATTTTTGTAACAAAACAAAAACAAATATTTTTTCTTGTACCCAAATGCAAACAGACTGTGCAATATATTAAGTATTTAATATTTAAATTAATGTTTTTAAATTTTCAACATTTCTCACTTTGTATAATTTCTACTCATATTTAAGTTTGATATTTTTTTCTATGGTATCTCTCTAAATAATCATTTGTCTACTCATTATGTTTATTTTCCAGTAAATCTTTGAGTATATTTATAATTGATGCTTTAACAATAATATCTTTGGCCATATGTTGAGCCTTTAATGTGATTAACCCTCACAACAAGGAGTAGATATCTTTATCTTTATTTTCCAGAAGAGGAAATTGTGGCTTATCCAAGAAAAAAAATTGACTCAATGTTATACAATGGTTAAATGACAGCTACTCTTGACTCTTCAGGGGCCAGACCAGGGCAATGAGCCGAGAAGGGACTATGTCTAGTGGGTAAAGGAATCTAATAGAGGGCAAGAAGTTGAAAATACAAAGGGATGAGAAGTGATTAATGAAACAAAGACCCAGAAGAAGCAATAGAAAATGTGTCAAGAGGCTCAAGGGAAATATTGCCTTGGACAAACAGAGGATGTTCTCTTTTAAAGAAGATAAGTGTTTTGCAGAAAGTATATCATAATGACTATACCCAAAAATTCTGATGTCAGGCAGACTTGGATCTGAATCCTGGCTCTGTCACTTATTAACGAAGGGGCAGTTTTGGTCATTCACCTGTATTAGATGCCCAAAATCTCCACTGACTTATGGTCAGATAATTCCTTGTAATATGAAACAAAGTGAAAGGCACATCTCATTTTCTGAAGACGGGAAGGCCACAATTTTGCTTCTAGGGTAAAGCATGTGACCCCCAGTTGTTTCTGCTCAAGATCCTAACTCCAGGATCAAGTTGCTCACTATGACCATGTGTCCTCATCAATGGTTATGGAGTTATGATCCGGTAGTTAGCAGCCCCACCGAGAGACAGTTCCCCAAAGGGTCATGAAGTGCAGACAAAATCAGTTGACTCCTACTACATCCTCTTTCAAGAGAAATGAATAGAACAATCAGATGAAAATTTAAAATTTTAACATAACACAGACCTTCCAGGAAATAGAAATAGAGCATGAAAACGACCTTCTATAGGGGAACATCACACACCAGGGCCTGTTGCGGGTGAGGGGGATTGGGGGAGGAATAGCAGGGGGTGGGGGATTGAGGTGATTGAGGAGGGATAACAGGAGAAAAACCTAATGTAGGTGATGGGGGGGAGGGGAGGGGGGTCCAGGGGGACAGGGGTGGGTTGGTGATGGATGCAGCAAACCCCCATGGCATGTGTATACCTATGTAACAATCCTGCATGATCTGCACATGTACCCCAGAACTGAAATATAATAATTTTAAAAAGACCTTCTATAATTTAAAAATAATAACAATTGATGTTTTAAAATATTTATCTGGTGTTTTCACATGTCTGCCATTTGGGGTCTATTATATTAATCATTTTGTAACTAATAATCATACTTTACTGTTTCTTTGCATGTCTAGTAATTTTTTTTAGATACGGGACATTGTTAATATTATGTTGTTGAGTATCTTGGTTCTGTTTTTTCTGTGTAGACAGTGTTGAAATTCATTTTGAGAAGTTGTTAAACAACGCATAGATTATCTTCATCTCAACAAGCCTTATTTGCGAGATTTAACAGAGCAGGCCCAGGGTAGTCTTTGTTTTGGGGAGGTTAGCCCTACTACTAGAGTGCAAACCTCTGTTATTATTGAGTGTTATAAGCATTCAACTACATGTTTACACCTTGGCTCACTAGAAATTAAATATTCACTAGCCCTGCATGGGCTGTAGGGCCTATTTAGCTCATAGTTTCCCAGTTACATCTTGTCTGTCTTGCCTGTCCTTATAAACTTTCATTCAATATATATGTGGCTCAGAATCCACAGTAGATTCACTGTAACCCATGGGCAGATTTCTAGAGCTTTTTCTTAGCCTATATCCCTCATTTCTGGCGTTGTGTTACATACATTTTAGTGTCTTAGCTTTCAAACACTCTTTGTTTTCTCAAATTAATAAGGATGTCATTCTCTGCTTAGATTGCCTCTCCCTATGTCAAGGCCTGAAAGTGCTTCAAAGCATAAAATCAGAGCTATTTTAGGACTTACATTGTTTGTTTCAATTCTCCCAGGTAGGGCACTCTAATGTTGCATGGTGTCAAAGCCTGAAAAACATATTTTTATATATTTGACTTAGTATTTTGTTTATGACAGAAGAATCTAATACCAAATCTAATATTATGGCCACATGCAGAATTTCAGAGGTTATTATTTTAATTAAAATAAAATTAAATACTAATTATTAAGACTATTAGAGATATACTTGCTTCTTATCTCATTAGCATAAAATTACTAATCAGATTACTTTTTTGTGGCAAGAAAAATTGACTCATTTTTTCAGTATAAAGATCTTGAAAACTGAGAAGTGAGAAGATATTTTATGAAGCCTAATAGGAAAGCTGTGAAATTTTACATACAATTATATTTTTATTTCTAATATGGATATACAGATTAGAGCTACATATTCTGATATCGGTCTGAGTTCCTTCAGGAGGTAGAATCCCCATAGTAGATTAAACAGGGAAAAGTTAATATAAAGTATTATTTAACTATAATAAAAATATATATGATATTAGAAAACTCAATATGGTACTCTAAGCATAAGGGAGAGTACCCTAGGAAGAACAAACTTCTAAGATATTCAGAATTTGTTGGAGAAGGTGTGATTCCATGCATAGGGGCGCTAACAGTTTTTCTGGGTTGGCCCAGCTGATTTGGTTTGCAGTCATTGGGTGAACAGAAAGTAAGTGCAGCTCGGGAGGAGAGGGGTTGGAGTCTTTCCAGAACACAGGCAAGATGTGCAGGCTCTACAGAGGGAGCAGAGTTTCATTGGACACCTCCTGGAGGGAAGAAAGGCTGACTGTGAGTGGGATTACCCTAGGAATATGGGTGCCATCATGGGAGAGATGTCCTTGAGTGTGTAGTAGGGTGTATGTTTGGGTGATGGTTTGAATAGCAAGCCTTTGGCATGATGGTTTTGGGATGAGGGGGCAGCTGAAGGTTATTGCCAAGTTAAGAGTCAAGGTTACTGATGAACCATGCACTTCAGGACGTCGCTCTGGAACAGAACTCCACTGAATGTTCTTATACCCATAGGGCTAACCTATGAAGCAGTAGACAAAAACAGCAGGAGAGTCACTTCTTCCTGCCATACCCCACCAGCGACCCCTACTGAGAAAGTTTAACATCATGTTCACTGTAAAGGAGAGACATTTAAAAGTTTGTTCTATTATTGCAGGACAAATATTGAAAGGTGAATTGGGCTCCAAGAGTCAATACACTTATAAATGAATATTGAACTTGTAGATACTTTTTTTATACCAAAATAAATTGTGAGATTTATGGCCTTGACTGGTGGTGTTTACACTACACATTAAAAATGAGACCTACATTTACCCACCAGAAAGCTATCACTTCATATTTATCAAGTTTCTGTTATAAATTAGGTTATAACATATGATCTTTTTACTATGTAATCCTTTAAACAACTGCTATAGACTTCCAGCATAGATTTTTGTCTGTTAAATTCATTAGAGTAGTGATTATTTTGTGTGTGCTTTTCCGTTTTTTTTTTAGCTTAAATTTTTCTCACATTATAACAAACCAATTTCCAAAATTTTCTATAATTCGATAATTATGTTTGTGGAGCCCAAAATTAATTTGCTCTTTCAAAAAAATTGAGGATCATGAGAAGGACATTTTATTTTTCATGTCGATGCCTCAAATTGCATTTTGACCCTTTGAGCAAGATGCATTCAAGTAGGATTCAGCAAAGGCATAGAATAATGTGTTCCACTTTCGAAATAGGCAATATAAAGAATCATAAGGAACTCCTCAGAATGGAAAATATTTTTTACGCAACAGATAAAATAGCTTTAAGGAAAGAAAGGCATTATTCAGTATATTTAAAGTATCTATATCTTCTGTACAAAAGCAAATCTAATTTTATATTTTGTATAAAATTATTTGAAATGTATATTTCATTTGGCATTGCTTAAAGCTGTGATCTTTATGTACTATTTCTACCAAGAGTTTACCTAAACATAATGAAGCTCATGTTTGATATCTACTATAACCATTGCTCAGATGGTAAAAAATTCTAGCAAATGAAAAAAAAAAAATTTACTCTTACAGCCCCAAAATTGTCATTCCCAAAACTGTCATTCCAGACAGCATTTCTTTTATCTTCTGCTTCGGTAGTTACATTTCTCACTTGTAACATAAATCTCTAATTCCTTTAGACAGGTGATGAGTTTCAACACAAATAGCATCATTAGGATAATTTATCAATCATCCAAGCCAAAGAGAAGTGAAATTTATAAGAAACGGGGCAGATTTAGGAATGAAGAGCAGCTCTGATGAAAATTGATTTGGAGGGTGAAAAACTGCTAGAAATCTAATTGGTCAAATTAAAATTAGATTTGAAGACTTTTCCTACACCTAAAGAAAATGAAAGTAAGACAGAATCAGTGGCATTATTGGGAGTAACTGAAATTACTCATCGTAGTCATAGAATGAAAGTTTCTTAACATTGACCATCTAAAGAAAATTCCTTTCAATGGCAATGCTCATTGAGATGAATAGAATTTTTCAGCAGACTATTTCTAGGCTAAATCTAGTAATTCTTTAAGAATGTAAGATCTAATAAGTAAGTGCTGTTTTCTTATAGCAAATAGTTTTTATTTGTTCTGTGTGTGTGTGTGTGTGTGTGTGTGAGAGAGAGAGAGAGAGAGAGTGAGAGAAAGAAGAGAGAGAGAGAGTGAGAGAAAGAGAGAGAGAGAGAGATTGCATCTTATGTGTAACATTTACTGACAATCCTGCTGTTGTGTGATTTGTGTGGTTTTGGGCTATGAAATCTTAGCAGAACCATCACTGACCATCCTGTACACACGGGATTAAAAATCCAGTGCCTATTAGGCACTGTAATCACATTAGATCACAATTAATTATTTAGTCATGTATGGATAATAAAAAATGCTCCTTCAGGCAATTTTTTGTGTGTCACTTGCTTATATCACTTAAGATTTGACAATTCAGAAGACATTTGCTTTATGTAATATGGAATCTACTTGCTTTTTACTCAGGGAAACCAACATACTGAGTAATGCACAGGGGCAACTCTTTGGGGGCACCATATCTGGAAACATTCATTCAAAATAAAGGCATAAACTGGGTCTTGTTTGCTAATTTTGTCTCACAGTTGACAAAGAAAATGCTACCTTTTTATCCCATCAGTTCTTCTCAGAAAGAGCTGTTTTTCCTATAAATGCCTAGTACCTAGATGGACATCCATAAGTATGTATGAGTTATGAATGAATGAATATCTCTTTTGAATCATATTTGACCTTTTTCTCCATAGCAATAGGGATAATTTTATACTGATTCATTTATAACGTTACACACTTCTTGTGACCAATTGTTTACACTGAAATATACAGCAAGGTTTGAGATTTATTATCTGAATTGTAATGAATTCAGTTTCTTGGGGGCCATTTGACCTCAGTAACAAGCTTAAGTTTTTTAAAGGCATTTTTACTCAGGATATCTAGGCATTTCATGGGGATTATTTTCATTAATCCATGCCAAAATCATGATATAAGTACTATTATTATTATACCCATAAAAACAAATGTGCAAAATTGAAGAAGCTTTTGACAATGACACAACTGGTATTGTAGTGAATCCTGTGTATAAACTGAACGGTCTGATTCCAGCATCTGCACATTAAATACTCTATGGTATTGCCTTGTTGGAGATTGCTTCAGAGAACAGACTATGTGTCCTCTTCTGAAAAGAATTACCTCTTAAAGTGCCACATGTTGACATTTGTGGATTTTGATTACAATTAGGTTATCTCTTTAGATTTCATCTGTATTCACTTATCTTCTAAAACTTGGGATTCCGTAAATTGTAGATATGTAACATTCTTTCGGACTTTCAGAAACCCAAGTTCTGTGTGAAGCAAGAATTTAAATCTCTCCATTCCTATCTGGGTGAACTCTAGATAGAATCTTTGTGACTTGATTATTAGAAGGAACAGTTTTAAGCAACGTCCTGTCTTTGTAATTCAGTGAAATTTGAAATGAATGCAGAGAATATTTCTAAACTTAATCAGAAGAAAGAAAGATATCATTAAAGAACAGAATAACAACCTAAATGGGTTCAGATGGAGAAATAGATAGACAAGCAGATAGATAAATGGAAGTTGAGAGAGAGAGGACCCAAGTTTGATAAGTATTTAGGCACAAACAAAGGAGAATAGAAGGTCGGGGGTGGTTTACGGCAAGTCAAAAGGGGAACAAAGTATTTGTGTTCTAAAATTATTTTCTCTCCAGGTTGCTGAATGTGTTTATTTTTGGTCTTTATTCATGAATTTTAATTCAAAGTGCCCAGATTCCTGGAGCCTTTAAAGAGCATAATGTCTATCCTTCAATAGGAGAAAGCATGTGGTTTCTATTTCTGGTTGTGAACCTGAGGAAGTTACATTGCTGGCCGTGTTTCCGTGCGAAAACCAGTGATTTAGGAACATTCTGAAAACTTCAACAAGAATCATCAGAGCCACACTAATTATCAGATTGACCCCTCTTACTTTCTTTTGCCTTAAGATCCAACTTACTGAAGTAGAACGCCCTTCTACTCCCAGCCTTAGGAAGGACACTGCTTCCCCAAACTTTTACCATGGTACTTCTGTGCACAGGAACTTCTCCACGTGGGCAGTTACACATTTGGAGAATTACTGGGCTCAGGTTTGAAGGAAACTTCAAAGGCTCACTGAACCAACTCACTTTTAAGTGCTGTATCCTGTCCCTGGACCATATTAAGGGCTGTCTTAACATGTCTTGGCTGTCTTCCTCACTCCTGAACTGAGGGAGGACTTTTGATCTTTGGGAGAGCTCTGGTTTCTTGGAAAGATTTTCTCTCATTACATGGAAATCTATACTCCTGTGAGTTTCACTCACTAGTCCTAGTTCTAGTCCTCAGCTGCATAAGATAAGGTTTTTCTTCCATGCACCAGGTGTTCAAATATTGAAATTGAGATATTAGTATCATTTGATAAACATTAATTGAGAACCTTTTATGTGACAGACACTGCAGTAAGAACTAAAAGCTTAAAAATAGAGAAAACACAATCCCTTTTCTGAACGATATCATGGGGTAAGGTAGGAAGAGGAAAGTGACCCACAATAAAAATACAGCCTGGGCCTGAGCAAGTGTCACTTGTCACAGGATTTCTAAGAAGAAGGAATGTTTGAGCTGAATTGCAGAAAGCAGATTATTTATTTGGACAAAAATGTTAATGTCAGATAAGCTACTGTGAGCAAAAACGTGCAGTCATGAGAACCTCTGGATTAAAGTGGTTAATTGTTGTTTTCCTCACTGAAAGAAAATAAGTTTAGGGAAAGTTCTGATTATAGGTGAAGGCAATAACTTGAATTTGTTCTATAGGTATGAGCAGTCTTTATATGGTTAAAAGCAGAGAAGTGACACAATGAAATCTGCCTTTAAGTTTCATTTAATTTGATCACATAGTCATGACTTATCTTTTTGGGTTAGATATACCCAGTTCTTTTACCACTTCCCAAATGACACAGTTTGTCCTATTGCCACTTAGCCACTCTCTTTAAAAAAAAAAAGTCTTTATTTATATATGTAGTCTGGAAAATCAAATCCCTGAAAAGGGGTAGGAAAATGTAGGAAATGTGTATAATGGTTGTAAACGAGACACTAGAGAGTGGTGAAGTTCATGGGAAATTGAATGCCTGTATTGCCTAAAGGCATGAATGTTTCCAGTTTTTATTACTCTTTTGGCTGGGTAAATCCAGTGTGGGCTGGATTTGACTGGGCCTACTATCTAATAATAATTTTTGATATAATTTTTCTAAAGCAGAAGTCTCGGAACTTGACACAATATTTTTATTATGGTCTGTACAACACAGTTTAAAAGCAGAGGATCACCTCATTTACACTCGTCTATGTTTCTATTAATCTAGCCCACTGTTTAATGCACACTGTACTTTCATATTGTGCCATGCTATTTTTTGATTTCTGTCTCAGTGTTGTTATCTTCCCATGCTCTGCTGGACTAGTTAATTTTCTCAGCTAGGACTCAGTAGTCCAGGATAATGGGGAAAACAACTAATTTGTAGTAAGAAGACCTGGCCTCCAGTTTTGATTCTGCTGTTTACAGGCATTTTGATCTCAAAAAAAAAAAAGGAGTTTGCTCTATGTGATGCCTCATTTTTAAAAGGCAATCTGGTGCCCTCCATGAGTCACCATATGTAATTATTGTATGAGTCTAATGATAACATGTTTCGTAAGTAGTTTAAAAATTGTGAAGTGGGTCACAAATATTTCTCATTTTACTTATTTTTCTTGCTTCAATCTCTAGCTAGCACTCCAGCTTTCCTTGAAAAAAAAAATTGCTCCTTCTTCTATCTTTCCTTTATTGAAACAAAAAGACAAAGTAATTTGCTGACCCTGTGAAGTGACTTCTTAGCTGTGGCTATTTGAAATCCCTGAACCTATCATTACATATCACACACATTTGGGATCCTCTGGCTATAAAAAGTGATTTTTAAACAGCAAAAGTTTCCATTTGTTCATTTTCAGTTTTATTTACAAAAATTAACAATTCTGTAATATGAAAATGTCACAAAACAATTTTGCAGATTCATTCCTGACTTAATTGAAATTCTCTTTTTAATTCTCTTTATAATATAAACCTATATGTGTTTGGTTTAGAGGATTTGCTTTGTTTTTGTTATGCTAACATTTGAAATATTCAGCATTATTTTAGGGTTTTAGCATAAATTTATTTCTTATATCTTTAAGAAGAGTTTCTCATTCTTATATCATAAACAGGTTGCTACTAAAGGAAACTAGAATAAATATTATATTTCTTGACAATAATTATTGTATTTTATTGAGTTTTCTATTCTTACAGTTTCGTTTCATGTTAGAATAAAAAGAAAATTTATCAAATAAGACTGTCACAAAAGTTAATTTGAGACCCAAAATGATATAACTCAGTAAAGGGGAAAATATGTATTTGATTATTAGTGCTAGCATTTTGGGGTATTCCTTAGTTTATACACACAGCCATTGTCTTTTATTAACTTTATTTTAAAATTCCCCATAGGGAATATTAAAGTTGAATCATGAAGAATTAATATTTTAAGCATGCAGTGTCTCATTTCATGTAAATGTGAAAGGATAAAAAGTATAAATCATATAAGTAGGTTAAAATAAATGTTAGATTCAATTTTAAACCATTGGAGGTTTAAATAATGCAACTTCCAGGGCCTAAGGAATGGAATGACTACCTGGCTACCTTACTAAATTCACACATTTCTTATATATTTAAGGTTAAAGGTAAGCAAGAGATTTCTGTGTAACTCCTTCTTTTAAAAAAACTATTTTTACATATTGCCTCTCAATTATTTATTTATATACTCATTCAACAAAGAATTGACCTACACCTATTATGTGCCAGGCACTCTGCCAGGCACTGCAGACCTTCCCATGAGCAGGACATAGACTGTTTTTCCTCATGAGCTTCCTTTCTGGCTAGTGAGATTGACATTAAACAATCTTCATTTCATTGTGACTGTGATAACATCATGTAAGAGAATCTAAAGAGTGCTACGTAAATGTAAAATAGGCAGACGTGACCTTGTTTGCATGTTAGAAAGGCTTCTTAAGGAAGAGACCTTTGAGCTGGAATTAATGGAGGTGAGAGGTGAAGAAGCAATAGTCTTGACATGGAGAGAATCATGGCAAATATGAAGAACCAAAAAAAAAAAAAAAAAAAAAAAAAAAAAAAAAAAAAAAAAAAAAAAAAAAAAAAAAAAAAAAAAAAAAAAAAAAAAAAAGCCAGTGTCAGAGTCCACATGGTAAGGATGGCATAAAAATGCATTTATTTTGCTCATCCAAGGCTTAATTTAGTCCTACTTTGGGTCACCTCTGCACAAGGTACTAGAAACAGACTGATTATCAACATAGTCCATGGGGGGACTATGTCAAAACATAAACCGTTTTTAAGGCAGCAATAACTTCTATTTCTGGCAGTTTGGTGGAATAGACATACTGAATTACCCTCTTGTTTGAAACACATACTGAATTACCCTCTTGTTTGAAACAATTAAAATACTAAGCTGACCTGGCACAAAATAATAAGAAAAATTTAAAATTAAAACAAATATGAGTTTAAAAACCTTGGAAGATAAATTACAGATAAATTAGTCTTTAATTTTGATGGCTTCATGGGGTAAAGACAGAAATAAAGACTAGGATGCTGGCATGATTCGGGGGTGGGGGCCTAAAACCAGACTCCTGCATAGGTGCTAAGGTGATGTATCCCCTGCTAAGTGGAGAAATAGAGCTTAATACGCTTTGAGTTGTGTTAAGATCTGTATTGAGAATCAGTAACACTGAGAGTCTTTCAAGAGTTGTGTTCTGAATTCACACACCCAGAATGGACTGATTAGCTTCAAGCTAATAATTTAACTGCAAATTGCTCTGAATCAGAGGTTCCTCCAGAGACTGGCTGAAGAAAGCCCAGAGTCTTTCTAAGGAACTCAACTTGAACTCACATCTCAACAAATTCTTATAAACAAGGTTGAAAGAAAAATGTTTCACTTACAGTCAAAAATCACAAAACAAGATCCTAAGAGTGAGAACCAGCAGAAACAACACAGAGCAGAAACAGACCCACAGAGACTTCAGGTATTAGAATTAACAGACATAAAATATAAAATTATTATGCTACATATTCTTAGAGAAATAAATAGAATAAATATATGACCAGAGAATAAGGGACCAAAAAACAAACAAAAATGACCAATCAGATTTAAAGGAACAGCACAACACTACTAGAAATGATACTTATGGTAATTAAAATTAAAAACCACAAGGGCAAATGAAGCCGCTAAGCAGACTCATCTAAGGGAGGGAGCAGAGGAAGTCTAAAGTATTGCTACACAGTTTGACATAAGTATATCTGTCTCTGTCCATCTTTACACGTTTGTCTCTCTTGCCATTGACCTAGTCTTGCATGGTTCTATCCTGTATGCCACTTGCTTTTCCTTGGGCCAACGAAGATACCTTTGCACTCAGGCATGAGGTTGAGTTGCTGAACTAGGAATGGTTCTGCCACAGTTCTGCTCTGCTTTGAGGTGCATGAGTGAGGGCTACAATCTCTGGTTACCATCAAGAATCTGAGCTATTGTTATCCCTGGGTGTCCGCTGAGTAGCAGAACTAAAAGAGTCCTGTGGAGAGCTGCCCTCCTCTCCTGCTTAAGTGAGAGAAGAATTTTCACCCTATATAACCTGACAGGAATTTTCCCTCACAGGGTTTTGAACAGACTGATCCATGACCCATGGGACAGAAAACTGTGACTGACTGCTGACTCACTGTGATGTTTTTATGTACACAGTGGCCCAAATGCATTTCATGCTCTATTCTGTGCTGAGCTATTTTGAAAACCCGAATAAATAGGGCCTCTGTGGGAGATTTTAGGATCCAAGAAAATAGCATTTTGAATTATTACCTACTTTTATAATGTTCATGAGTTAATGTTTCCCAAAGGATCTAAAATTTTCTCAATACATATTTTTGGCTAAGTTGGATCTGATATTGCATTGTCATATTTTCTTTCGCCAGAAAGATTCTGGGGGCAATTTGAAACCAATGCTTACATCCAGAGACCAGACTAAGACCACCAAGTATTTAAGAAACTCTTGGTGGGGAGGACTAGGGGAGGGACAGTAGCGGGGTGGGGAGGTGGAGGACAGATGACACGAGGAGAAATGCCAGATATAGGTGACCGCGGGATAGAAGCAGCAAACCATTTTGCCATGTGTGTACCTATGCAACAATCCTGCATGGTTTGCACATGTACCCCAGAACCTAAAGTACAATTAAAAAAAAGGAAGAAACCTGAGTATAACCAGCAGATTCCTGTTTACTCCCTTGAAGATAGTATGGGATTTTGTTCAATTAATTTCTAAAAGAATTTACTAACAATGCTATAATAAAGGCAGCCCATATCCAAAGAGGGTAGAATGATTTGTCAATTTATTCATTTATGTTCTGTGTATAGTTCGACTGACCAGTACAATTATAGATTTATTTTTCAATGTGGATATTTTTTAATATGTCAAATTTCTGATAGGCTTGTTTCAAGAGAGCCTGGGCATATGTGATTCTAACCATGAGGCTCTATGTTTGCATGACTATGGATATTTATGTTTGAAGATTAAAATGCAGTTAAGGATTAGAAATGTCATTAAGTATTACTAAATACAAAGCCCAAATCAGGTACTAGCAATGACTGAAAGAAACACCCCAGCTGTAAAGTGCTCAAGTAGCTGACAATCTAATAATAGAAATACTTAAAATATATGTGATCAGTGGTGGGTTTTTTAAAATTATTTTTAAGACTTTCTTCATGTATTTAACTTTGTTATATTTAGTTCATCTTTTCATCATTCTCCTTTCACTGTGACTCTACTAAATATCTGGCCACTTCTAGATATTAACAAGATCACATAAGCAGGAGGTGAGGCAGAATTTCCTGTTATTAGGCCAGGAAGAAGTGCGTATGTCTTTACCTTATCTCATGTAAGGTGCTTTGCCACCTGCCCTCATCCCCAGCCTCCTGAAGGAACCCATGAGAGATCTGCTTGTAGAGAATGTAGCCCTTGAAGAGGGGCCAACTGGCAGCTTGTTCAGGGTAACAGGTGATCTATTCAAGCAGCAAAAAGCTTGATTGATCTCCTTGCTCATTACACGCTTACGCCATCTGCTTTGCCAAGAGATCAGAGTCATGAAAAAAGAAGGAATTGGACTGCAAAGTTGTCCTTTAAGTATTGGGGAGCCTGTTTTCTACAAGAAGGAATAAGCCTGTTAGGCCCATTTATAGAAGACAAGGAGAGACAAAGAGGAGTTATAAATAGGGAGACCTGAATTTAAAAATAAAAAATAAGACATTTCCCATGATGGAAGCTTTCTATTTAGCCCGCCTAGAAATTAAGTAAACCACACTTGCCTAGTGGCATTGAACTAGGATCTGAGTTATCATATGATAGGAATACTACAGAAGGCATTCTAATCCTAGGTAGAAGACAGGACTGGATAAACTTCTCATTTATTAGGTAGAAGATGAGATTAATAAACTTCTGAATTGAAAGTTCTACTGTATCATTTTTTAAAAAATAAGATTTTGGTCTCATTATCAAAGTCAAAAGCAAAAGATAAAGAAGAAAATTAAAATATGCTCAAAAGTCACACCCCTCAAAAACAGTATTGTTGCAATTGCTGTGTACAATTCTGTGCATTTTACAGATGTAGAAACTCCACATACAAAAATTCTTTTCAATAAAAATGTTTTTTTGACATAAAACTTAATTTTTTACTTAAAATATAATATACATCTTTCTTGATCAGCAAATGAGCTCCACATCAAATAATTTAAATAATACATAGTATTTTGTGTGGTGAAATAAACTTTACTTGCTGTTTTTAAACTTTGTTTTCTATCTGCATTTTCCTGCAGTTTAAAAATGATAGGATCAACATATTTAAAAAGAAAATAATCATGCACATTTTTTGTAAGTTGTAAGTGGTTTGTTTTCCCCAAATCATAAAATGTAATTTCATAATTTTGTGCTTATTGAGTAAAATGAATTTCTTCTTTTTTTAAAATGACTAAGGGACACACATGCAGGCAAATACTACCAGCTAATTTGGGGTTGGTAGATACTATAAAAGGGAAGACTATTTTCTTTACCTTCTAATTAATTGCCTATGAGTTACATATCTTTTAGAACCCCTCTTTCCTTGTATTTAATACCACCTCTATCCCTTTTAGCTAAATATACTGAAAAGAGAAGAAGTTGTAGTGCCTAGGAATTTAGTAGTATTCCCACATGGCATCGAGTCTAAAATGGAAAGCTTTTTTGAACAGATATATTACATTTCTGTCCTATTCACTAAATCCTGGCCAATCTGAAGGGTGTGTAACAGGAAAGTATATATGTAGAACAAGGAAAAATCAATAAGCTGGAGACTTGGAACTGATTTTCCTTTGCTACATTTCTAGGAAAAAGCAATATCATTGGAAATAGTCCTGGACAAGGATGTATTAGCTCTTTTGTGTTGCTGCAAAGGAGTACCTGAGGCTAGGTAATTTATAAGAAAAAGTGGTTTATTTGGCTCATGATTCTGAAGGCTGTGCAGGAAGCATAGGGCCAGCATCTGCTTCTGCTGAGGGTGTAGGCTGCTTCCACTCATGAAGGGGAGCCAGTGCATGCAGAAATCACATAGCAAGAAAGAAAGCCAAGAAAGGGAGAGGGGAGGTGCCACTCTTTTTAATAACTAGCTCTTGCAGGACCTATGAGAGAACTCACTCATTACCAATAGGATGACACCAAGGCATTCATAACGGATCTACCCCATAACTGAAGCACCTCCCATTGGGCCCCACTGCCAACACTAAGGATCCAATTACAACCTGAGATTTGGAGTAGTCAAGCAAACTAAACTATAGCACAGACACTTTACATTAAAATATGTTTCCTATTAAAATTATATAATATTTGTAATATTCTTAATTCGTATAAAATAATTCAGTGTAAAGGCTTGAAGCAATTTACAAAATCTAAAATTATTCAATGTTTGCATCGTAAGGATGAACTGGAGATATTTGTTATGGTTTCCTTCTTATGCAGCTATATTTTTCTAAAATTCTCTGTAGAATACAGCATACTGTTTTTAAAGGATCTTTCTTAGCTTTTCTGTTTTAGTTTTAATTATGTCTTTTATCTGTATCTGTATGTTAGTTTGATAAAGTGAACCATTCCCTTTTATTCCCTTCAAAAATTGGTTTTTATCTTTCTATAGTCAGTGAATATGATTTTACTTCACAGGTTGATATGGTTCGTCTCGCCATTATTAATAACCTGTTGAAATAATACCTCTTCATAATTAGGATATAAATTATTTATTTATTAAAAAATTCTGACAAAAATATACCTGCAGGTACCCAATGGACTAAGCAAAATGTTGCTAATAAAGACCCAAGAGTGCTTACTTTGGTGACCATAGGCAAGTTTTATAATTTTCAAATGTCAAAGGTGTTAATTAATTTTACTCTTTCCAAGATAGAAAATAATGCTTACTGCTTGAAAGTTCATTGATATAAATCAGTGCTGCATAGGAATTAATACCAGGAAAAATGGATACACATAAGGGAAAGAAAAGCTTAATAAACTACTCAGATGGATATGCGGAGCACAGAGATGAAGTAAGGGTTTAGGAGTTACCACTGCAGGAAGAGTTGCCTTTTTCCCTTATGCTTACAATGTTAGCACAGACAGAGTCTTCTATTGAATTATTTTACCTTAGCAAATTGCTACTTTTACTTATATAGGAAAAGTTTGCTTATTATTTTCTGTTTCTTCGGCACATCTTTGCATTCTGTTCTTGTTGTGTCCCACAGGATTAGTAGCTAGGTTACACTTTCTGTCAAATCATGATGCCAGTGTAGGCTTTTTACATCATGTTACATAGCCTGCATGTCATAGTATGAAAAATTCTTGATCCCAGCTTTGCTTTTCACGCATGCTAGTTGTCATATGAAAAATGCCTTCAGCTGCAAATAGGAAAACACCAGTAAAGGTAGCTTAGACAAATAATGAGTGTGTTGATTTCCACAGTTTTCACCATGCATGTTCTTGTTTCACAAGATTGTTGCTTCATAGTCCCATATGGCTGCTACAGTTTCAGACATCACAGCTACATTTTCATCACTAGCCCTTATATAATTACCCTCTGTCTTTGTAGAACTCACCTCATTTCTTTATTTTTAGTTCCAAACAGCCATTTATTTCATGTCATTATGCCAGACCTTACCCTTCTTATCAAATTAAAACCATTTCTACATAAATGGGTATAAAAATGTCTGACAATTTTATAACATTTTGTTGTGTATACTTTCTAAATGCTAGACATCATAATTCTAAAGACAGAAAAGTGTTATTAGTTGATTTTTATTTTTATGTGGATACATCCATAGCTTTTTCAAAGTATCAAAATAGTAAAACATAAAGGATCCCAAAGTAATTGTTTCTTTAAGCATAAAGATACACTTAGGCATTTTGACTGATGTAAGTCTGTTTACATATACATTTTTAGGCATCACTTTATTACAATGCTAATTTCTAGGAGGAAAAGTTCTCTTCATATTTAACACTTTATCTTCAACAACTAAAACCTCCTGGCATATTGTAAGTCTTATTATAAAAATGAATAACTATCTTTTTCATTTATGCTTTTCATCATTTTTTGCATATTTTGTTTGTTTGGTGGGTTTACAAGTTTATGTATTACAAATAGTATGAAGGGCCACTTATTTTTACTTTTGAAGTCCTGATATTCATTAATAGACTTATTTCCTAAAGAGATATCTAACCACTGTGGACAAAAAAAACAGTAAATTTCAAGGGTTTCATTACTTTGAAACATTATGTCTATATATCTGATATACAAAGGCAAATCTACTCCCTGTTATCTGGTGGGCACAGCCCATGGATATGGAACTTATCATCATATATTGAAAATTATTTTTGTTAAGGCATGGAAAGATAAATATTCATCCTAATTTCTATTGAAAACAAAAGCAGTATGAATGTACTATATGTGAGAAAGAAAATGATTTTTTGCCTACTTCATGGCAGGCTAATTTTCAGTTCAGAAAGATCATACATTTAAATATCCTCTTTGAAATCTTCTTAAAGGGTACAGGAAATTGTGTACTTAAAGTAGATATAATTAAAAAAAATACTGAGCATGTTGAGACTTTATTCTCCATGCCATTTTTATTTTAGCATTTTCTACTTTTATTCAGCTTGTCCCATTTTCTAGCATTTTCTACTTATATTCAGCTTGTCCCAGTTTGACTTAATAAAATTCCAGTGGAAACCATTTTTACTTCAGAATAGTACATTGGAACCATCAAGAGACCTGCTAGAATCCCTCCAGAAAGAACAAAACGCTGAATAGACTGAGAAAGAACTGGCGATTCACACTTCAGTAAATGTACAAAAACATATAAAGTATTTCCTCCCTTAACTGCTGATATAAAGACATTCTGCATACTCTCAATGTGTGCTCTCATTTACGGGAAATATCTTCTTATGGAACTATCAAATGCAAGGCAAACAAAATAAACAAAAACACTTTTAATAAAAATGCAAGGGAAATAAATATCCAGGCTTGAGATTTCTTCTACTTGAAGATTAGCATCATAGTTTCAGCATTCAGCATTTGTTCTCTGCATCAACATTTGTTTTGCATTGGAAATAATACATAGAATATACTTAGGAATTTTGAAAATGAAGTAGTTCGAAGGAGGCATTACTACCATCATACTATCTGCTGGTCAGTAATGACTGGGGACTGACTAACAGAAAGTTTGGTCTTTTCTTTCCATTTCCCACAGCAAAATATACATACACTTTCATGAGTAGAAATTTCTTAAGATATGTTTAAAGAGCAATTGCTAATATTTTGTGATGGCTTACTGTGATTCAGGAATTGTCTTTGCAAAGGACTTTCCATATAGTTATTCTTGCAAAAATTCTAGTTTAAGTATTCCTTTGTCTATATAGTGTGAATAAGAAAACTGAGCTATAAGATGATAAAGCAGCTTGCCTAAGGTCATACAGTCAGTAATCAGAACATAAATTTTAATGTAGCTCTGGGTTCTTAATTTTTATTCTGCAGGAATGAGTGAACCCCACATAACTACTAAACACTTCCAGAAAATTTTAAGATCAAAAGACTTCTCTGAGGTTAAGCAAAGCAATATGTATTTTTAACAGTTTTTTTCATGGTATAGATAAAATTGTTATATTTTTATGTATTGTATTAGTTTGTTCTCATGCTTCTATAAAGAACATATCTGAGACTGGGTAATTTATAAAGTAAAGAGGTTTAATTGACTTCCAGTTCCACAGGGATGGAGAGGCCTCAGGAAACTTACTATCATAGTGGAAGGGGAAGCAGCCACATTCTTTTTCACAAGGCAGTAGGACAGAGAAGAATGAGTGCCCAGTGATGGGGGAAGTCCCTTATAAAACCATCAGACCTCATGAGAGCTAACTCACTATCACAAGAAGAAAATGGGAGAACCACCACCATAATTCAATTATCTCTACCCGTTCTCTCTGGTGACACATCGGGATTGTGGAAACTACAATTCAAGATGAGATTTGAGTGGGGATGCTAAGCCTAACCATATCATTCCTCCCCTGTCCCCTGCCAGATCTCATGTCCTCAAAATTCAAAACATAATCATGCCCTCCCAACAGTCCACCAAATGTCTTAACTCATTCCAGCATTAACTGAAAAGACTAAGTCCAAAGTCTCATCTGAGAAAAGGCAAGTTCCTTCCTCCCATGATCCTGTAAAATTAAAAGCAAGTTAGTTACTTCCTAATACAATGGTAATATAGGCATTGGGTAAATACAACTATTCCAAATAGGAGAAATTGATGAAAACAGAGGGCAACAGGCCCCATACAAGTCTAAAATCCAATAGGGCAGTTGTTAAACCTTAAAGTTCCAAAATTATCTCCTTTGACTCCATGTCTCACAACCAGGTCATGCTGAGGCAAGAGGTAGGCCCCCGCAGCTTTGGGAGGCTACACCCCTGTGGCTTTCCAAGGCATAGCCCTCCCTCTGGCTGCTTACATGGGCTGGCATTGAGTGTCTGTGGCTTTTCCAGGCACACCATGCAAGCTGTCAGTAAGTTTACCATTCTGGTGTTAGAAGGACAATAGGCCTTTTCTCAGGACTTCACCAGGCAGTGCCCCAGTGGTGACTCTGTATGGAAGCTCCAATCCCATATTTTCCTTCTGTAATGGCCGAGCAGAGTTTCTCCATGAAGCCTCTACCCCTGTAGAAAATTTCTGCCTAGACATCCAGGCATTTCCATACATCCTCAGAAATCTAGGTGGAGGTTCCAAACTTCAGTCTTTGACTTCTGTGCACCTGTAGGCCCAACACTAAGTATAAGCCACCAAGACTTGGGGCTTGCACCCTCTGAAGCAATGGCCTGAGCTGTAAATTGGTCCCTTTTAGCCATGGCTGGAGCTAAAACACTGGAATGCAGGACACCATGTCCTGAGTCTGCATAGAGCAGGGGTCCCTGGACCCAGCCCAGGAAACCATTTTTCCTTCCTAGGCCTCCAGGCCTATAATGAAAAGGGCTGTTGTGAAAGTCTCTGACATTCTTTGGAGACATTTTCTCCATTGTCTTGATGATTAACATTTGGCTTCTTGTTACTTCTGCAAATTTCTGCAGCTGATTTGAATTTCTCCCCAGAAAATGGGGATTTCTTTTCTATTGCATTGTCACACTGTAGATTTTCGAAACTGTAATGCTCTGCTTCCTCTTGAACGCTTTCTTGCTTAGAAATTTCTTCTGCCACATATTCTAAATAATATCCCTCAAGTTCAAAGTTTTCCACGTCTCTATGGCAGGGGCAAAATTCCACCAGTGTTTTGCATAGCAAGGGTCACCTTTACTCCTGTTCTCAGTAAGTTCCTCATCTCCATCTGAGACCACCTTAGCCTGGACTTTATTATTTGTATCACTATCAGCATTTTGGTCAAAACCATTAAAAAAGTTTCTGAGAAGTTTCAAACTTTTCCACATCTTCTCTCTTCTGAGCCCTTCAAGTCTCTAGGAAGTTTCAAACTTTTCCACATTTTTCTGTCTTCTTCTGAGACCCCAAACTGTTCCAACCTCTGCCTGTTACCCAGTTCCAAAGCTGCATCCACATTTCTGGGCATCTTTACAACACCACCCCACTCTATGTGATCCCAATTTACTGTATTAGTCCATTCTCATGCTGCTATAAAGGACATATCTGACACTGGGTAATTTACAAAGGAAAGATGTTTAATTGACTCACATTTCAGCATGGCTAGGGAGCCCTCAGGAAACTTACAATCATGGCAGATGGGTAAGCAAAGATGTCCGCAAAGATGTCCTTCTTCACAAGGCAGCAGGAAAGAGAAGAATGAGTGCCCAACAAAGAGAAAAACCCTTAATATGAAGAATTTCACACATGAATAGGATGGGGGAAACTACCATGTGATTCAATTATCTCCACCTGGTCCCTCCCACAACACATGGGGATTATGGGAACCACATTTCAAGATGATATTTGTGTCAGGACACAGACAAACCATATCAATTGTCTATACTAGAAATTACAGTAGAAATGATGCTGATATAGTTTGGATATTTGTACCTTCCTAAATCTAATGTTGAAATGTAATCCCCAGTGTTGGAGGTGGGGCCTGACTGGTCATGGGGGTGGAGTCCTCATGGCTTGGTGCTATTCTCAAGTTAGTGAATGAGTTCTCATGAGATCTGATTGTTTAAAATTACGGCACTTCCCCTCCCTGTCTCACTGCCTTTTTTTCCATGTGAGATGTCAGCAGCTCCCCCTCTTTGCCTCTGCCATGATTGTAAACTCCCTGAGGCCTCACCAGAAGCGGATGCCGTCACCATTCTTCCTATGCAGACTGCAGAACCCTGAGCCAATTAAAGATCTTTTCTTTATAATTTACCCAGCCTTTGGTATTTTTTTATACCAATGCAACAACGGCATAACACAAACTGTTGGGCACACTGGAGAAGACAGACATATAAAATGACAGAAATAATGTGGTAGTTAATAACAATATCAGGAAGCACCAAGGGGTTCACCATAGCAGCCTTGTGCAAAAGGAGATTCACTTTGTAAAGAAGAATTGATTGTTATGTAGAAATCATGCAAACTTCTGTTAAGTGCAGTTTTGCTAAAGACTAATAAAAATGTATGTACTTAAGTTCTGCCATTGTTAGTCTTCTTCATAAAGGCTGGAGAATTCTCAGTTTCCATTCATATCATTTAACAGAAAGATTTCTGCTATTTACAAATTGAGGCAACTTGCTATGGCTAAAAGTCACGTTCATTTTTATAGCATTCTACTTATTTTAACATTTACTGATTTCTTACATTTATGCAGAAATAAACTATTTATTAATTGGATTCTTATCACATATTAAAATAATATACTATCCATTTTACTTTATGTATTACCTTAGAAAGGCATTACCAGAGAAACCTGAAGGTGATTAGAGTTGATGTTATTTCAGTTGATTTAAAGAGAGAACATATAGAATATCTTTAAATTTTCAGGTTTCCTTCCTCATTTATATCAATCAAAGTGAACGCAGTAGTAACCCTTTCCTTTTTAAATATTTATACTTCACTTCTAAAGTATCTCAAAGAACAGAGCAAGTTACATGTAAAGTTCAGCATCAGCAGTCTGAAAATACCGAAAAGCGCCTCATTGTCTGCACAGCATGGAGCCTTCCCCTGACCTAAATGGATCAAGAAAAATCACAATTGCAAATATGTTTTCAGAGCCAACTATATACTAGATTTTGGTAAGAAACTTGGTAATTTAAAACATTCTTTAAGCTATAACCTTTACTTTCAAAAAGCCTACATAAATTTGATCAAAGTTTACTGAAGTGTACGCTGACACACATAACACAACTTGTTTTTCTTTTTCTATTTAGTTACGTGACACTGACCTCTTCTAGTTTTACTATGAAAAAGGACATCACTGCTTCCTCTTCATTGTGCTGCTTCTCAAAGGCCAGTGGTCTATCTTTTTCCTGTCTTTCACTTTCTCTTGGTAATGTTTGAGTGTCCCTATGATAAGTCTGTGTGTATGAGTGTTAAAATGTTAAGCTCAAATCCAGACCTGTCTGTGAACTTCATTCGTAAATGTCTGAGAGCCTGATAGACATCACCACACATATATCTCACTGGTTTCCCACCACCAATTTATATAAAATGACTTTTCCTCTCCTAGTTAAATTGACCTCAACTTTCCCATGTATGATAATTTTTTTTCAACTTCCTTTTAACTTCACTCCATCCTTGATTTTCCCTTTGATTTATCCCTTGGCCTGTTCCTCAGATAAAATATGGAATGTGGTTTCTACATACTTTATTCTCTACCTTCTATCATACCACTCTAACAAAATCAAGTTATGTTTTATTCAACGTATCATCCTAGTCTCTCATCTGATCCTCTGGCTTCTCAGATACTTTCATAGCTCCCTATTTTCTACTATTTTTGTTAGTAACTAAGTTTAGCTGCTACGACCTGAAGAACAATGTCTTAAACAAGATTAAAAGGTATTTATTTGTCTCTTAAGTCTGGAGGCAGACAATTTACAGGGAGAGCAGTGGTTCCATGATATTGTCAATGATTCAATCTCCTTGGCTCTTCCTGAGCTTCTAATCTTAGAGCATGATTTTTATCATCCTGGCAGCAAGATAGTGGCTGTAGCTCCAGTCATTGTATTTGATGTTCAAAAAGAAAGAAGGGGAAATAGGGGAAGATAAACGGCAATATGGGTTAACAAAGTCCCTTTAAATAGCTTTCTTGGACGCTTCTCTCAACATCTTTACTTTACATTGGTCATCCAAATCTTCAAGAGAAATGGAAAGATGGTTTTTAGGTGAGCAAATTGCCTCAGTCAAAACAGGTTTCTGTTAGTGAGGTGAAGCAGAGGAATACATATTGAGTCAGTGACTAACCATATCTGTTTGTTTTTAGCAAAGAGAATTCAAGGTGTTTTATAAAATGTAAGTTTCATGAGTAGGACAGAAAGGATTGAGGTATTCACTCCTATCTCATACCACAGTTTATCCGACCTCTGTGGTATCTCCTTTACTATTCCTATTTTCCTTCTATTTTCCCCCTACCTGTCTGAATTTTATGTATCTTTTAAGATCAGTGCAACTGTTTTTTCTCAAAATTTTTCATTTTCTACACTAAATTTGAACTAATCTCTCATAAACCTCTCAAACATTTTATTTTAAGATATTATTTACAATATTACATATATGTGATATATTTTGTTGTTTCCACAAGATTATAAGATATTTGAGCAGAAAAATAATATCTTACTCATCTAAATCTCCATATCCATAAATAATTACAATAAGATCATGGGTAGTCAATAAATGTTTGCAAATGATTGAAGACAGCATGATTGCATAATGTACTGTATCAGGGAGCTCTGTTCTAAGATTTAGCTATTGTTGATTCATTTGTTCACTTGTTGACCTTGCCAAACAATTTGCCTTCTGGTTAGCAACCTGAGAATGTAAGCAGATTATATTAGACTGATTGTAACACTGCTGATAAAGACATACCTGAAACTGGGACAAAAAGAGGTTTAATTGGACTTGCAGTTCCACATGGCTGGGGAGGCCTCAGAATCATGGTGGGAGGTGAAAGGCACTTCTGACATGGTGGCAGCAAGAGAAAAATAAGGAAGAAACAAAAAGCAGAAACCCCTGATAAACCCATCAGATCTCGTAAGACTTATTCACTATCACAAGAATAGCATGGGAAAGACAGACCCCCATGATTTAATTAGCTCCTGCTGGGTCCCTCCCACAACATGTGGGAATTCTGGGAGATGTAATTCAAGTTGAGATGGGGTGGGGCGGGGGGAATACAGCCAAACCGCAGCAAAGACCATGGCGTTCTTCTTTCCTAAATTGATATACCAGATATTTGTTGAATTTCCATGCTTTGATTTCAATGTGTCTCCCAAAAGCACGTGTTGGAAACTTAATCTCTAGTGTGACAATGTTAAGAGGTAGGACTTTTGACAGGTGATTGGATCACGAGGGCTTCACATTCATGAATGAATTAATGTCAGTAATAAAAGTGATTCAGTGTCTGAGTTGGATCAGAGGCAGAAGCTCTTGCTATGGGATGATGCAGCAGGAAGGCCTTCACTAAGAGTCAGTACCTTGATATTAGACTTCCCAGCCTCTAGAACTGTGGTAAATTTTTTCTCTTTGTAAATTACTCAGTTTGTGACATTCTGTTATAGCAACACAAAACAGATAAAGACAATCCACAGATCAATAATTATGCTCAGTTTTAGAAAAGAAAACATAAATAAAATATCAATTCCACCTTAAGAAGAGTTCAACATATAGTGGGAAATAAAAGTGGAAGGAGAGAGAGAGAGAGACAGATAGAAAGAGAAAGAGAGAGAGAGCGAGAGAGAGAGGCTAGAATTCAAAAAATTGCAAGCGTGTAGTAAAGAAGTTTTTAATAAATTCATGCATCTGAAAAAATAAGTAGGTTTTTATTAGATTTAGAAAGGAAAAAATCTTTTTTTTTTGTTTTTGCAGAGACATCAGCATGAACAAAACAGTAGAAATATGAAAGGGCATAGAAGCCTACAAGAATCACTGTACTTTTGCCTAGTGCCTGTGTAGGATGGGGGAAGAGAATGAAGCAGCTTGGTAGGAGTAGTAGACAAGTAGACTCATGGACAATACTAAGGGAATTACAGTTTATCTCAGTGGTAACAGGAGTTGTTTCCAACTGTTCATATGCTTTCTAGCTGAATTTGAGTTACAGGGGGTTGAGATAATTATTCTTGTCAAATCAAGATGCTGTCTATTTAACTTTTCTTCTTCACCTTCATCTTCAGGCAGCACTTCTAACTTTCTCCCAGAGCATGATCCCATCTAAAGATATCAATAGTAATGTAATATTATTAACTATAATGTAGCCATTTTTCATATTTTAATTTCTCCAGTTTTACCATAATAACTTGTATAGCTGTGTGTGTGTGTGTGTGTGTGTGTGTGTTTGTGTGTGTGTGTGTGTTTTCTGATTCAGAGGACCTTCAAAGTTCATGTATTGCATCCTCATATTCTAGTCTTGAAATCTAGAACCATCCTCACACTTTTGTTATTTATAAAATCAAATCTTTGAAGAACATGGGATAGCTGCCCTCTTGAAACTTTACATACTTAATTTTTGTAATTGTTTTCTCATGATTAAAGTTAAACATTTTCTAAGAATACTATATAGATAATACAGATAATATTGTTGTATATGTAATATACATACATATATAACGTATACACACACACACACATATATATACACCTTAGTTTCCCTGTTTCTAATGACAGGTCGATACCTTAGTTTCCCTGTTTCTAACTACAGGACAATAATCTTCATTGGGCTATAGCTTTCCACATATCACCTATCCATAACTCCAGAGATAGAAACTCACACTGCCTATGCTAATGATGATCAATGACAACAGTGTGTGAACATTTGTGCTCAAATACCAAGAACATAATTTTTGAGCAGAGTTGTGATGTGCTCAGGCACGTGGTTTTGAAAGGTTAAATTGTGCTAGTATACAAAGCTAATTAGAGTGGAGAAAGTGGAGACAGAAAAGCAATTAGAAGATAAATAACAAAAATTTAAAAGAGAAACGAGGAAAGGCTGGTTTAGTATAGTAGTTGTAGTGGTAAAGAGCAGGACAGATGAATATTATTAATAGAATTTCTGGAAAAATGAGAATACAAAGTTAACTTTATTAATCATTTGCATAGTTAGACCTATTTTAACTCTAAGAAAAAAATGATCATGGTAAGGTAGTAGAGTAGATGAACAGAGAACTGGGAAATTGAAATTCTTCCTAGGCTAACAGAGCTGCTCGAGCCTTGAGTGTGGGCCACAGAGTCCTTGCTGATTTGATTTATTTTGAAAAGTCCAGACAATAACATTTTTATCTTGTGTATCTCATATATCCAATTATAAGAAAGCCAATTGGCAAATTTTATTCAGGAGAGGAAAAAATACATTAATAGGAAATTATGGTGTAGTGGTCAAGAATATATTCTCTAGAGAGTAATTTCAGGGAAGATGGCAACGTAGGAAGCACCAGGAATCCAACTCCTCATCTAGTCAGCAATTATAATGGCAGCATCTGTCCAATATAACTGTTTTGGTACTGTGTAGTATATTAAAAGTTTGTGAGTTCTAGAGGAAGGCGTGGTTGTTAAATTGCAGTTAATGTCAGTTAGGAATAACTCTTAGGGCAGTAGCAGCTACCTATCCTCTGTTTTACAGCTTTATGGGAGCTGACTGTACATGTGTTTATGGAAGAACTTACAAGTAGCTTGCGGGAGTCAGGATGGGCCATAAAGACCCTGCCCTTTAAATATTATGGACTTGCTTTCTGATACAAAAGTGGAAGTGCAGACACAAAAGTGGGCACCCATCGTTGCATCCCCTACCAATGTTGCAAGCCTCTTTCTCTCTCACCTTACGGTTGAAGTGATTTCTGGGAGATTTAATGGTCTAGCATATTTTCTTCCGTCATTTTCTTTTTTCTTCTTGTGGGAGACAGGCAATTAAGAACTGGAATATTCAAAAGCAATCATATATGAAGGATAATTCAGAAAGTCACATCACATGTCTAGGGAGAGGCATATAATCAGAGAAGAACTGAGAAGACCATAAGTTTACACTCAGGCTTTGTGAAGAGAACCCCTACAACAGTCAAAAGACAACTACCAATAAGCCTAGGAAAGGGGGATTTTCTTATATCTGAGGTTACTACATTAAAAGGTTAATTTAGCTAATTTTCAACAAAAAATTACCAGTCTTGCAAAGAAACGTTAAAGTAAACCAGTGCAATAAAAATTAAAATAAAAAGTCAACAGAAATCATCCCTGAGAAATACCAGATGGCAGCCTTACTAGAAAAAGACCTAAGAACACTCAAGAGTTAAAGATTTTACCAAAGTCAAGAAAATAATAGATTGACAAAATAAAAATATAAATAAAAATAAAGTATAAAAAGGACATACCATCCCAAATTCTACAGCTGAAAATTGTAACAATTGATACTAACAACTAACTTAGCCTCAAAAACACAGCAGGAAGGAGGAAGAATCCGTGAAGTTGAAGATAGGACAATTAAAATTACCAAGTTTTAGGAACAAAGGTTTTTAAAAAATGGAAAGTGAACAAAGCCAAAGGGTCTCTGGGACACCATCAAGAGAAGCAACATACACATTGTAGGAATACTAGAAGAAGAAAAGAGAAAGGGGCAAAGAGATTATTTAAAGAAATAATGGTTGAAAAGTTCCCAAATGAAATAAAGGACAAAATATAAATATCCAATAAGCTCAACAAACTCCAAGTAGGATAAACTTAAAGGGCTCTACACCAAGACACATTATAACCAAATAGTCATAGCAAAGATGAAGAGAGAACCTTGAAAACAGCAAGAGAGAAGTGACTCATTACATAGAAGGGATCCACAAGAAGATTATTAGCACATTTTAAATGAGAAACGCTGAAAGCCAGAATGCAGTAGGTTGATATATTTAAAGTGCTGAAGAAAAAAAAATCCAAAGAATGAGAACTCTGTATCTGAAAAGACTCGCTTTTAAAAGTGAGGGAGAAATTAATACATGTCCAGACAAATAAAAGCTGAGGGAATTCATTATAACTAGACATGTCCTTTAAAAAATAATAAGGAATTCTTTCAGGTTGAAATAAAAAAACTGAGACAGTAACTCAAAGCTGTGTGAAAGAAAATAAAATTTCTGGTAAAAATAAATTCCCGAATAAGTATAAATGTAAGTATTGCTTCAACTTAGGTTTATATTCCATCTTTTTTATGTTATTTAAGATACTAATGCATAAGAACTATTATAAGTAATTTTGTGACATCAATAACAGAAAAATGTTGTAAAGAGGCTATATTAAAGAAGAAAATTTAGTATTTTATTGAAATTAAGCTGGTATGAGTTCAAATTAAATTGTTATATCTTAAATATCCCCATGGCAACTACAAAGAAAGTAGCTATAGAATATATACAAAGGAAATGAGAAGGGAATTTGAAAGTTTCAGTAAAATA
>NW_016107678.1:995396-1075610 GCF_001604975.1 Cebus imitator | reverse complement strand
AAAAAAAAAAAAAATTATAAAAATTTGTGCATATGATAGATCATCAAAATATTTGAAGCATTCACTAGTCTAAAATTTTCTGAAGCAAAAAGTGACATAATTGAATGGGCAAATAGGCAGTTCTACCATAATAGTATTACAATTCACTACCTTATTCTCATTAATGTATAGGACAACCATACAGAAGGTAAGTAAAAAAAAAAAAAAAAAAGGTGGGGGGAGGCTTGAATAGCAAAATAAAATTAACTATGTGTGACAGATATATACAGATACTGTACTCAAAAACAACAGAACACATATTTTTTTCAAATGTACATGAGATGTTTTTTAGAATAGACTATATGTTAGGCCACAAATCAAGTCTCCATGGGTATAAAAAGATACATACTAAATAAAGTCCTCTCTTATTTCCTTGAGCAGTGGTTTGTAGTTCTCCTTGAAGAGGTTCTTTACGTCCCTTGTTAGTTGTAATCCTAGGTATTGTATTCTCTTTGTGGCTATTGTGAATGGGAGTTCACTCATGATTTCACTCTCTGTTAGTCTGTTATTGCTGTATAGGAATGCTTGTGATTTCTGCACATGATTTTGTATACTGAGACTTTGCTGAAATTGCTTATCAACTTCAGCAAATTTGGGGTAAGGCCATGGGGTCTTCTAAATGTGCAATCATGTCATCTGCAAATAGAGATAATCTGACTTCCTCTTTTGTTAATTGAATACCCTTCATTTCTTTTTCTTGCCTGATTTCCCTGGCCAGAACTTCAATAGTAGGTTGAATAGGAGTGGTGAGAGAGGGCATCCTTGTATTGTGCTAGTTTTCAAAGCGAATGCTTCCAGTTTTTGCCCATTCAGCATAATATTGGCTGTGAGTTTGTCATAAATAGCTTTTATTATTTTGAGATATATTCCATTCATATTTTGAGATATATTCCATTCATAACTAGTTCATCGAGAGCTGACTTTTTTTGGAGGCCTTCTCTGCATCTATTGAGATAATCATGGTTTTTGTCTTTGGTTCTGTTTATGTGATGGATTATGTTTATAGATTTGCATATGTTGAACCAGCCTTGCATTCCAGGGATGAAGCTGATTTGATCATGATGGATAACCTTTTTGATGTGCTGTTGGATTTGGTTTACCAGTATTTCATTGAAGATTTTTGTGTCAATGTTCATCATGGATATTGGCCTGAGATTTTCTTTTTTAGTTGTGTCTCTGCCAGGTTTTGGTATCAGGATGATGTTGGTCTCATAAAATGAGTTAGGGAGGATTCTCTCTTTTTGTATTGTTTGAAATAGTTTCAGAAGGAATGGTACCACTCTTCTCTGTATCTCTGGTAGAATTTGGCTGTGAACTCATCTGGTCCTGAACTTTTTTTGGTTGATAGCCTATTAATTGCTTCCTCAACTTCAGACCTTGTTGTTGGTCTCTTCAGGGATTCAACTTCTTTCTGGTTTAGTCTTGGGAGGGTGTAAGTGTCCAGGAATTTGCCCATTTCTTCTTGATTTACTGGTTTATGTACATAGAAGTGTTTGTAGTAATCTCTGATGTTAGTTTGTATTTCTGTGGAATCAGTGGTGATATCTTCTTTATCATTTTTTTATTGCATCTATTTGATTCTTCTCTCTCTTCTTTTTTATTAGTCTGGCTAGCAGTCTATCTTTTTGTTGATCTTTTCGAAAAACCAGCTCCTGGATTTCTTGATTTTTTGAAGGGTTTTTTGTGTCTCTATCTCCTTCAGTCCTGCTCTGATCTTAGTTATTTATTGTCTTTTGCTACCTTTTGAGGGACATGGATGAAGCTGGAAACAACATTCTCAGCAAACTGACACAAGAATGAGAAACCAAACACCACTTGGTCTCACTCATAAGTGGGTGTTGAACAATGAGAACACATGGACACAGGGAGGGCAACATCACACACTGGAGGTCTGTCTTGGTTTGGGGGGGGGCTAGGTGAATGATAGCAGGGGGTGGGGGGATTGTAGAGGACTAACATTAGGAGAAATATCTAATGTAGATGCTGGGGAAACGGATGCAGCAAAACACCGTGGCACGTGTATATCTATGTAACAAACGTGCACAATCTGTACATGTACCCCAGAACTTTTTCTTTTAAGAAAAAAAAAAGATATGCGCTAAATAAAGTATGTTTTCTAACCACAATGAAAGGAAATTAGAAAAAAGAAAAACTCAAAAAAATTTTAGATTTTTGGAAATTAAAGCATTTTTTTTTTTTTTTTGAGAAAGAGTCTGAAGTCTGGAGTACAGTGGCACAATCTTGGCTCACTGCAACCTCTGCCTCCTGGGTTCAAGCAATTCTCCTGCCTCAGCCTCCTGAGTAGCTGAGATTACAGGCATGAACCACCATGCCCAGCTAATTTTTCTATTTTTGGTAGAGACAGGGTTTCACCATGTTGGCCAGGATGGTCTCGATCTCCTGATCTTGTGATCCTCCTGCCTCGGCCTCCCAAAGTGCTGGGATTACAGGCATGAGCCACTGCGAGCATTCTTAAATAATAATAGGGCCAAGTAATAAATCACAATGAAATAAAAACACAATATACCAAAACTTGTGGGATGAACCAACAGTGATACAAAGGAGAAAATTTATAGTAATAAACACATTTTAAAAGAAAAATAAATCCCAAATTAGCTACCTTACTTTACAACTTAGGGAAATACAAAAGAATAATTATATTATTAATAATATTAATAATAAAAAGGAATCATATACAATCCATAGCTAGCAGAAGGAAGAAAATAATGATCAGAGCTGAGACCAAAAGAATAAAAAATAGAAAACAATAGAGAAAATTTAGAAAACCCAAATTTTATTCTTTAGGAAATAATTAGAAAAATGGAAAATCTTTACCTAAATTGACTAAGAGAAAGAGAGAATATACTTAAATTGTCAAAATCGGGAATAAATTTTGGGACATTAAACTTATTCTACAGAGGTAAAAAGGGTTATAAGAGAGTACTATGAATAATTGTATGCCAACAAATTGCATAACCTAGATGAAATGAACAAATGCTAAGCAACATTAAACGTAAAAGTATGAATTATAAAGAAACAGAAAATCTGAATTGATCTAAAACTAGTAAGGCAAGAGAATCAATAATTTAAATTTCTGACAAAGAAAATCCCTGGACATGTTGAACCCACTGGTAAATTCTAGCAAACACTTAAGGAAGAACCGAAAAACTAGATTTTCTGAAACTCTTCCAAAGTAACTGAAGAGGAGGGGTTATTTTCAGATTCATCAGATGAGAACAGCATTATGCTGATACAAGAAAAGAATGCCACACAAGAATATTACTGATGAATACTGATGTAAAAATTCTGAAAAAAATACTAGCAAACCAAAATCAACAGCATATTAAAAGCATTATACAGCATGACCAACTGGAGTTTGTTCCTGGAATGCAAGAATGGTTCAGTTTTGAAATTCAATCAATTTAATTCACCACATTAACAGAATGAAAAACATAAAACATAAGAATAAGATGATTATCTCAATTGATACAGAAAAAAATTGACAAAATTTAACACTTTTTCATAATTTGAACACTCAATAAACTAGGAATAAAAGGAAACTACTTCAACATAATAGAAACCATTATGAAAACAAACACACAGATATCATCATTCTCAATGGCATAAATATGGAAGCTTTTTCTTTAAGATAAGAAAAAACACAAGTCCTGCTTTTGCCACTTCTATTCAACCCAGTATTGAAAATACTAGCCAGATAAATTAGAAATGGGAAAGAAATTATATATATCCAAATTGGAAATGGAATAAAATTATTGATGTTCACAGATAATATATTATACATAGAAAACCCTAAAAATTTCACAAAAATATAGTTACAAATCATAAATTTAGTGAAGTATCAGGATATAAAATCAACACAGAAAAATCAGTTAATAGGTTTCTATATACTAACAAAGAACAAATTGAAAAGAAAATTAGGAAACAGCTCCACTTACAGTAACTTCCTAAAGAATAGAAATACCTAAGAATTTACCATAGAGGCGAGAGACTTGTATATTGGAAACTACAAAACATTGCTGAAAGAAATTAAAGAAGACACAAATAAATGGAAAGATATATCCTATTTATGAATAGAATTACTTAAAATTGTTATGATATTAATACCTCAATGTTCCACAAATGTAATGCAAGTCCTATCAAATCCCAATGATGTTCCTATGATTTAAATATGGTTTGTCTCCTCTGAAACTTATGTTCTAATTCAATTATTCAATTTTCTTTTTCCTTTCTTTCTCTCTCTCTCTTTCTTTCTTTGTTTCTTTTTTCTCTTTCTTTCTTTCTTTCTCTCTCTTTCTCTCTCTTTCTTTCTGTTTCTTTGTTTCTTTCCTTTCTTTTTAAAAAAAATTTTAGACAAGGTCTAGCTCTGATTCCCAAACCAGAGTACAGTGCCTCAGTCATGACTCATGGCAACCTCTGCCTCCGAAGTTCAAGTGATCCTCATACCTCAGCTCCTCCCAGTAATGGGGACTACAGGCATGTACCACTTGCCTGCTTTATTTTTGTGTTTATTGGTAGACACAGAATTTTGCTATGTTACCCAGACTAGTCTTAAACTCTTGAGCTCATCTTGTCCATCTTGCCCATCTTGTCTTCCCAAATTTCTGGAATTACAAGCATAAGCCACCGTGCCAGGCCTGGTCTCAATTTTCAATAAAGTGGTGTTGGAAGGTGGGACTTAGTAGGAGACATTTTTGTCATGAGGGCAGATTTCTCCTGAATGGATTAATGTCCTATTGTGGGAGTGAGTTCTCCCTCTCAAGGTACTTGATGAATTCCTAGTGATTTTTCTTTCTGTGTAAGTCTTCCCCTTCTGCTTTCCACCACCAATTTAAGCAGCATGAGACCCTCACCAGATAAACTGTCCAGTATTTGTAAGTTTTCAAAATGTGAGCTAACTAAACCGCTTTTCTTTATACATTATCTGGTCTCAAATATTCTATTATAGCAACACAAAATGGACAAAGACAGTGTATTTTTTTTCAGAAATAAATAAATCAATATTAAAGTTCATATGGAATCTCAGGAAAACCAAAATAGTCAAAACAATCTTGGAAAAGAAGCATAAAGTTGGAGGACTCAGACTTCTTGTTTCAAAACTTACTACAAAGCTACAGTAAACAAAATAGTGTGGTACTGGAATAAAGACAAACATATAGACCAATGAAATAGAATAAAAAATCCAGAAATAAACACTCATATGTGATCAAATTATTTTTGATAAAGCTGCCAAGTCCACACAATGGAGAACAGACAACCTTTTCAAAAAATGGTTTTGGAAAAATCTGGACATCAACATGCAAAAGAATAAAGCTGGTCCCTTATCTAGCACCACATACAAAAATTAACTCAAAATTGAACAAATGCCTAAATGTAAAAGCCAAATTTATAACAACTCTTAGAAGAAAGACTTAAGACGAAATAATAAAAAGTTTCATGACACTGTATCTGGCAATGTTTCTGTATATAACACCTAAAATACAGGTTGCGACAAACAGAAAAATAGACAAATTGGACACCAAAATTAAAAGCTTTTGTATGCCAAAGACATCATCAACTGAGTAAAAAGACAACCCATAGAATGGGAGAAAATATTTACAAATCACATATCTGTTTTTATTTCTAATGTTGTTTTAGAGAGCAAAGGAAGTATGATTAATTCTCCCAGTATTAGGTATTGAATAGTACATGTATTTCAAGTAAAGATGTATATTTTAATTCATCTAGTTTGGTCATTACCTCAATAATTAAATTTTACCTCTGTATATTAAAATGGATTTTTGTCTACTCCTCAAAATGTAATGTGAATACACATATGATCTCTTTGGCTTCAGTTATTACACATAGATTTGGTGACTTATATTCTAAAGATTAGAGATACTACAGCCTACATTTTCTTCCTTCAATGAACATGCTCTAGAAAGGCTTGGATGGCCTTTTGCTCTGACAGTGCAGAAGAGATTATTTTATGGAAATAAGAAGTTGCTGACTTTTGAAGCTCTTCCTACCTGTGGGATCCTAGAATTCTGTAGGTTTGTAGGCTTCTGACCTTCAGCCGTGAGCACATTTGGGGTTGTTCTTTCCTTGACCTCTTGCTTCCTGTGACTTTACATTATCAACATCAACTTTCAATTTGGTGTCACAACTTGATGGCACACTGTTTCCAGTCACCTGGCAGAAAATGCCAATTCCTGTGCATCCATTTTCCACTTCTTAGTTATTTAGGACATGATTAAATTGTATGAAGCTCAGGGGAGACAATTTAAGGAAAGCATTCTGTATAAGGCTGACACACAGAAAAACTATGGGACTGAGAATCAGGAGACAGTAGCCACTGAATCCACTCCTTATGTGCAACATGCTGAGTAGGGTGCTAGAAAGCATCTCACCAAGGAGCAACATTTATTGGCGCTGAGATGCAGGTCTCCCTGTAGATAACCTAAGTGGTTTCTGTGACCTAGTTTCCTCTCTACCATGTAAATCTGACCATCCACAGCTGGAAATATAAGCAAAGCACTCCAGTTTGCTTGGAGAAAAAAACTGAGGCAGACACAGGCAGGAAGTATTCTATTATTTATATAAGCATTCTAATGGCAAATCGGGTATGATCACAGCTCTTATCCTGCAGGGGAAGGTGTAATTCAAGTAAGTAAGCATATACTAAAGGTCTTATGATGTGCCAGATCCTTTAATGAGCATAGCAGAAATAAAGATGAAGGGCTATCACATCTGTTTCCATGAAAGAGTTTATATTCCAGATGGGGAGTCATGCTCAGAAACAGACAATTTCAGTATTATATAGCAAGAACAAAGATACAGATGTACATAAAGTGCTGTTGCAGGATATGTAAATAGCATTTGAACATTCTCATATGAAACAAGTCTGCTCAATCTCCAATTCAATTTAAAAGCAATGTCCGTTTCCTTTTTTTCTTCTGAAGGCAAAAAAACATGTTGCTACATAAAATACCTAGGAACTGTAAGGAATTAGAGTTAATTTAATTCTTGACTAATTCAGGTAAACTAGCTCCAATATTTATGGTTCTTATGAATCTTAATCATTATTTGTAAAACATATTTTAGTTATTGACTGATAAATTTCCTGATAAACAAAATTGACATTATTGTTCTTTTTAAACACAGCACTTAATGAGCCAAATAATGATATGTATAGTTCTCTATAACTAAAAGATGTTTCAGAAGTACAAACAAATTCTGTTAAAATTCTGTGCCTATCACAGACTCAGAAAAGCAGAATGTCCAAAGATTAGGTTAAAATATATTCTGAAGCACAAATACTTCTAACTAATGAAACTATAGGCTCCAGATGGACAAACATTGCTGTCTATTTTCTTAGCACAAAGAACCTTGCTTGGCATATGCTGTTGCACAGTAAATGGTTGAATGAATAAACAGCCTGTAATTACAACTCTAGAGTAGCATCATTTAAAATAGATTAACACAGACAGTTTTACTTCATCCCTGGATCCTAAAAGATTGTCTAGAATGATGATGTTTAGTGTGTATGAATTTCATGTCCAAAACTCAGGTGTTTATAAAGTGTAGCACTTAATACTTTTCTAACTTATGTCTTACAGCTTATGTCACATTATTATTGTAAGTGTCCTTATTCACACTTTCCCTTCCATTACTCTTCTTTCTCCTTCACTTAGTTAATGTATTTCAGGTATAAAGTCCAAAGTGAGAAGGAGAGGGAGGACTAAGGAAATATTGTTCATATAGGTTCTTCTGAAAAGATTTCAAACAAAATTCAGCTGAGCAGATGCTTTGAGGAAACCTCAGCAAAAAAAATTAAAATGCTGCAGAGCACTGAGTATTTAAGCTGAAATACAAGAACAAGTAATGCTTGATTGAGTAAAAGTAATTGCAAAAACCGCAGTTACTTTTGGCCCACCCTAATGTTGTGTATTCCGACAAAGAATAAAAAACATAATCATTAAACAATGAAGAACCAAGGAAGAGAGGTTAAGTCAAATTGCATTGTTAATTTCTAAATCTTCAATAACAAGCCACATCAATTAAACCTACTAAATATAGCAGTAGAAGTTTGAAGAATGAAATAAAATGAATAACATTATTGATTAAAATTGGGTAACAAAAGAGATAAAAATTTTATTTTTGCTTGTAGTGGGAAATAAATAAGAATTACCTAAATTTAATATCTAATTATCTAAATTAATTATCTAAATTAAATGGGTGCTAAGTTTACATTCTATAAAAATATAATGGTTACCACTAAAAAATAAGCCAAGCATATACACACAAAGCAATATAAGAAGACAAGACAATGAAAATCTTAAAACTGTAAAAGAATTGTAAATTATATAATGTGAGAGAGATAAAGCCAATGAAATGCGATTCAATACATGTAATTAGGTTTAGTTAACCTATTAAAATAAAAATATTTCATATTATATCACAAAAGAAGTGACAACTGTGTTGTTTATACAAGTGTCACAGTAAACAAAGTTATTTTAAAATGCTAAAATAAAATTTTGGACTGCTGTATTTCAGGGAAATGAAGTAAAACAAAGCAGTGTTCTTTCTCTACCAGACATGGTAAAATTCTAATATTACAAAAAATATCTAATATCGTAAAATTTTGGCTAAAACTAATAACATAAAAACACAAATTATTATGCAAAAAGTAAGATTCATAATCTAAATGTAACATTTGTAAATATCTTTATACCAAGTAATATAACAATGCTTTTTATAAAGCAGGAGTTGCAAGAGATAAAAAATTACACACAGTAATATTAGAAGGTTTGAGTGTGACACTTTCCAAGACAGAGCAAGTGAACAAAAACAGTAAGATTATCAAAGACTTACACATTCTAACAATATGGTGTCCAGCAAGAAATCTGAGATTTTATATTAATATGGGGTTGTGCAAATTACATTATTGAGGTCATATTCGTCAAATTGAAACTTGACATTTTATTATATTTTTAGGCACAGGTAATTGAATATAAATATAAAACATGACATTTGTCTTGGTGCTTTAAAAGTTAGAGGTAGGTCATTTTACTGATTTTAGTAAAATTTATTTGTTTGCTAGAATATGCTGCCATATTCAAGGAGAGGTCATTGTGGAAGGTTGTAAAAGCAAATTAAAATGATACCGCATTTTCTAGTTCCTTTGTATGCCATTTTCTCTCATTTAGCTTTTATTCCAAACACTGAATTACTGCATTTTGAATTTTACTTTGACAGAGTTTAGCAATAAAAATTTTATGAAAGATAGAGTTACTAAAACATTTTGAGTCCTGATTTGTAAAACACAATTTTAATTGATTTTGCTTATAGAATCCATCTTTGAAATTTAGTACAGATTTACTTTTACATAGAGATCTGCATTTTTATTGCTTCATACTTGACCTTGACTCAATTTTGGAGAATTGGAAAGACCAAGGATTCAGGTAGTAATTACAGAAAGTACTTTAGAAGCTCGGAGAAACAAAGTTAACTTAATAAAAATGTTAAGTCTAATTCGGAAAAATTGTAGCCAAAATTTCTCTTTGGAACTCAAATTATCCAATTTAGTTGTCCAGAGTAGTCAATTAATGTGACCTCCAAACCTATACTTTTAGTATTCATGTCAACTGCTCTTAAGTTAACTACTACATAAGGCAATGTCATATCATTGCTATTCATAGAAGTGATCTTGCTAAAACTCAAGTCAGGTCATGGCATTTCTCTGTATAAATCCCCTGAATAGTTCTGCATCATAAAGTAAAAGTCCAAGTCATTAAAATAGTCTCTAAGGTTATGCATGGGTATAACCCTATTTACCCCAGGTTCTCTCTGAATTCATCTCTTGCTTGCTCTGGAATACTACATGGGCCTTAAACATGACAAACACACTCCGTTCGCAAGGCCTTTGCCCATTCTGATCCCTCCTCCCAGAAGTCCCACCAGAATGCCCAAGTCTTCCTATGTTACATGTTTTTTTCATATTTATCACACTGACTGGAATGCAGATTTCAAGAGGGCAGAGATATGTGTCTGTTTTCATAATGGCTATATCATAGTGCTAAGGGTAGACCTAACACAGTAGTAACTCAATTCGATGTGTTGAGCAAATTAATTAAAGACTATTTCTAGCCTTATTTTAGATCAAATGTCCTGAAAATCCTCTCAACTCAAAATTTAGAAATGCTGGAGTTAATATAGCAAATGTTGTTTGCATACATAGCCAAACTCAAAAAAAAAGTAAGGCATATCTTCAGGAGCTAAAAATGTATCTGTAGCCATATATCAATGAAAGATGTTTGCCTTTCAAATTAATCAAGAGCCTTGGGTTTTAATACTTTTAAGACCAGAAACCTGAAGGCAGGTAAGCTATGGATTCTAAATAGTGAAACAATTGAGTAACTAAATGCACCCACTGGCAAACAAACTTTGTTAGTTTTCTTTTTAAAAAACTCAGTAACATTGAGAATAAATCAAGTACAGGAGATTCATATTTTAAGAGAAGAACAGAAAATATATTCTAGAAAGAAATAAACATCCTCTCAGAAAAGATGTCAGGACTGATCTCAACTTAAAAATGAATGTAAGTTTTAATATATTTATCAACTGACCGGGGATGGTTGCTACATCTGTAATCCCAGTACAGCTAGTGCTTGACTTACGACCACGATCGGTTCCAACAGACCGATCGTAACACAATTTGGTGGTAAGTTGAGTAGGCTATATGCACGCGGAGATGGTAGTGCTGCTGGAAGCTGGTCCGCACTGTCGTACGCCCAGCTGGGCAAAGTTTGCGCTGCCAGACATGGAGCAGTCCTGGTTAGCGATTGTGATCGTAAAGTCGAATGGTCGTAAGTTGCATAGGTCGTAAGTCGATCAATACCTGTACTTTGGGAGGCAAAGGTGGGTGGGTCATGAGGTCAGGAGTTGGAGATCAGCCTGGCCAACTTGGTGAAACCCATCTCCACTAAAAATACAAAAAAGTTAGCCAGGCATTGTGGCACATGCCTGTAATCCCAGCTACTTGGGAGGCTGAGGCAGGAGAATCACATGAACCTGAGAGGCGGTGGTTGCAGTGAGCCAAGATCATGCTACTGCACTCCACCCTCCAGCCTGGGTAACGGAGCAAGACTGTCTTGGGAAAAGAAAAATACACACACACACACACACACACACACACACACACAGAGAGAGAGAAACTCTTATAGATAGTTCAGATAGAGAACAGGGGAAGCAAGAGAGTGTATGAGATCACTGTGGATGATAAACCTTTGCTTCCTGGTACATTTATTTTCAGAATATTATTTATGAAAATTATTTGCATATTATAGACTGAATAATAAGTAACAAATGGGATGTGTTTTGTTTCTTTTTACTTATTGAAATGTAATTCACTTTATTCTTAATTCTCTCTACATTAATATATTTCATCTTAATCATAGAGATGTCAGTATCAACACATACATCAGAGAAACCACATCCAAACCTGAGTCAAAGGTAATTACTTCCAAATACCATCACAATGGGGTTTAGAGCTTCAGCATTTAAATTTTGTGGGAAAACAAACATTCAATGTGTAACAATGGTAATAGAGAAAGAACTCTGTCTTATTTTAGCAGTGGAAAGCAGCATTGCAGAAGGGTATGGAGAACAGGGGATAATACTACAACCATTTTTGGAAAAATAGAAACTGTTAAACAAGTAATGTGGACTACGTATTAATCTTTTATAGCTGTCTCCAGAAAATATCCTGAAAATCACTTGTTTCAAAGATCCCAGCAGCTGTGCTCATCTCTGGTGTTTTTCGGTAGTTTCTGTAGTGTGTTAACAAGCTGAACGGTGAGGGTTAGTGGCAGCTTCCCTTGACCTATGCTGCTTTAACTTTTCAAACACTTTAAAAACTCCCATCTTACAGTTAAAACGTTTCCTCTCATGGAGATAGAGTGGAGTGAGACTGGAAAGTGTATGAAGTTAGAGGGGAAAGTAAAGAGAGGTTAGTGAATGAGTAGGAACTTACAAATAGATAGAAGAAATGAATTCTAATGTTAGACTGCAGGCTAGATTCACTATAGTTAGCAACAACATATTCTGTATTTTAAAGCAGCTAGAAGAGAGGACTTGAAATGTTAACAGAACTTGGAAATGATAAATATCAAAGGTGATGGATACCTCAAATACCCTGGCTTGATCATTATACATCCTATGCATGTAAAAATATTCACATGTAACACATAAATATGTAATGAACCGAGAAGAGTTTCTGCTTATTTTTTTGGCAGACATTACATTAGTATTTGATTTCTATGATTTTGAAGATTGGAAAAAAATTTTTTAAATCATTATTTACCTATTAACCAACAGAGAGGGGTGTGTGTGTGTGTGTGTGTGTGTGTGTGTGCATATCTGTGTCTGTGTTTTCAAAGAAGAAATTCTTTAAAAACATTTTTTGTCTTCTTAATGGTATGTAAATTCTCCCTAAAATTGTTTGATTAATTCAAATTTTGGGGTTTATTTGTCTAGACCTTTGTTTGCAAAGACATTTTTGGAATTGTTAAAAGTTGTTTAAAAATTAAGCTTTTCAGAATATCATCTCTATCTATGATTATTCCCCTGTAAAGTATATTTTTGAACTTCTTTTGCAATTTACTGTTTTCTTTCATAGTTTGGCAAAAAATGCATTATATTTTATTTCTGGTAAATTATTTTTTGGATTAATTTTATCAATTTGTTTTAGTTTTTGTTGATATTGTCTTTATTTTTCCTCTCTGTGACCCTTTGTTTTATTTACCTTGTCTAACTTCACGAATTGAATTCTGAGTAATTTAATTTGTTTTTCTATATTTACTAATACAGGCTTAAATAAGTCTAATAACAAATTTTCTCTAGTAATCTCTAGCAGCACTCCATATTTGGATATGTTGCCTTTTTGTAAATACTATTTATTGGCTATCTGATTGAATCTGATTTCCTTTCCTTACCTAAGAATTTTAAAGAAGTGTTTTCAAATTCCAGTTGTTTAAGACATTTTTATTTCTATAGTTTCACTAATTTCTAATAGCAACTAATTTTGTCAAAATCATATCTGTATTTAAAATTTTAAATGTATTTTATGTCCTAATATATAATCACTTTGTATATGGTAATGTGAGCACATGAAAAATGTGCTATCTATAAAGTTATTAAAATTATATTTACTCAGATTTATTGGTTACATATTTCAGATTCCCTACATTTTTATATGGCTTGTCTACATGATTTGTTATGATTATATGAATAAAAACTACCTACAGTTATTATATGCTGTTGTCTCCTCTCAGTTTTCACAAAATTTATACTTCACAAATATTGTTATTAATAATTACTAATTTATTAATTAACCTCAGTAGACTTCATTGTGGAATTCTCTTTTGGTTTGATACTTTTGATGGCATGAACGTTTCAGCATATTTATATAATGAATTATCTTTATCTGGTTCTGGTATCACAACCACAGCATTTGATTAATACACCTTAGCTTTTTCTTTTTTTAAAATTTAAGTTTATGAGTTGTCACCATTTACATTTTGTTGTTATACTGTATTACTTTGCTTTAATTGTGTAGTTCTTTATACCTGTATAAATTTAAGAAGTGCAATTTGTTACTTGAATATATTGCCTAGTGGTGAAGTGTGGGCTTTTAGATTGCAACGCCTGCATAATGTACATTGTGCCCAGTTAGTATTAAGCTCCCACTTTTAGGTGAGAACATATGGTATTTGTCTTTCTGTTCTGGGTTGTTTTGCTTAAGATAATGGCCTACAGTTCCATTAAATGTTGCTGCAAAAGATATGCTTTTATTCTTTTTATGGCTAAGTAGTATTCCATTATATATTTATACCACATTTTCTTTATCCAATCTGTTGATAGACAATTATGTCTCTTCTGCTATCGTGAATAGTGTTGCAATAAACATACAACACAGGTTTCTTTTGGATGTAATGGTTTGTTTTCATTTGGGTAGATACTCAATGGTGAGATTGCTGATTTGAATGGTAGAAATCTCAGTATTTTTCATGTAGGTTGTACTAATGTACATTTCTACTATCAGTGTAAAAGCATCATCTGTTATTTTATTTTTATAGTAGCCATTTTCATTTTTATAATATATCTCGTTTTGGTTTTAATTTGCATTTCTCTGATGATTAGTGATGTTGAACATTTTTTCATATACTTTTTGGTTATTTGTATGTCTTCTTTGAAAAATATTCATATCCTTTAGTCACTTTTTAAAGAGTTTATTTGCTCTATTGTTGTTGTTATTGTGGTTTTTATTTTCTGAGTTTTTTTATATCATAAAAATAATTGGGCTATTATTTCCTATTTCTGTTTTTGGAAGTGTATGCCTATTTGTGTGTGTGTGTTTTAATTCAGGCAATTTGGAAGAGTTGTAATTTTTTTATATCTTCTATTTGTTATAACTCTGTGCAACACAATTATCATGAAAAGATCTTATTTTTCCTACTCATAGTTTCTTCTTTGTGGGTAGAATAGCATCCTCTTTCCTCAATGGACCACCACTGTCTTACTCTCAGTCTAGGTGGTTTGTGTAAAGCTGACTTCCCCATAAGCTTTAAAAGTGGCATATGACAATAGGTACATGCATTGGGCGGGTTCGTTGGTTTCCATTTTTCTGTGTAACTTTCTCAGTATAATAAAAATGTAAATGAACACAAAAGAAATTTTAAAAAATCAATTTAAATGCCTTTTAACTATAAAATTTCTTCAGATTTTGGACTGTGCATAGTTGCTATAAAATTCTGAAAATACATAGTCTATGTTACTTTCCAAAGACCAGGAGATAATAATAAGAATACAATAGGAGGCTGGCTGTAGTGGCACACATCTGTAATCCCAGTGCTTTGAGAGACTAAGACTAGAGGATCACTTGAAGCCGGGAGTTCGACACCACCCTGAGAAACACAGTAGACCACATCTTTATAAACAGATTTGAAAAATTAGCTGATCATGGTAGTGTATGCCTATAGTCCTAGCTACTCAAGAGACTGAGACAAGAGGATTACTTGTATCTGGGAGTATGATACTGCAGTGAATTATGATTGTGCCACTGCATTCTAGTCTGGGTGACAGAACGAGACTCTCCATATTAAAAAGAAAAGGAAGAAGAAAAGAAAAAGAGAAAATGAGTACAATAGGAGTGTGACTCTATAGCAAAATAAGTGCGGTGTGGGAAATTTTCTTTTAGGGATTCATAACATATACTAAATATATATATATATATATATATATGTATATTATTTAAAAATGTATAGACAAGAAGGCTGCTAATTTTATTTTATTTTTCTTGAGATGGAGTTTCACTCTTGTTTCCCAGGCTGGAGTGCAATGGCGCAATCTCAGCTTACCGCAACCTCCACCTCCCTGGTTCAAGAGATTCTCTTGCCTCAGCCTCCCAAGTAGATGAGAATACAGGCATGTGCCACCATGCCCAGACAATTTTCTATTTTTCGTAGAGACAGTGTTTCTACCGTGTTGTTCAGGCTGGTCTTGAACTCCCAACCTCAGGTGATCCACCCTGCTTGGCCTCCCAAAGTGCTGGGACTACAGGTGTGAGCCACTGTGCCCAACTCAATTTAATTTAACTCTATGTTGAATGTGATTCAAATATACATTTGGAGGTATATCTTAACATCTCTAGGTACATGATTCCTTTTAATTCTTTTATAACTAAATAAGCCATATATCATGATTACTATATAATATGTATTTTAAAATACATAAATTAAACATATTTTCAATATACCTTTTATGGAGAGAATTAGAGTATGGTTTACTTTTTTATATGATACATCTATCATGTTATTCTAAGGATAGAAAATGTTTTATTATCTTGTGTTGTGGCTCATCAGTTTTGACAGGGAAGCTCCCACTGTTATCTGGATGCCTTGGGAAGTGGTTCTTCTTCTTGAACAATATTTACAATTCCATGTCTCTGTCTTAAATGCCTCTCCCTACTTTTATGAAGAAATAGGAGCAAGGAATCAAGACAGTGATTATAAAGGCAAATCCTTAGTACATCCTTTTGGGAGCATGTGTTCATGTCCAGACATCTTCAAATGGGGGAAACAGAAGGATTCAATGCATTTTCATCCAGTTGTAGAGACTGGCTATGGAAACAAATACTAGTATGAGGCTGCTTTTCATAAAATGTTTTTCAGAAAATGCCTATCAGGAGGAAAAATATAGAAAAGCTGTGCTGTAAACTTAACAAATTTTTACTCAAAGAAAAAAATCAAGAAGAGTAGAAATGTAACTGTCAAAATAAGCTATATTGCTTTAGTTTAAATTCTGTTACAAGGGTATATCAATAAATCCCAAGTTAATATTATCCATCATATCAAAGCAATAATTCAGCCAATTTTATTAATTTTATTACAAACCAGTCAAGATATTATTTGCTTACATATATTTTGCAATAAAATACAGCATATCCTTTGCATTACTTAACAGTAAATTACTAAATAATTCTTGAGAAAGCTAAGAGGATTTTCCCAAGGGGATTTCATTCTGGTAGTAAAGGGGCAATACTGTATTTTTAGCAGAATGCAAATGCTTATAGGCAATATCTGGCTATGTATTTGACACATGATGCATTTGTATTATTCATATTCTTTTTCTGCTACTTCGTACAGAAAAATTCTGTCAAAATAGTTGTTTTTGACTTTTTAATGCTTATTTGCAATCAACAAATAAAGTGGCTGTTCTATTTCGGCCTATAGATTATGAATGTTCATTGTTAGAAATCCATAGCACTGATATATTCAGTATAAATTATGTAAACAAATTATAACCTGAGGTTTTTAATATACTAGCTACTATATCCTAAATATAACTATTTGGCATTAGAAAATAATTGGTTCAAATTACTTCAGTTTCAGTGCCTTTGTCCAGTCACTCCTCAAAACTTTCAAAATGTTCCAAGATCTGAAAATTACAACAGATGTAACTTTCAACTTACACATTAAAAATAGTTTCTTTTTTGATTAGTAATTTAATACCGTGTTATTACATGCAAAGGATACCATTAGGAAATACTAGTGAAAAATAAAAATTAGAAATAATTATTTATTGAATGGTGATAAGAGAATAGTATTTATTTATATTTCATCCATTCATTCATTAATTCAGATATCAGTCTAATCATTCAGGAAATACTTATTGAATGCATAACATATTTCCAAGGCCTCATATATTATTATTATCCTGCTACCTAAGAGCTTTCCTTATAATAGCATAAATGTAACAAAATTGATATAAATGTAACTAATTGATATAAAGACAAAGACTAGAATATAATTGAAAATATTATATTTGATAGAAAAAAACAATTGCTTTAAGAACTTAAAAAAGATAATATTTCTTTCTAAGTTATTAAATAAAGTGATCATAGAATAAACAACATCTTCGTTTGGCCATACAGAAATGGCAGATACAAAGTGCATCCCAGATATATGTATTTTTACTTTCCTAAAGAAAAAGATTTTTTAAAAAGTTTAAAATAAATAAGGGAAATTTTAGTAGGTTGACTGAGAGAACTAGGCATAATGTATGAAATAAATATTTAGAAATAAGTTTTAAAAATTGGTTGGGGTCAAAATATTGAACATTTTGAATACTTAACTAAAGCATTTTTTCCTACTGTATAGGCAGCAGTCAAGAAACTGAAAGCAAGATTTAATTTAAAAATATTGAGAAATATTTGACTGTTATTAAAAATAATCTAAATACAAAAACACATCTAAAATAGAAAAATGAAAACCTCGTAAATGCTACTCTTCCAAAATAAAAAATGAAGGCACTTGCAAAAATTGTCAAAATCAATTTTTTTTAGAATTCAATTTTAAAATAAAGAATTCTGTACATAAGGGTTACAACAATCTGAGGAACAATTTTTCAAGAAAAATGTGTGTTTCTTAGTAAGAACAGTGAGTTTTGTGGTGTTTTACCTTGCCCTGTTCTTATTCTCTTCTTTCCAACTCCATGTAGCCTTGAAAACCAATAGCTTTGCAAATATTGGAGTTGTGAAAACCAGCATCCTAGAAGTCATTGTAAGTGCTGAATGTGTTTGGAGAAAGTCCCAATCCCAGAAAATTGTCACAATTTAGCCCATCTGAAAGTTCCATAAAAAGCTCTACTGTCAACGTTTGTCTTTATTTGAGCTGATTCAGAATTTGCTTTGTGCAAATAGTACAGCCCATTACAGGCAATTGCTTAATATTGCAGCTGTCTTCAGTGGAGATTCCAGTTGGGACTAACAAGAAGCTGATTTAGAAAAAAAAAAATACCTTTAAAAATAAAAACTAATATATTCATGGAAACCTAGAAAATTATATGTAGGATGCGGGCTGTGAATACACGTAGGAAAGACCTAAGAGGGCCCTAATTTCTCACAGGTGGCTGATGATAAGGCTTGATGTAACCAGGAAGTGAAGGCAGAAGTAGAGTTTAAACTGTGCACTGGAGTATTGAAAGGGTCTCCCAATATACACAGAGGTCCTTTGACAAAGGCTGGAAGATTTATTTGTTCAAGGCACTTAAGGAAATCTTTGTCCAATCACTAGCTGACCAATAAAGGGGCCAAGAAAGACACAAGTGTTCACACATGAAAAAGAATACATACTTTACAAAATTAATCAAAAAAGTCATTATACAAACAGCAACAACTACAGTAACAACAACAAATAGAAACAGCACAACTTGGTTTGGGGTAAAAGTATTCTGAATTACAGATTTGCCACTAGATATTCACATTTGAATGTCTAGTTTTTAAAACAAAATTATGAGGCATGTAAAAAATAGAAAATTAGTATGGCTTATATACAGACAAAAAAGAATCAATAGATTGTGTATCTGAGGAAATTCAGATGTTAGACTTACCTGAAATTGACTTTCAGTCAGCCATAATAAATACCTTGAAAATAGTAAAGGAAAACACATGTAATTAAATACAACTATGAGAATAATGTGCCACCAAATATCAATGAGATAGAAATTATAAATAAACAACCTAGTCAAATTCAGAAATTGAAATGTATAATTACTGAAATGAAAAAGTCACTAGAGGCAATCAAAACCAGATTTGAAATGAAAAACGAAAGGCACAGTGCATAGAAGATTGGTTAGTGGAGATTATTTAGTCTGAGAAACAAATGAAGGACAAAAATATAAATAAAGAGTCACATTATATATCCTGACCTGGTTTGATTTATCAAAAGAATCTAAGGTTGGCTTAATGTATGAAAATCAATTATTGCAATTTAGGAAGTTAACAGAATAAAGGACAAAAGCATATGATTATCTGAATAGGTGGAGAAAAAATTATTTAATGAAATCCATTATGGTTTTATGATAAAAACACTCAACATGTTAGAAGTAGAAAGAAATGCTCTCATCGTCTTTAGTGTATCTATGAACAACTCACAGTTATCATCATACTTAATAAAGACAGAATGCTTTTTCTTTTCTTTTCTTTTTTTTTTTTTTTTTGAGACAGAGTTTCACTCTTGTTGCCCGGACTGGTGTACAGTGGCACCATCTCTGCTGACTTCAACCTCCGCATCTTGGGTTCAAGCAATTCTCCTGCCTCTGCCTCCCGAGTAGCTAGGATTACAGGCATGCGCCCCCATACCTGGCTAATTTTGTATTTTTAGTAGAGATGGTGTTTCTCCATGTTGGTCAGGCTGGTCTCGAACTCCTGACCTCAGGTGATCCACCTACCTCAGCCTCTCAAACTTCTGGGATTACAGGTGTGAGCCACCATGCCCAGCCAAAACTGAATGCTTTTCCTCCTTAAATCAGGAACAAAACAAGTATATTTGCTTTTGTTATTTCTATTCATTGCATTAGGAGTCCTAGCCAGAGCAATTAGTTAAGATAAAAAAAGTATAATTGTCATACTGATATAAAAGAAAAAAGTAAAAGTTTTCTCTCCATAGATGAAATGATCATTTATATAGAAAATCCTAAGTAATGCACACATTTAAAAAGTTAGAATTTTAAAAATGTCTCATCAAAATTGCAGGTCCAAGATCACTATAAAAAGTCAATTTTATTGACACATATTAGCAATTAACAATTGAAAACTAAAATTAAGAAAGCAAGTTATTCGCAAAAGTATCAAAATGACAATGTCATTAGAATAAATTTGACGAAGTCCAAAATTTGAGCATTAAAAACCATAAAATATCACTTAAAGTTATTAAAAAAATATCTAAATAAATGCAGGGAGATCTCATGGCCATGAATTGAAAAACTTAATGTTGTTGAGATTATCATACTCTTCAAATTGATCTACAGAGTCAACACAAACCAATCAAAATTCTAGCTCTTGCCCCCTCCCCCCAGAAATTTATAGGCTAATCCTAGAATTCATATGGAAATGCAAAGGATCCAGAATAACCAAAACAATCTTGATAAATAAAAGTCAAAAGTCTTACATTTCCTGATTTCAAAACCTACTACAAAGCTACAATATTAAAAATAACATGTCCTGGCATAAGAATAGACATAAAAATCTATGATTGATAATTAAGAAATAAACCCTTATATTAACATCAACTGATTTTTAGAAAGGTGCCAGGATAACACAATTGGGAAAACACAGCCTTTTCCAAAATGATACTGGGACAAATGAAATAGACATTTGCATGAAAAGAATGAAATTGAATCTCTATCAAATGTATTATACAAAACTTAAAATGGATCAGAGACCCAAATGTAAATAATAAAACCATACTTTTTTTAAAGAAGAAAATGTAGAAATAAATATTTATAACCTTAGATTAGGTCATTGTTTTTAAATTAAGACACCAGAAACACAAGCAACAACAACAAAAATAGATAATTAGCCTTCTTTAAGATCAAAAACAAGGCAAAAATACATAGTCTCTCCATTCCAGTTCAATATTGCACTAAAGTTTCAGTATAAGATACTCAGAAAGTAATAATTTATACAAAAATTGAATAGAAAACTTCCTGTTTGCAGACAAATATAGATTTTTTAGATTGCAAAGAATGTACAAACATCATTTGAGAATAAATAGATGCATCCACTAACATTAGAAGACTTACAGAACATAAAATAGGCATAAAAAATCAATTTCATTTTGGTGTATTAGAAAACATGGCCACTGAAATTAAGAATGCCATACCATTTGAAAGAACACAAAACAAAATGAAATATATAGATGCAATTATAACAAAATATGCACAGGTCTTGTATACTGAAAATTACAATATACTGGTGAAAAAAATCAAAGAAGATGTAAACAAATAGAAAGATGTTCGATGTTCATGGATTGAAAGGCCTATAAATAATAAAGATGTCAAATCTCTTAAATTTATAAACAGGTTTACCGCAATACCTATAAAAATCTCAGTTTATAAACTATAAAGTTTATAGACAAGATTATTTAAAATTTATATGGAAAATTATAGAAATTCAAATAGCTAAAACAATTTTGAAAAAATAAAGTGAGAGAAATAGTTTAGCCAATATTAAGAGTTATTATGTATCTGTAACTATCAAGATTCTATTGGTATTGTCAGAGAAATAGACCGATAGATCAAAAGAAAAAAATAGGAAACTCAGAAATAATGCCACATAAATATCTGATTTTTTTCAAATGTGCAAAACAATTTATTAGAATATTGGAAGTCATTTCAGCCATGAATCATTGCTAGGCAAAAGAAAAAAACAACAAAACCTTGGCTTAAGTCTTACATCTCACACCTTATAGAAAAAACTCACTCAACATGGATCACAGACTTAATGTAGAAAATAAAACTATAAAGCTTTTAGAAAGAAACAGAAAATCCTCAGAATCCATGGCTAGGCAAAGAGTTCTTAACATAAAAAGTACAATTCACATAAGCAAAGTTTTTATAAATTGTACTTCACTGAAGTACTTTTTCTCCCTGAAAGACCCTGTTAAGAAGATGTAAAGCCAAACTACAGACTGAAAGAAAATAGTTGAAAATAATATACCTGACAAAGGCCTAATGTTTATAATAAATAAAAAACTATCAAAAGTCAAAACCAAAAACAAACAATATATTGTTAGAAAATGGCAAAATAATGTACAGTTATTTAACTGAAGAGGATATATAGCTGACAAATAAGCACATGAAAAGATGTTCAACATAATTAACCATTACAGAAATACAAATAAAAATCACAGTTGTATATCACTACACACCTATCAGAAAAATTATGGTAAAAAGTAGTGACAACACCAAATGCTGGTAAGGAAGTGGTGAAACTGGCACATGTGAAATGGTACCACTACTCTGAAAAATCATTCATCAGTTACTTAAAAAATTAAATATACAACGGAGAAATAAAATGTTATTTTGACAGAAAAACCTGTATGTGAATATTGATAGCAATTTTATTTATAATATCCCCAAAATGGAAACAATCCCAAATGTCTTCAAGTGGGTAATTAGACAAACTTTGAAACATCTATAGCATGGAATACTAATCAACAATAGAAAAGACCAAAATGTTGAAATGCACAGAAATTTCGATAAATCCCCAAATAAAATGCTGAGTTAAAAAAAAAAAAAGCCAATCTCCAAATATTATATACTACATGAGTACATTTAAATGATATTCTTGAAATTAAAAAAAAAATAGTGAATGGAGAACAGATTATTGGTTTTCAGGCTTTAAGTAAGTAGAATGAGGGAGAGTAAAAAGGAAAATTAGTGTGGCTATAAAAAGAAGAAATAAATGAGTAATCCATAGGTTGATGGTAATATTCTGTCTCTTGATTGTATCAAAGTCAATATTCTGATTGTGATATTTTACTGTTGTTTTGAAAGTTTTTACATTGTGGAAACTGGGCAAAGTGCACATGAAATATTTTTGTACTATTTGTGACAACAGAATGATAATCTGTAATTATCAAAAATTAATAAATTTGATTGAAAAATATTCCACTTATTAAAAAAGAAAGGAAGTAAAAGTTCACACATTGCAAGACGGAAAAGATGGAATTTGTAGGAAAGAAATGGAGAAAAGATATTTCTGTAATTTTCTACTATTTCCAGGAAGATAGTCTGTAAAACATTCGAAATACAATCATTTTTATGTACTTCCTTTCAAGGCACTGAGTCTTACTTTATGAGTACTTTGCTTTATAGTTATATTTTGAAAAACAGCATAGAGAGGTGGAGCACAATGGCAGAATAGAAGGCTCTACTGACTGTCCCCACTACAAGGACACCAAGTTAACAACTATCTATGCAGAAAAAAACCTTCATAAGAATAAAAAATCAGATGAGCACTCTTGGTACCCGGTTTTGACTTCATATCACTGAAAGAAGCACTGAAGACACAGAGCAGTCCTGAATCACTGATGTTATCCTCCTCCACCCCTGAGAGTGGCCCTGTGGTACAGAGAACCTCTGTGAGTGCTGGGGGAGAGAAAACAGTCTTTCTGAGGCATTGAACCCGGTGATGTTCTGTTAGAGCAGAAAGGAAAACCATATCAAATTCAGCTGATGCCTTCCCTGAGCGGGAGCACTCAAACCGGCCTTAGCCAGAGGCAAATCACTGTTCCCAGTAGTTGATACTTGAGTTCTGTCAAACCTTGCCATCAAGGTCTATAGTACTCTGTGTCTCCAAGTAAACTTGAAAGGCAGACTAGGCCTTAGGAACTGCAAATCTTAGGCTTGTCCTAGTGCTGAACGAGGCACAGAGACAGCAAACTTGGATGGGAGGGAGGGGATGTGATCTACTGAGACATAAGCTGAGGCAGCCAAGGGAATGCTGGCATCACCTCTCCCCTAACACAAGGCTAAACCGCTTGTGGCTCCAAAAGAGACCTCTTCCTTCTGCTTGAGGAAAGAGGAGGGAAGAGTGGGGAGGGCTTTTTCTTGCATCTTGTGTACCAGCTCAGCCACAGTATGATAGGGCACCCGTCAGACTCATGAGTCCTCCATTCTAAACCCTAGCTGCCAGACATTTCTAGGCACACTTTGGGCCAGACGGGAACCCACTGCCTTGAAGTAAGGAGCACAGTCCTCAGCACATGGATCATTTTCAAAGATAGACCATATGTTAGGTCACAAAATAAGTCTTAAAATATGGAAAAATTGAAACAATATCAAGCAACTTCTCTCACCCCAATGGAATAAAACTAGAAATTATTAACAAGAGGAATTTGGGAAATTATACAAATACATGGAAATGAAACAATATGCTTCTGAATGATGAGTGAGTCAATAAAAAAACGAAGAATAATTAAAAAAATTCTTGGAATAAGTGATAATGAAAACACAACATAAGAAAACCTATAGGATATAGCAAAAGCAGTATTAAGAGGGAAGTTTGCAGCTGTAAGTGCCTACCTCATAAAAGAGGAAAAACGTCAAACAATTTAATGAGGCATCTTAAAGAACTAGAACAACAATAAAAAAGTCCCAAATTAGTAGGAAAAGATGAATAATAAAGATCAGAGCAGAAATAAATGAAATTGAAAACAAAAAACACAAAATATCAGTGAAAGAAAAAGTTAGTTTCTTGTAAAGTTAAATAAAATTACCAAAACTTTAGTGATAAGAAAAAAAGAGAGAACATAAAAATAAATAATAAATAAATAAAACAATGGCCAGGTGCAATGGCTCACACCTGTAATGCCAGCACTTTGGGAGACTACAGTGGGCAGATCACAAGGTCAGGAGTTCAAGACCAGCATAGTGGTGTGTGCCTGTAATCCTAGCTACTCAGGAGGCTGAGAGAGGAGAATCTCTTGAACCCAGGAGGCAGAGGTTTCAGTGAGCTGAGATTTCACCACTGCACTCCAGCCCAGCCTGGAGAAGCTGTCTCAAATAAATAAATAAATAAAATCAGAAGTGAAAAAAGATTATAACTGGCACTGCAGAAACTCAAAGGATTGTTAATGGCTATTAGGGGTAACTATATGTCAATAAATTGGAAGATCTAGAATAAATGGATAAATTCCTAGACACATACAAGCTACCAAGATGGAAAAAGAAAGAAATCCACGACCCAAACAGAACAATAACAAATAATGAGATCAAAGCTGTAATATAAAGTCTTCTAATAAAGAAAAGCCTAGAACCTAACAGCTTCTTTGCTGATTCTACCAAACATTCAAAAAACTAACACCAGTTCTATTCAAACTATTCTGAAAAATAGAAAACAAGGGAATACTTCAAAATTTATTCTATGAGGCCAGTATTACCTTGATACCAAAACCAGACAAAGATACATTAAAAAAAGAAAACTACAAATCAACATCTCTGATGACTATTGATGCAAAAATCCTCAGCAAGATATGAACAAAACAAATTCGACATTACATACTTTATGACCAAATGATATTTATGTCTGCTGTACAAGGCCAGTCCAACGGGCCTATATCTCTGATGAATATTGATGCAGATAGCCTCAACAAAATATAGCAAATAAATTCAACATTACATTAGAAAAATCATTTATCATGACCAAGTAGGATTTATTCCTGGGATGCAAGGATGATTTGACATATACAAATCAGTAAATGTGATACAACTTATTAACAGAATGAAGATTAGAAACTATATGATTATTTAAATTGATGCTTAAAAGCATATGAAATTCTACATTCCCTCATGATAAAAGCCCTCAAAAAAACTGTCAATAAAAGGAACATACCTCAACATAATAAAAGCTATGTACACCAGACCCACAACAGGCATCATAGCGAATGGGGACAAATTGAAAACCTTCCTCTAAGATCAGGAACACTGCAAGAATACCCACTGTCACTACTGTTATTTAATATAGTACTGGAAATCCTAGCTAAAGCAATCAGACAAGAGAAAGATATAAAAAGCGCCTCTATTGGAAAAGAACAAGTACGATTATCCTTGTTTGCAGATGATATGATCTTATATTTGGAAAAACCTAGACTGCATGAGAAAACCATTAGAACCAATAAATTCAGTAAAGTTGCAGGATACAAAATCAACATACAAAAATCAGTAGCATTTCTATATGTCAACAGTGTACCATGTGAAAAAGAAATTAAAAAGTAATGCTATTTACCATAGCCACACATAAATTTAAATACTCAGGAATTAATAAAAGAAATGAAAGATCTCTATAATGGAAATTATAGAGCACTGATGAAAGAAATTGAAGAGAACAGAAAAAAATGGAAAGGTATTTTATATTCATGAATTGGAAGAATTAATATTGTTAAAATGTTCATATTCTCCAAAGCAATCTAGAGATTCAATACAATCCTTGTCAAAATACCAATGGCAATCTTTACAGAAATAGAAAAAAAGACTAAAATTTATATGAAAGCACAAAAGACCCAGAATAGCCAAATCAAAATAATAAAATTGGAGAAATTACATTACCTGACTTCAAATTATATAACAGAGTTATAGTAACCAAAATAGCATGACACTGACAAAAACATAGACCAATAGAGCAGAATAGAGAACCCAGAAACAAATTCACACACCTACCGTGAACCCATTTTTGACAAAGGTGCTGAGAACATACACTGGAGAAAAGATGATTTCTTCATAAATGGTTCTGGGAAAACTGGATATCCATATGCAGAAGAATTAAACTATAGCCCTGTCTCTTACTGTAAAGTTGACCCAAAGAAGGGAGAGGAAGACCCAGGCTCAGGTTTAGCAAGTTTATTTCAACCTGTCAGGCTGCCCCACCACAGGCAGTGAAGGCAATAGCCTGGCTTATAGACTATGGGGCTTTTATAGGGTGGTTATAGGTAGCTGGGTGCCATTCTAAGAAAAACCACATCTTGGTTCTCAGGGGCTGACATTCTATTTAATCAGGTCAACACCTTGGGTTCGAGAGCCGGGTGCAACCACAACCTGGGACCTAGATGCTCTGTTTACAAGGCTTGAGGCTGTTTTTATTATGAGCTCAGCTTAGCAGGGGGGAACAGGGAGGGAGTCTATGGGCTTGTCTTCCTGTGATCTAACAATTACCATATACAAAAAATAAAACCAAGATGCATTAAGGATCTAGACCTAAGAACTCAAACTATAAAATTACTACGAAAAAAATTTTGCAAAAAATCTTCAGGATATTGGACTGGGCAAAAATTTCTTAAGCAAGACCCAACAAGCATAGGCAATTAAAGCAAAAAATGGACCAATGAGAGGAATCACATCAAGTTAAAATGCATCTGCATAGCAAAATATACAATCAACAAAGTCAACAGACAACCCACAGAATGGGAGGAAATATTTACACACTACCCATCTGTCAAGGGATTAATAACTAGAATATATAAGGAGCTCAAACAACTCTATAAGAAAAAATCTAATCAATCAGAAAAATGGATAAAAAATATGAACAGACATTTCTCAAAAGAAGACTTACTAACAGCAAACAGGCATATGAAGAGGTGCTCAAAGTCACTGATTATTAGAAAAATGTAAATCAAAACTATAATGCAGTGTCCTATCACTCCAGTTAAAACAGCTTTTATCCAAAAGACAGGCAATTAGAAATGATGGTGAGGATGTGCAGAAAAGAGAACCCTTCTACACTGTTGGTAGGAATGTAAATTAGCACAACCACTTTAAAAAACAGTTTGGAGGTTACTCAAAAAGCAAAGAATTGAGCTACCAATTCTTATGATCAGTTATCCAGCAATCCCACTTCTGGCCATATATCCCAAAGAGAGGAAATTAGTATACTGAAGAGGTGTTTCTACTCCTATGTTTGTTACAGCATTGTTTGTAATAGCTAAGATTTAGAAGCAACCCAAGTGTTCATCAATAGATGAATGGTTAAAGAAACTCTGGTAGACATACAAAATTAAGTACTACTTGGCCAGAAAACCAAGTAAGATCCAGTCATTTGCAGCAACATGGATCAAACTAGAGATACTCGTGTTAAGTGAAATAAGCCAAGCACAGAAAAACAAATATCACATGTTATCATTTATTTGTTGGACCTAAAACTCAAAACAAACTCATAGTCACAGAGGGTAAAACAGTAGTTACCAGAGGCTGGGAAGTGTAGTTGGAGGGTTCACAGGGGAGGTGGGAATAGCTAACGGGTTAAAAAAATTAGACAGAATATATAAAGCATACTATTTGATAGCACAATAAGGCTATTGTCAATAATATCTTAATATTGTCAATAATAGCTTAATTGTACACTTTTAAGTAATTCAAAGAGTGTAACTGGATTGTTTGTTGTAACTCAAATGCTAGAGGGGATGATTACCCCTTTCTCCATTTTATGCCTATATCAAAACATCTCATGTATATCGCAGATATATACACCTACTATGTACTCACAAAAATAATAAATAAATAAACAGCACATAAATTCCTGGGTTACTCAAACCATCAAATTTTATTTAGCCCCATCTGAACACATTCTAAATTTACAAGACACAATATTTTACAACAAAATTTGGCCTTCATTTCAATGACTCTGGACTGCACTAGAATCTTATCAACACTAGAGACATTAGAAAAATGTAAATCAAATGAATATGTACTCATATTAGAATAATGAGTACATTTTTTATATTATAATTATTTTAAAACATTTAAATTAAATCATCTCTCTTAGTCAATGATGACCATTTCTAGACCATTTTGAGTACATAAACATTGTTATAGTAAATAAACTCTAACAAATTTCAGCAGTTTAGTTGGGTTTGATAGCTCATTAGAATTTTATTCTAGTATATGCAGTTGTCAACTCCTTGATCCAAACTAGGATACTTCTTTTAGGTGAAACAATCTCTATACATGCTGACCATGGCAATGACTGGGTTGTTACTATGGAAAAAGCATTTGAAAATTAACCAATGGTACCAGCCACAGTAATTAATTGTCAGAACTCAGGCTCTGTTGCTGTGGAAAAGGTCACAAAAACACAAGAGTTCAAGAAAAAAATGTCGAAAGAGAACTGAGGTCAAGTTGAAAAAAAGGCTTTTGATTAAACATTTAATGGATGCCCCAATAAGATACAAGTCTGAAAATGGATCCCAAACCAGGAGATCTGTTCTCAGTGAAAAATACTTACAAAACCTCAAGTGAGTTCCCAGAACCAAGATGTCTGATCAGGCCCTTTATGAGATCAGCAGGCCTTTAAGGAAAGTTTGTCAGGAGATGACAGTAATAGTCTGGAAGCGGAAACTGGTAGCAAGAATGTCATTAACACCACTTCCTGGTCTTCCAGAGATATAGTGTCTGACAGAATAAAAGAGCTTGAATTTGAGAGTCCTGCAAAGAAATCGGTGTTTTTAAGGAAAAGTTAATGAAGGCAAGTATATGTTCATTTTATTGAAAATATAGCTCAAGTTTCATAGCATGTGGCAGATGTATGGAATTATGAGGCAAAGGAAACAGAGTTTTATAAATCTGTGTAATGATGATGACCAAGGAGGTGAAGCTCCTGAGGATAACTGAGGTCAACAGCCATGATCAAAGTATGATGGGGAATAAATGGCAGGTGTATTTTGTACTATTATCTCAGCTATTCCAAGTTTATTAGATGGTGGCTTATTAGATGGTGGTTTTGGCAGTTTATTAGATGGTGGTTTCTTGAGGTCTGCTTTGAGTAGTGACATGACACTGTAAAGAAAGGAAGTAGAATTGCTTTTGTATAAATTCATTCACTGAGCTTCATGCAAGACATTGATTACACTAGGCACTGCGGATTCCATAGTGAGATAATCAGACAAAATTGTTATCCTCAAAATGCTTGAATTGTATTAGAAAGGAAATTCAGATAGGGCACAGGTTGGTTTCAAGAACTACTTCATGTCTCTAGGTAAGGTTTGGGCATATTTTATATCCATATATACTTGTATATGTATTTATACAACAATGAGAGGAGATAGGGAGAGTATCAATGGTGTCTAAAATTTGTCAGGACAAATATTTAGCAGCTGCAGGAGTCCAAAATAATTCTGCATGGACCTAGCAGGTGCTTTTGAAATTCTCTCTCTCTCTCTCTCTCTCTGTCTGTCTCTCTCAGTCTCCTCTAATTTTATATGTTTTATATGATCTAGCCTAATTTCTGACTCCCTGAATTGAATCTAACCCCACATTTGCTGCTGTGCCAGTTAATTCCTGGTTCAACAAAATGTGTATTTGTGGTCTAATTTTTTTTATGCTTCTATAAGCTTTCTTCTTCTGCTTGAGCCTATCTGAAGTTTTATATCTTTATGTCCTGGCCTAAAGTTTATTCATAATATTCTTCTCAGTTCTAATTCGAAGATATCTTGCTGCTAGATCGTAATTTTGTCCTAACTTTTCTAATTTTGGACTGCCTCACATCTATCTGTTGAGAACTAACACTAAGAAGGATACAAAAGACAGATATTTATAATAAATAAGCACTTTTAAATTTAGTATCTTCCTCACTTTTGAATGACACTAAATGGGCATAGATCTGCATAGAAAATTGCATTGTGATTTTTCTTTGGATTTAATTAATTAATTGATTGCTTCAGAATGCCACTGTTATTTTTAAAACTCTCTCCCAAACTCCCTCAAGGGAAACAATACTAATGATAAATAAATTTAAGAAAATTTTCTTCCTTAAAGCATAAAGACTAATTTGCTGATGGTAGCAAAAACTTTGGAAAATCACACAGTAAACCAAGTCTACTGGGTAAGTCAGCATCAAACTGTCCTATTATTGCCCCTTTCATTATTCTCATTGTCATTGTATAGATAAGGGAAGGGTTTTTGCAGATGTGAAAAAATTCTAATATTGTTGCTTATAAATCTGAGTGAATAATTTGAATGCCTGTGTCCTTCATTAAATCTGTCAATATTCTTCCAGCCAGTAAAGGTTTCAATCCTTGAAGTTTTGCTAAAGACGTCCACAGCTCCAAAATGTTCACAGCTATTAAAATGAGATTTAGGTGAGGTGTGAATAGAACCTGTATCCATATGCAGGCATTCTATATTAGTCATGGCTCTCCAGAGAAACAGAACCAATGGTTATATATTTAGAGTTACATGTATTATAGTCATCTCTTAGTATACACACAGGAGATTGATTCCAGGACTTTTTGAGTATACAAAAATCTGCGCATAATCAAGTCCCACAGTGATCCTGCAGAACTCATACATATAAAAAATTGTCCTTTTGAATTCATGGTTTTTGCATCCCTTGAACACTGTATTTCTGATCTTCTTTTGGTTTGAAAACAACATGTTTATAAGTATCTGTACAGTTCAAAGCCATGTGCAAGGGTCAACTGTGTAAGAAATTGACTCATGTGATTATGAAGGCTGAAAAGTCTCACAATCTTCCTTCTGAAGTTGGAGACCCAGAAAAGTTGGTGGTGTAAATTCCAGTCCAAGTCCAAAGCATAACAACCAGGAGAACCAACGGCATAAGTACCAGTCAAAGGGCATCAGCAGACTGATATCTCAGTTTCGGCAGTCACGTAGAAAGGGAATTCGACTCTCCTCTGTGTTTTTGTTCTGTTTGAGCTCTGAATGGGTTGGATGATGTCCACTCACGTGGGAGAGTAATCTTCTTTCCTCAGTCCACCAATTTAAATGCTTTTCTCTTCTGAAAATATCTTCACAGACATACCTAGAAATACTGTTTTACCAGGTTTCTGGGTATCCATTTGGCCCAGTCAAGGTGATGCATAAAATTAATTATCATTTATCCACTTTCAGAGTGAATAGCCATCAAGCCCTTCTATGTTATTCATCTTTCTGGGCCTTTTATCATGTTTGTTACAAATCCAAAAGTGATAAGATGACAGAAGTATAAGTGGAGTCCAAACATAGCAGTGGCTGTCAGGAAGAAAAAAAATGTGACAATGGGATGTGTGAAAGAGGATGCAGGGTGGGCTTAAAATAAGGAAGGAAATAATAGATTTGGTGAAGGAAAGCTTAAACATTGCATCTCAGTTTCTGACTACTGCTCCCAAGGTAGATAGGCAACATCTGTTCTCTACTCTGAAGTTAAGCATCATTATTTTATGAGGCTGATAGCAGGTAAGAGATGTGTTCTAATTTGCAGAATAAGAAGGATATCACACATACAAGTTATACAACAAGTTAGATACTGGAGAACCTTAATGTCCTAGTAATACTACATTAATTCATATAATCAATTTTCTTCAATGGATTCTATTATCTCACTGAATCAGAAAGTGTCATTGTGGAAAAATCCATCAATAAATGCATCCGAAAACATTTGATGACTAAGGAATCAGAAAAAGATCTGGAGCCACAGTATTTGTGAGCTGTACCATTTCAACAGTGGGAGTCCCCATGAGCAATCTACCAAAGAGGTTGTTAGAAATACAAACTCTCAAGCCTCATCAGTTTCCTGAATATGGATCTCCATTTTATCAGATCCCCAGCTGATTCATGTATATTAAAGATTGAGAAGCACTGGTTTAGAGCACTAACTAGCTTTGACACTTGTTAATTGGGTAACTTTGGGCAGGTTATTAAACTCTGTGTCAGTTTTCTCATATTGCAAATGAAGTAAATATTGGATGTACTTCCAGGGGTTGTTGTGATGGTTAAATTAGTTAGTGCATATTACTGATTGAGTATCCTTATTCAAAATGCTTAGGATCAGAAGTGTTTTGAATTTTGGATTTTTTTTTCAGATTTTGAAACACTTGCATATACATAAGATGTCTTGAGGATGGTATCCAAGTATAAACAGGAAACTCATTATGTCTTATATACACCTTATATGAATAGTCTGAAGCTGATGTTTTACAATATTTATAATAATTATGTGGATGAAACAAAGTATGGATACACTGAACCGTCAGAAAGGAAAGGTATCACTATCCCATCAACACATGTGCATAATCCCTGACTCTCTGGCATCACTATCATTCCCAACTCTGAACTGATATGCCACCAATACGCAGTCAGTCTTTTATAATTAGTGGTAAAAATATGACATACCACTAGTATAGTGGAAAACAATATTTTCAGGGCAATGAAGCAGCACAGTAGCATCACCAGAATACCCATATCCGCTGTTAATCAACAGGAACAACAAGCAGTGGTAGTCTTTCAATCTCCACTTATAATGCTGTATTTTGACTTAAGATTAACTATATGCTACATTTTACTTTCTTTTTTGGTGAGAAGAAACATCAGAAGCATAGAAGTAGGTCCTTTAGAGATAAGAAGACATTTTGCTGCTTGGATTTTTAAAATGTTTCCTACAGAGTCATCTGCCTCTTTCACGATGGCTTTCATCTCAGTGGCCTCTCTTTGATTTTATAAACTGACATAATTTCTTGTTGTTATAAATGCATGCTGTTCAATCACACATTTTCACTGTGTCATCTATAGGCACTTTTTCTGCAGTATTAACATCATCTTCATTATTTCTATTACCATGATCAGCTTGATTCAGAACCATTTTGGCTATATTACCATTGGTCAATGAATGAATAACTGGAGCCTCATTATTGATGTTAAAATCTTCTTTATATCTATTTCTTTCAGCTTACAATAGATTTTGAAGATATATCTTTTAGATATGTAAGGATGTCAGAAATCACTTTTTTTCACTTGATTACAGAATCCTTCAAAGTCACCACCTTGTTTATCATCCTCACTGAACATAGTCACAGGCTGCACAACTGTGTCTTCAGTCACTGTGCTCTAAGTGTTGGCAACAGCATATTTGGTATAAATATGCTAAACTTCATGCTAAACTCCTTTTGAAAACCTTCCCTATACATCGTCTAGTCACTACTGCTAGCGTGCTGTTCAAAAAAGTATTTTTATATTTCTCTTTGTTGCTATAAGCATACCCTGGTTACATGGATGAATTAATAAAATCACATTTTGGGGAAAGTACATGGAATAAATGTTTTTTTAATGAGAATTTTAGCTGGAGAATGAGCAGACTGTTTTCAAGGAATAAAAAAGCCTTGCAGTTGTCACCCAGTCCAGCTTCCCTGAAGTGAGCATGAGACACTGGTACAAAATCAGAAAAGATGAAACCAATCAGAAAAGATGTTGCTGGTTAGCATAATAATGGATGGTAAGTTTACTCCTTGAGAATACAAGAACACAAGCTTTGCCTATCAGAGCAAATTTACATTTACGCATGCCCACTGCATTAGTACATCCCAGCACAGTTATTCTGTACTTGGCACTCTTCATTACTGTAGGGGTTACTTCGTGTCTTTCTGACACAATAATGCCAGAGCAGAGATGTTTAATTATCATTACAGATTTGTTCTGGTGACAGATTTTCATCAGCAATAACCTTGGCAAACTTGTCAATGAATTTCACCATTGCTTCATGATCAGAAGATGACTTATACCACAAATATTTTAAAATGTAATGTTGAGTTTTTTCAGAAGTTTCTGCAACCAGCCTCTTGAATTTTCACAATTTCCATCAATTTTCAGTTCATTGTGATAGATGTTTTTTTTGTTTTAGGATCAGCATACCATTGAGTGGCATGTGTCCACTGTAATGTTGACAGGTCCATTTTATCAGTACACAATAGAGATCTTCATTTTTAACTTTATGCAATTTTTTTCCTATTTTGTAAACTTATGCTCCTTACTTTTGGCATACAACTTCAAGAGTTTATTCTTCTGTTTCTTCGGGTCACATATGGTAATCATTCTACTACCCTACTCTTCTTTTAAGACTCATACCACTGTTCAAGTTCTCCAACGGCTCGACATTTTAGCTGTAAATAGACATAAATCCTTTCTCTTTTTCTAATGACTGCTCCCCATGTGGTGTCTGCAGACCATTTTGACATTTTCAGCAGTATCTCTGCACCACAAAGCAAGTAATAAGCAAAAAAATATCACAGCAAGTAAAGCTTATAGATCTTGGCTTCACATGGGCATTGTTGGAAACTTGCCTTTGATGTGTCCATCCTGGACATGTACCATTTAATAGCCCTTCATGGCAGGTGCTTGTGTGGAAAAATCTGGGCATGTGTAGAAAAGATACAATGCAACTGGGAGGGCTGGAAGGTCCTTTTTTCCACCCTTTTGGGGATACTTAATAAAATGTGTGTGATATCACTGCATTTTGACTGCAACCTGTCAAATGAGAGAGGGTGTGGAATTTTCCACTTGTGGCGTTACATTGGCACTCAAAAAGTTTCAGATTTTGGAGTATTTCTTATTTTTGGATTAAGAATGCTCAACCTGTAAGTAATTTTAAAAGTGCCTGTCATGCTATAAATGCTAAATAAGAGTTTATCATGATTATCGCGTATGGTTCAACTATTTTATTCTCACATTTAAAACTATTTTATCCTTTAGTAAGTACTTGCTAAATACCTTTTATTCTGTGGATGGTCACTTTAAATATAGATATATCATTCTTCTCTACTCTGTAGTGACTGACTCTATTTTTTATATGGACTGGTTCCTATTATAGTATTATTGGAGGATAGAAGGATCATCGCTGGTATTATGAAGTGTCAAAACATGATGAAATGCTTACCTAAAATAACTTAAAAGAAAAATGATGTCTCTAATGAGTATGTGACTTTAGGTGAAGTGGTTATAAAACAGAATATTATTAGCATAGTTTAAGTACTATTAGCTACATTTGAAAAAAACATGTGTTCATAAAAATAGTAGCCATTTTCAAGCAGAAATTAAAAAGATAGAGAGAGTCCAGAAATGTAGTATTGGTTGGTCTTGGAAGGAAACTTCTCAACATGGATTAAAACATGATCTCTATAGAATGTATTGAATCAGGGATATAGCATTCATCTAGTTACATTCTCTGTGTATTAAGATAGGGTTCAGTGATACTTGGAAAGAATCAGATAATGCTTTAGCAATCTTCAGGAAACCTGAGAAGTTCAAGATACACACAATTAAGTCTATAAAGAAAGGTATATAACTAAAAGGATTATGAATTTGGCTACAGAACATGGAGTTGACTAGGATTAAGTAGATAATTGACACAAAAAGTTTAAAATACCTGGGAATAAAACAACTGGAGATTTGAAAGAGCTCTCCAATGAGAATTATAAAACAATGCTCAAAGAAATCAGAGAAGACACAAACAAATTAAAACTCTCCCATGCTCATGGATAGAAAAACTCAATATAATTAAAATGGCCATGTTGCCCAAAGCCATTCACAGGTTCAGTGCTATTCTTATTAAACTACCAAATGCAATCTTCACAGAACTAGAAAGAAACTATTTTAAAATTCATATGGAACCAAAAAAGAGCCCAAATAGCCAAGGTAATGCTAAGCAAAAGGAACAAAGTTGGAGGCATCACGTTACCCTATTTCAAACAATATTATAGGGTTACAGTAAGTGAAACATCATGATACTGGTACAAAAACAGGCACACAAGCCAATGAAACAGAAGAGAGAGCTCACAAATAAGGCCACAGACCTATGACTATGTGATCTTGACAACGCTGATAAAAACAAGCAATAGAGGAAAGATAACTGTTATCCCAGCACCATTTATTAAATAGAAAGAAATGTAGAATACTGAAGTTGAACCCCTTCCTTATACTGTAAACAAAAATCAACTCAAGATGGATTAAAGACTTAAATGTAAGACTAAAAACTGTAAAAATCCTGGAAGGCAACATAGGCATTACCATTCTGGACATAGGAATGGGCAAAGATTTCTTAATGAAGACACAAAAAGCAAAAATTGACGAGTAGGATCTAATTAAACTTAAGAGCATTTGCACAGCAAAAGAAACTATCATTAGAGTGAAGAACAGACGACCTACAGAATGGGAGAAAATATTTGCAATCTGTCCATCTGACATAGGTCTAATAGCCACCATTTATAAGGAACTTAAACAAATTTACAATACTAGCTCAAAAAGCCTCATTAAAAACTTGGCAAAGAATTTGAACAGACACTTTTCAAAGAAGGCAAACATGCAGCCAACAGGCATATGAAGAAATCCTCAATGTCACTTATCATTAGAAAGATGTTAATCAAAACCACAATAAGATACCATCTCACATCAGTCAGAATTGCTATTAATAAAATGTCAAAAATAGTAGATGCTGGCAAGCTTGTGGAGAAAAGGGAACACTTACACACTGTTGGTGGTAGTGCAAATTAGTTCAACCACTGTAGAAAGCAATATGGTCACTGGATTCTCCAAAGCCAATGTGAAATAAAAGACTCTTAAAGGCAGTTAGAGAGGAGGGTCAGGTCACATACAAAGGAAACCTCATCAGACCAATAGTAGACCTTTCAGCAAAAACCATACAAGCCACAAGAGATTGAAGGTTTATATTTAGCATCTTTAAAAAATATATAAGCAAGAATTTCACATCCAACAAAACTAAGCTTCATAAAGTAAGAGAAATAAAATCATTTTCAGGCAAGCAACTGCTAAGGAAATTTGTTACCACCAGATCTGCCTTACAAGATGTCATTAAGGGAGTGTTAAACATAAAAGCAAAAGATCAATAATTACCATCATAAAAACCCACAGTTAAATACATAGCACAGTGACACTATAAAGCAAGTATATGATCAAGTCTAGATAATAACCAGCTAACAACACAATAACAAGATGAAGTTCTCACATTTCAATATTAACCTTTAATGTAAATGGACTAAATGGCCCACTTAAAGACACAGAGTAGTATGTTGAATAAAGAGGCAAGACTCAACTGAATGCTGTTTTCAGGAATGCCATCTTACGTACAATGGAAACCATGAGCTTAAAGTAATGGAATGGAGAAAGGCCAAGCAAACAGAAAAAAAAAGAGCAGAGGCATCCATGCTTATTTAAGACAAAACAGATTTTAAAACAACAATGATCCAAAAAAAAAAAACAAAGAAGGGCATTACATGATGATAAACAGTTTAATTCGACATGAAGATTTAACTTTTCTAAATATATTTACATCAAACACTGGAGCACCCAGATTCATAAAACAAATTCTTAGAAACCTACAAATAAACTTAGATAATCACACACAATAAGAGTGCTGGACTTCAATATTCCATTGACAGTGTTAAACAGATAATTGAGGCAGAGAACTAGCAAACATATTCAGGATGTAAATTAACACTTGACCAAATGAACTTAACACAAATCTGCAGAATACTTTGCTCAAAAACAGCATAATATACTTTCTTCCCCTCTTCACAAGACACATACTCTAAGGTCAACCACATACTCACCCATAAAGCAGTTCTCAAACCAAACTTTTTAAACAAATCATACTAATATGGTTTGGCTGTATCCCCATCCAAATCTCATTTTGAATTCTCATGTGTTGGGGTCGGGACCTGGTGTGAAGTAATTGAGTCATGAGAACAGGTGTTTCCTGTGTTGTTCTCATGATAGTACGTAAGCCTCATGAAATCTAGTGGTTTTAAAAAAGGGGAGCTTCCCTGCACAAGCACTCCTTTTGCCTGCTGCCATCACATAAGATGTGACTTGCTACTCCTTGCCTTCTGCCATGATTGTGAGTCTTCCCCAGACACGTGGAACTGTGAGTCCAATTAATCCTCTTTCTTTTGTGAATTGAAACATATTTTAGGTATTTCTCAGTCTCAGGTATTTGTTTACCAGCAGTGTGAAAACAGACTAATACAGTAAATTTGTACCAGTAAAGTAGAGTGTTGCTGAAAACATACCCAAAATGTGGAAATGACTTTGGAACTGGGTAATGGTCAGAGGTTGGAACAATTTGGAGGGATCAGAAGACAAGAAAATGTGAAAAAGTTTGGAACTTACTAGAGACTTGTGAGTGGCTTTGACAAAAATGCTGGGGGTAATATTAAGAATGAGGTGCAGCCTCAGGTGGTCTCAGATGTAGATGAGGAACTTGTTGGGAACAGGAAGAAAGATGATTTTGTTTTGTTTTAGCAAAAGGACTGATGGCATTTTGCCCCTGCCCTAGAGATTTGAGGAACTTTGAGCTTGGAAGAGATGATTTAGGATATTTACTGGAAGAAATTTCTAAGCAGCAAAGCATTCAAGATGTGACTTGGGTGCTGTTAAAGGCACTCAGTTTTATAAAGAAAGCAGAGTATAAAGGTTCAGAAAGCTTGCAGCTTGACAATGTGATAGAAAGGTAAATCCCATTTTCTGAGAAGAAATTTAAGCAGAAATTTTTATAGGTAACATGGAGCCAAATGTTAATCCCCAAGGCAATGAGGAAAATGTCTCCAGGTCATGTTGTAGATCTGCACAGCAGCTGCTTCCGTCATAGGCATGGATACCTACTAGGAAAAAGTGATTTCGTGGGCCGGGCCCAGGGTATCCATGCTATGTGCAGCTTAAGGACTTGGTGCCCTGTTTCCCAGCCTCTGCAGCCATGGCTGAAAGTGGCCAACATAGAGCTCTGGCCATGGCTTCAGGGGGTATAAGCCCTAAGCTTTGACAGCTTTCACATGGTGTTGAGATTACGAGTGCAAAAAAGTCAAGATTTGGGGTTGGGAAACTTTTACCTAGTTTCAGAAGATGTAAGGAAATGCCTGGATGCCCAAGCAGAAGTATGCTTCAGGGGCGGGGTCATGGAGAACCTCTGCTAGGCCAGTGCTGAAGGGAAATGTGGCATCAGAGCCCCCACACAGAGTTCCTATGAGGGCACTGCCTAGTGGAGCTGTGAGAAGAGAGCCATTGTCCTCTAGACCCCAGAATGATAGATCACCTGACAGATAGCACCGTGCACCTGGAAAAGCCCCAGACACTCAACACTAGCCTGTGAAGGCTGTGCTGAGGGAGCCTGTAGCCTGTAAAGCTTCAGGGGTGGAGCTGCTCCAAACCATGGGAACTCACCTCTTGTATCAGTGTAAACTGGATGGGAGGCATGGAGTCAAAGGAGATCATTTTGGAGCTTTAAGATTTGACTGCCCTGCTGGGTTTGGGACTTGCATGGGGCCTGTAGCCCCTATGTTTAGGCAAATTTCTCCCATTTGGAGTGGCTGTATTTACCCAATGCCTGTATCCCCATTGTATCTAGGAAGCAACTATCTTGCTTTGGATTTTACAGGCTCATAGGCAGAAGGGACTTGCATTGTCTTGGTTGAGAATTTGGACTTTGGACTATGGACTTTTGAGTTAACTCAAAAATCAGTTTAGACTTTGGGAGACTGTTGGGAAGGCGTGAATTGGTCTTGAAATGTGAGGACATGAGATTTGGGAGGGTCCGGGGGCAGAAAGATATGTTTTGGCTGTGTCCCTGCCCAAATCTCATTTTGAATTCTCACATGTTATGGGAGGAACTCAGTGGGAGGTCACTAAATCATGAGGGACAGGTCTTTCCCATGCTTTTCTAGTAATAGTGAAAAACTCTCATGAGATCTGGTGATTTTTAAAAAGAAGGAGTTTCCCTGCAAAAGCTCTCTTTTTGCCTGCTGCCAGATGTGACTTGCTGCTCCTTGCCTTCCACCATAATTGTGAGTCCTCTCTAGACATGTGGAACTGTGGGTCCAATTAAACTACTTTCTTTTGTGAATTGCCCAGTCTTGGGTATGTCTTTAATGGCAGCATGAAAATGGCCTAATACACATAGCAAATATACCCTCAGACCACAGCACAATAAAAATAGAAACTAATAGCAAGAAGTTCTCTCAAAACCATGCAATTACACAGAAATTGAACTGTATGACTTTTGGGTAAATAATTAAATTAAAAATAAAACACTCTTTAAAACAAATGAAAACAAGAATATAACCTAACATTGTGTCTGGGACACAACTAGAGCAGCGAGAGAAAGTTTTGTAACACTAAATACCTAAACCAAATAATTAGAAAGATCTCAAATAAGCATCTAACATCATACTTACAAGAACTAAAAAAAACAAGAGCAAACTAACCCCAGAGCTATAAGAAAAGAAATAACCAATATCAGAGCTGAAGGGAATAAAGCTGAGATCCAAAATTCCATACAAAAGATGAATGAAACCAAAAGTTCATTATTTGAAACAATAAACAAGATCACTAGCTAGATTAATAAAGAAAAAAGAGAGAAAATCCAAATAAACATAGTTAGAAATGGCAAAGGGAACATTACCACCAACACCACAGAAATACAGAAAGCTCTCAAAGACTAGTACAAACAGCTCTATGTACAGAAACTAGATAAACTAGAAGAAAAAGATGAATTCCTGAAAATATACAACCTCTCATGATTGAACAAGGAAGGAACTGAAACCCTAAAAATATTAAGAAAGAGTTCCTAAATATAATAAGTATATTAAAAAACCTATCAACCAGAAAAAGTCCTGGACCAGATGGATTCACAGCTAAATTTTACCAGATGTACAACAAAGAGCTGGTACTAATCCTACTGAAACTATTCCAAAAAATTAAGGCTGAGAGACTCTTCTTTAACTCATTTTATCAGGCCAGCATCATTCTGATACCAAAACTTGGCAGAGACACAATGAAAAAAGAAAACTTTAGGTGAATATTCCTGATTAACATAGATGTAAAAATCCTCAACAAAATACTAGCAAATAAAATCTAGCAGATTAAAAAGCGAATTCACCATGATCAAATAGACTTCATTCCTGAGATACAAGGTTGGTCCAATATAAACAAATCAATAAGTATGATTCATCACATGAACAAAACTAAAAACAAAAACTGCATGATCATCTTCAATAGATGCAGAAAGGGTTTTTGATAAAATTAAATATCCCATTAACATCAAAATCCCTCAACAAACTATACATCAAAGCAACATATCTCAAAATATTAAGAGCCATCTATGACAAACCCACAACCAACATCATGCTGAATTGGCAAAAGCTGGAAGTATTCCCTTTGACAAGTGGAACATAATGCTGGAATACATAATACTCCTATGAAACATAATACTGGAAGTCCCAGCCAGAGCAATCAGGCAAGAGAAATAAATTAAATGTATCCAAACAGGAAGAGAGAATATCATAAAACAAATTCTTAGAGACCTATGAATAAACCTAGATAATCATACAATAATACTGCTAGACTTCAACAGCCCACTGACAGTGTGAGATAGATCACTGAGACAGTGAACTAACAAATGTATTTACCTATCAAAATATCTGTTTGCAGATGACATGATTCTATACATAGAAAAACCCATAGTTTCTGCCCTGAAGGTTCTAGATCTGGTAAACATCAGCAAAGTTTCAGGATGGAAAATCAGTGTACAAAAATCAGTAGCATTCCTATTTACCTACAACATTCAAGATGAGAGCAAAATCAAGAATGCAATTTTATTCACAATAGCCACAAAAAACAAAATACTTAGGAATGCAGCTAACCAAAAGGTGAAAGTTCTCTACAAATGGAATTATAAAAAACATTGCTGAAAAATCAGAGATGAAAAAAACAAAGAAAAGAACATTTCATGCTCATGGTTAGGAAGAATCAATGTTGCCTAAATGGCGATATTGCCCAAAGCAATTTACAGTTTCAATGCTATGCCTATCAAACTACCAATGACATTCCTCATAGAATTAGAAAAAAAAATATTCTAATGTTCATGTGGAACCAAAAAAGAGCCCAAATGGGCAAAGCAATCCTAAGTAAAAAGAACAAAGCTGGAGGCGTCACATTACTTGACTTCAAACTATACTACAAGGCTACAGTAGCCAAAAAGCATGGTACTGGTACAACATAGACATATAGACCAATGGAATAGAATAGAGAATCTGGAAATAAAACTGCACACCTACAACTATCTGATATTTGGCAAAGTCAACAAAAACAACCAATGGGGAAAGGACTCTCTATTTAATAAATAGTGCTGGGATAACTGGCTAGCCATATGCAGAAGATTGAAACTGACTCCTCCCTTTCAAAATACACAAAAACGAATTCAGTATGGATTAAATACTTAAATGTAAGATTTAAAACTATATAAACCCCAGACAAAAACCTAGGATATGCCATTCCAGACATTGGCCTTGGGAAAGATTTCATGACGAGGTTCCCAAGAGCAGTTGCAACAAAAACAGAAGTTGGACTTAATTAAAGTAAAGAGGTTCTGCACCAAAAATGTATCTGTCTATCAACAGAGTAAACAGCCTACAGAATGAGAGAAAATATTTGCAAGCTATGAATCTGACAAAGGTCTACTATTCTGAATCTATAAGGAACTTAACTCAAGAAACAAAAAACAACCCCATTCACAAATGGGCAAAGGACATGAAAAGGAATTTCTCAAGACACACATGCAGCCAACCAGCATATAGAAGTATGCTCAATATTACTGATTACCACAGGAGTGCAAATCAAAATAATAATAAAATATCATCTCATATCAGTCAAAATGTCTATTATTAAAAAGACAGAGAATAACAGGTGTTGGTGACATTGCAGAGAAAAGGAAATGCTGCTAGTGTGAATGGAAATTAGTTCAGCTATAGTGAAAAGCAGTTGGGAGATCTCTCAGAGAACTTAAAACAGAGCTACCTTTTAATGAGATTACTGGGTATATACCCAAATAAATATAAATACTTCCATCAAAAAGACACACGCACTTGTATATTTATTGTAGCACTATTCACAATAGCAAAGACATGAATCAACCTGGATTGTCCATCACTGGTGGACTGGATAAAGAAAATGTGGTATATAGATACCATAGGCTAGTATGCAGCCACAGCTAACCCACGTCCTTTGCAGCAACCTGGATGCAACTGGAGGCGATTCTCCTAAGTGAATTAATACAGGAAAAGGAAAACCAAATACTGTATGTTGTCGCTTATAAGTAGGAGCTAAACATTGTGTGTACATGAACACAAACAGAAGAATAATAAATACCAGGGCCTACTTGATGGTGGAGAGTGGAAGAGGATAAATATTGGAAAACTTCCTATCAGGTACAATGCTTATTACCTGGGCGATGAAATCATTTGTACACCAATCCCTAGTGACATGTAGTTTACCGATGTAGCAAACCTGCACATGCATCCCCTGAAACTAATGTAAAAGTTGAAGAAAAATAAAATAAGAAAAGAAATGCATCACGTTTCTTTTCTTGATATCCTCTTGATTCTCTCACCCACCTACATTTTAACATTTAAATATTTACATTTTAGGGCTAAACTTTGGAAAGGCATTTTACGTGAACTTTATAAATACATGCAAGATTTATGCATATGACACTAAGTAGTTTCATCTATAATTATATGATATCCCTTTTTTTATTCTTTGAACCACATTTTCTTCCACAATTCTGAGTTATGTGTTTCTGAGCTTCCAGTTTCCTTAGGTTTTACCATAGGCTCAACAAATCTAGGACATGCTATGGATATCAAGGGACTTGTTATGTTTATAAAGCCTTCCTTTTTCTGTCTGTTGAATGCCTATTTATTTATTCTTCAAGATTCTATTTACATTCCACTCAACAAAACCTTCCTAACATCCTTAGGCAGAATTAACTGATCGTTTTTCAGTGGTTCCATGCTATTTTGTTCACAGTACCCCTATAACTTCATATGTTACTACACTCCATCTTATACTGTGATAACTTTGAGGGTAATTGCTAAGTTCTTCTTCTCTATGGTTAGTATAATTCAATTTATGTGTGTTAGATCTGTGGATGATTCTATAAATGGTGATTTTGTATGTGGCAAAGACTGCTAATTATTCCTCAACATCATTCTTCCCTCTTCCTTTACTAATAGACATTGCTCCCTGACTTTTCAGCTGGGCATATGGCTGCTTGGTTAGAAACAAATTTCCCCAGGTCCTCTGGCTAATAATGTGAATAAATGCTTACAAAAGGTACGTGAGCAAATGTGATGTGTGCAAATTCTGAGTCACTTTCATGAAAAAAAAATTACGTTCTATTTTCATTACCTAAAAACCTGACAAGGCAGCTTTGGCATGCAGACAAGGGCCATGCCCTGAGAGATGGAGGAGGAACAAGTTAGCAATAATCTGGGTACCTAGAAGACTTCATGAAACAAAGCCACCTACAAACAATCCATATCCGTTTGGTCTGTGATGAGAGAGAAAGAGAAATAAACTTCTATACCATTCGAGATTCCACATCTGAGATGTCTGTTAGAGAAGCTAAGACTATATCCAATATCTCATGTAATTTACCTTCTCTGTACAGGGCAGTTAGTCTTTTTGCAGATATATTTAGCCACTTTCAGTTCTGATGGACATTGTCACATCCTCTCTCTAGTTGCAGTAGTTCCGTTAGCGCACAATGAACTGCAGAACCAGCAACCCAAGCCAATAACAGTAGCAGCACAACTTCAAACAGTAATGGGAGCTCTAAGTAATTTTACAGCCAGAGCCAGGAGCTCCACTAGCTCCCAACAGTTGCTTCTGTCAGCAGTTTTCACAGGATTTTTCAAGTTTGTTTCTTTGCCACCAGATAGCTCTTATCTTCTCAGCATCTAAATGGCTGTATCTACTGATGTGTTGTAAATATTTAAGTGACTCTGTAAAACTAACAAAATAGTTTGTTTGTTTACTCATTTCCATGTGTAAATACTCCCAGCATGAACAACTTTGTGCTATTAATTGCAATGTGAGTTTACTAAATGTGAAGTTAAGAAGAGTTGTACACACACGACTTTTTTTTTTATCTGTTAGGAACTGCATCCAACACACCACAAACTTGACAGTTTCAGTTTTCTGTTGTGGCATAATGAGCTACCCCAACTTACCAGCTTTAAACAACTAATTTTTTGCTTACGATTGTTGGGCGGCATCACTGGGTGGTTCCTATGCTGTTTTCTTTCGGTATCACTCACTCATGTGGTGGTAGTCAGTTGACATCTCAGAAGGGCTTGGATGGACTAAGATGACCTCACTCACATGTCTGGCAATTGGTGCTCACTGTAGGGTGGGATACTTTGAATCTCCTCCACATGAACTCTCATACTATAGCACACTAGTGTGGTGTTTTTTGACTTGGCAACTTTAGGGAAGATTTCTAAAAAGATAATAGAAACAGCTTTAATACCTATTGATAATATGCTCTGAAGTTCCATAATATTCAATTTCTTTTCCATCCAATTAGCTCAGTCACGAGGCCATCTCTAATTTAACACAATAAAACATTTTGATGAAACAAGAGAGCAGTATAAGGTGATATTTTCCTCTTGCATCTATCATCCTATTTGTTTTTAAACACAGAGGTATGGCATCTTATACTCATTAGGATAGCTGCTATCTAAAACAAAACAAGAAAACAGAAAATACAAGTGTTGGTGAGGATGTGGAGAAATTTGAAGTTTTATACACTGATTTAGGAATATGAAATTTTATAGTCACTGTAGAAAATGGTATGACAGTTCTTCAAAATATTAAAAATAGAGTTATTATTTGATCCAGCAATACCAGTTTGGGGTATATACCCAAAAGAATTGAAAACAGTGTCTTACAGAGATTATTTGTACACCCATGTTCACAGCAACATTATAATGGCCAAAAGATAAAACTGTGTTCATCAATGTATGAATGAATAAAAAATATGGTATATACATTCAATGAAATATTATTCAGCCTTAACAAAGGAGATTCTGACATGCGCTACAACGTGGCAGATCTTGAGGTCATAATGCTATGTAGAACAATCTAGTCATAAAAGGACAAATACTATGTTATTCTACTTACGTGAGATATCTAGATGTAGTCAAATGCATAAAGACATAAAGTAGAATGCTGTTTGCCAGGTGCTGGAAGGAAGCAATGTGAAGTTGTTATGTAACAAGTACAGTTTTAGTTTTTTAATATGATACAAATTCTGGAGATTAACAGAATGAATGTACTTAATGCTACTGAAGTGTGCACTTAGAAATGGTTAAGATAGTAAATTTTACATGTATTTTACCACAATAACAAAACACACAAGCGTAAATTATTTGACATTGTTTTAGAAGTGGACTCTGCATCTTCTCCTCTTGAATCCAAGAGGAACCTCTGACTGGCTCAAAAACACTAGAAAGAGGCTGAAGTGTCATGCATAAATTCTGATGCTATGTGGAGAAAACAATACAATTTTGCCTTCCTTGCTGGAACACTTGCTTGTGGAGCACCGAATAAGAAGTCAGATTACTATGTGGCCACCATGCTGCGGTGAGAAAGCCCAGAGCACATGAAGAGGTGATGAGTAAGTGCTACCAACAGTCCCAGCCGAAAGTCTCAGAAAACAATCAGCATCAACTGACTGACACAAAAGTAATGATGCTTCTAGATGATTCTAGCCTCCAGCCATAGAGCCACCTGCAGTCCTTTGAGTCTTTCCAGCAGAGGCTCCAGACATATGAGACAAAGACAAGCCATTCTTATAATGCCTGGCCAAAAGCAAACAGATTCTGTAAGCTTTATAAAATGTTTTAAGTCTGTACGTTTGTTCTTAAAACAGCTTTTTGGAGATAGAACTCATATACCATAAATTCATCATTTTAAAGTACATATTTACATAGTTTTGCAACCACCACCTTAATCTATTTTTTTAACATTTTATCACCCAAATAGAAAGCTCATAACCATTAGCAGTCACTTCCCATTCTCCTCTATTCCAGCCCTACTACTATTCTAGAAATTTCACATAAATGGAATTACACAATATATTCCTTTCACGTCTACTTGGCTTCACTTAGAAGAAGATTTTCAAAGTTCACCCATGTTGTAGCATGCATTAGTACTTTGTTTCTTTATAAGGCTGAATAGTATTACATAGTATGAATATATCACATTTTGTTTATCCAATCATAGGTTGATGGACACCTTTGCTGTTTTCTACTTTTGAGCTATTAGGAATCATGATGCTATGAACACTCATGTACAAAGTTTTACATGTGCACTAATTTTTATTTCTCTTGAATATACATTTGTGAATAAAATTTCAGGGTTATATGGTAACTCTGTTTAACATTTTGAAGAATTGCCAATATGTTTCCCAAAGTGGTTTTCCCATTTTATTTCAATCTCCCAGTGATGTATGTGGGTTCTAATTTATCGGCATTCTTGTCAGCACTTGTTTCTGTCTGTCTCTTTCATTTTAGTTATCCAAGTGGGTGTAGAGTAACATGCAACTGTAGTCTTCATCTGCATTTTGCTAATGACTAACGATGTTGGCACCTTTTCATGTATTTGCTGAATATATTGGAGGAATATTCATCTCCTAAAACTATTGAAATAAAAAAAGAAAATATGTAGGATAAGTCAAAAGATTTAATGTGCAACATGAGAACTATAGTTAATAATAGTGTATTACATTGAGAATTTTTGTTAAATGAGTAGCTTGTAGTTGCTCTTACCATGGTGAAGGAAATGGTTAACTTTGTGAAATAATGAATATGTTAATTTTTTCATAATAGCAACCATTTTACAGCATATATGCTGTACTCTTATCATGTTATATGCTTCAAATATACACAGTAAATTTTTTGAAGAAATATTTTGCCCACTTTTAATTGAGCTGTTTTTATGATTGAGTTGTAAAAGTTCTTTAGCTGTTCTAGGTATAAGTTCCCTATGAAGATATATGACTTTCATGTATTTTCTCATGTTGGGTGGGTTGTCTTTTTACTTTCTTGATGGTTCCCTTTGATGGATATACATCAAGACAGATTCTCTTGGTATTTGCTCTTAACATTTGCTAATACACCTATTACCAGCAGGTCAGATGGTTAGAGAAATAATTAGATTTGAAAAAGTAATTTTTATTCTGAATGCCTTCTTCAGGAGGAGATACTTTATTTTTTTTCACCCAAAATGATAAATTTATGTTCTTATTAATACTACATCTAAGCTATTAATATTTGGCATTCATTAATTAAGATGAATATAAAATATTACATTTGCTTTTCTAGCTTTTGAAAAACTGCAATAATAAGGATTTAGTTTAAATATTGTTCCCCTATTGGATGATAAGCTTGTATATGATTCCGTGATAATGTAATATGAAACACTATTCTGTAAAACAAAGCTTTATAAAATACCTTGTATTAAAAGGCCCAGACTGGGCAGAAACAAGGATATGAGTTAGTTATTCTCTTCAATCTTCTTTTTATTTTAAGTGGTGTACACTAACTTTTTCAGATTATCTTTACAAAGGAGGTTCCTATATCACAACCGATGATATTCAAATAAAGAAATCTAGCATTTCATAAAAGACAAGTTTTTAACTTTCCACAAGAAGTTCCTGTTAAAATGTTTTATATGAAAGATTGGTATACTATATATTACTTTATTATAAATGATAAATAAATGAATATGACTTTCATTACTATAAATTAATTTGAACAGTCAAAAAATTGAAATGTATTTTTGCCAAACTTGTAAATGGGAATTCACTCATGATTTGGCTGTTTGTCTATTATTGGTGTATAGGAATGCTTGTGAGTTTTGCACAATGATTTTGTATCCAGAGAGTTTGCTGAAGCTGCTTATCAGCTTAAGTTTTTGGGCTGAGACAATGGGTTTTCTAAATATGCAATCATGTCAACTGCAAACAGAGACAATTTGACTTCCTCTCTTCCTATTTGAATACACTTTATTTCTTTCTCTTGCCTGATTTCCCTGGCCAGAACTTCCAATACTATGTTGAATGGGAGTGGTGGGAGAGGGCAACCTTGTCTTATGCTGGTTTTCAGAGAGAATGCTTCCAGCTTTTGCCCATTGGGTATGATACTGGCTATGGGCTTGTCATAAATAGCTCTTAGTATTTTGAGATATGTTCCATTAATACCTATTTTATTGAGAGTTTTTAGTAGGAAGGGATGTTGAATTTTGTCAAAGGCCTTTTCTGCATCTATAGAGATAATCATGTGTTTTTTCTTATTGGTTCTGTTCATGTGATGGATTTTTTTATTGTGTCTATTTTCTTCTTCTCTCTTTTCTTCTGTGTTAGTCTGGCTAGTGGTCTATTTTGCTGACCTTTTCAAAAAACCGGCTCCTGAATTCATTGATTTTTTTGAAGAGTGTTTTGTATCTCTGTCTCCTTCAGTTCTGCTCTGATCTGAGTTATGTCTTGACTTCTGCTAGTTTTTGAATTTATTTGTCCTTGCTTCTCTACTTCTTTTAATTGTGATATTAGGGTATCGATTTTAGATCTTTCCTGCTTTTTCCTGTGAACATTTAGCTCTATAAATTTCCCTCTCAACACTGCTTTAGCTGTGTCCCAGAGATTCTGGTACATGGCGTCTTTGTTCTCATTGGTTTCAAAGAACTTATGTATTTCTGTCTTAATTTCGTTATTTACCCAGTAGTCATACAAGAGCAGGTCATTCAGTTTCCATTTAGTTTTGCGGTTTTGAGTGAGTTTCTGAATCCTGAGTTCTAATTTGATTGTACTATGTTCTCAGACTGTTTTTTGTGATTTCCATTCTTTTGCATTTTCTGAGGAGTGTTTTAGTTCCAGTTACGTGGTCAATTTGGGAGCTGAAAATGAGAACACATGAACACAGGAAGGGAAACATCACACACCAGGACCTATCGGGAGTGAGTGACTAGGGGAGGGATACCATTCGGAGAAATACTTAATGTAGATGATGTGTTGACGGGTGCAGCCAGCCACCATGGCACGTGTATACCTGTTACAAACCTGCACATTCTACACATGTATCCCAGAGCTTAAATTATGATTTAAAAAATGATAATAATAAAATGATAATAAATAAATTACCTAGTTTCAGATATTCCTTTACAGAAATGAGAATATACTAAGGCACACATATAATTTGTCTTTATCTTGGCATTAAACTTTTAAAAACCTTTCACTTTTACTGGTAATTCAGTCTTGCCCAAACAAACAATATGACAAATATGTAAGAAGTTATAATCCTGATAACATTTCATATTTATTAGCATTTATGATATAATAATAATAATTCAAGCATAGAAGGATATTTTAAGGTATTCCACTTGCTGCAGGAATTGAGGACATTAAAAAATCAAATGAGATTAATTGCATAAAGATATTAGTAATGAAAATGGCACTTTTAATTCTAGCTATCTATAATACATAGCAACTGTTGACAAGACAAATGAATAATTTGGCTAATACCTAACCAAGGCCACAGATACCTTCAGGTATTTCCCAGCGGCTTACTGACCGATTAGGCAATTTCTGTCATGTGCAATAGCAGTAGTTTCAATCAATAATTCTAACAACCTAATAGAAAATTCTATCCCTCAGTAATTCTACTGGGAATGTACTTTTTTTACACACATAACAAACCTGACATTAAAGTTTTGTTTTATATTATTTTAATGAATAGGATTAATTCAATCAGATGTGTGTTCAAAATCAAATTTTAACTTAATATTTTTGAATTAATTAAAACAACTATATCATCAAATCAAATAGATGATTTTAAGTTTGCATAATATAGGAAAATTTTTCTTTAATACCAAGTACAGGTAGCTTACTAAATTGTCTTATAAATTATAAGAAAACAAACAAGGTTATTAGAAAACAAAACAGAAGTTACAGGTTTTCTAAATACTAGCTTACTTGATGTCAGCAAAATTAGATTTTTATTCATTGAACTTTTTATTGTTTGTTCTAGTGTGTGATGTTGTCTATATAAATTAGGTGCCACTTACTGCTGAGAGTGTGAACAAAGATGGGATATGCCTTAAAGAACAACACAAATATGTTTCAGGATTGTTGTTTAACCAAACTATGGTGTATAAATGAGATAAGTAGGATAATTTGAAATGAGGTGCAAAGAATGCATCTTTCATTAGCCGATGATGTCTTTGGATCTACTGAGGTGGTCAGGGAAGATTCTGTTTTACTTACAGGCATTTTTGTTTTTAAAATTTAAAATCTCCCTGTTGTTTCTTCTCCCTTTCCCTCTCTCTCTCCTGGCAACAATAGTCAAGTCTGTTGGGCTGTATCATAATTATTTCCATAAGGTTAACCACCCTGAGGTTGCTTGAGGTTGTTTTATATTCACACTTTCTTTAGCTGCTGCCCAAATTCTTATCATTGCACAGTGTAACTATACATAAATGAGGAGTTCAGTAACAATAGATCAAGTAGAGTACATAAATGGAAATACTGTAAGAGTAATAGCCCAGCCTATGTAGGAATAAGTAGCAAATGATAGTGGATGTTCAGAAAACAGTTTGAATTGCAGCGGTTGTTCTAAATTCATTGCAAGTTAACCTCTGAGGAGCTGGATTTGTAGCAAGATGAATGATTACAGAAAGCTTTACCAGGAAATGGAACTTAGATAAAATGTAGCTGGAAAGGGAGATCCCAGGAGTGTGAGATGAAATGGCATGCGTAATAAAGTGGAGGAGGTAAGGACTCTTGGTGTGGTGGATATTGGTAGGGGTAGTTTCTTAGCCAGCCTCAGTGGAATACAGTAGGAAATCTCAGACGTGGATGTACAGTGGAACCATCTGGAGGACTTTTCAGCCCCATGTGTTCTTTGCCTAAAAAACACTAATAAAATCCAAGGGAGCTTGTCATGCAAATTGGCTCTCCTTGTGTTATCCAAAAAAACAAGACCAAGTCACCTTCCACATATGGAGTCCCTTGCTTAAAACAATTCTGGTCCATATAGCCATACCATCAGTGGGGAAGCTTGATGTGGCAAAGAGAGAGAGATACAACACATGTGATCACTGAACACTTCAGGATTCAGTTGTAAGTCCTTCCTGCTTGAATGTTATTACTGTGATAACTCATACATCTTTTTCTTTTTGCTTCTCACTGTGTGTTTAAATTGACTTAATATCCCACCCATTCAAGCATTTTGGTTTGGTCTGTGAACTTTTCCATTCTGTGACCTCTTAAATAGCTTGCTCGGTGCATGCTTGGAGGCCACAATTGCAACAACATAATTTCCCACATGATGTAACCTATTTTTAAAATGTTCCACAAGTGGTTTTAATATGTAACTCAGTTTGAGAACTGCTGGGATAAAGAATTTGAAGATCCAAAGGAAAATTACAGATGATGAAGGACTTTAGATGTGATGTTAAAAAACAGATTTATATTTTATTACATAGGAAATCTGGAGTCCTTGAAATACAATAATAACAATTAAAAATTTGTGCATTTAAAAGATTGAATTGACAGTGGTATTCAACTATGACTGGATAAGGGGAACGACTAGATGTCTAACAGTAAATTAGAATTGTTGAAAAAGACCAATATGGTGAAATAAACCCAGATTAGGATGATAAAATTTGAATGAAAAGGAAGAGGACATTTTGGTTGTCTTAGGTCCATTCACTTCCCAATTCATATAATAAAGGCAGTATTACCAGATATAAAAACTAGACAAAAATATCATAGGAAAATTATAGAGCAATCTCCCCTATCAACATATATTCAAAACTCTTTAATACTGTTAACAAATTATCAGTCAAATACAATCTGGAAACATATAAAAAGTCTATACCATGTACAATGGTGATTTATACTAAAAATTTCAAGATTAAATTAACTTTGGAGGTTTTTCTCAGTGTTCTACTCCATACTCAGTTTTCAGTAATCCCTGCCCACCTGACTGGGTCATCAACTGTCCCAGCTTCCCAGGATCTATTCCAATTTGAACACTCCTACTTACAGAAACCCTCCCTAGGAGGCAGGAAATCTTGGTTTTTTGGTGATGGGGCAAAAAATTGATGGAAATATACAAAACTCATGCTGTAGTTCCCAAAATAGCAGCTGAAAGCACCCATGATTTTAGTTTCAAGTGGATACTAGATAAGACACCTTCTCTAGTTACTTTCATTGTGTTTTTCCCTTTCCACTAATGTTGGCAATCATGATTTGTAGTTCCTGATAATGGGTCATCCATTATTGCCTCACACTGATTGATGTGACTTAAATGTGCAATTTAATAATCATGAGTGTTAGCAGTTCATGTTTGATGTTGCCCAGGGATTGATTGTTATGTTTAGTTGCAATTTTAGTTTTTAACATGGTGAATATTGTGACCATGTTTTCTAAATGTTAAGATTATGAAGAAATTGCAGTATCAAAACCAGCATGCAGAAGGCATCATTGAAAAAGTAGGATAAATTACTGGGCAATTTGAATAACAAATAGAAACACACAGACAACTGGAATAAGGGAGTAAATAATCAAAACAGAGCATGATGCACAATACGTACAAAAGAATTAGGGCTTAATCACAATGGAGAATAGGACGTGAGGGCACACAGGAAGATGGAAGCTTTCAAGTCCGATATGCAATCAGTAAATACTTCAAGCCAAGAAAATGTTTTTACCTTCCCCAAAAGAAACCAATGATCAGATAAAAATAATGGTAACTGAATTTGTTTGAGCATACTACATGATCAAATGTATATTAAAGTACTGTTATTATGATTGCTCTATGAAACTCAAAAAATATACATTTCCTGATTCAAAACTGGCAGTTAAAATGTTCTGTGAAAGTACAGAAGAGAAAATTTTAATAACAGATGCACTGGTCCCTTCAGTGCAGAGAAGATTCCTTAAAATCTTAGCAATGATTATGCTTTCCAGAGTATATAAAGTGTTTTTTAAAAACTTTTATTTTAAAAAGTTCAGGGTAACATAGGCAGTTCAGGGTAACCTGCATATGTTATTACAAATGTGTAATAACAAATGTTAAATGTGTGCCAAGGGGAGTTGTTGTACAGAGTATTTCATCATCCAGGTATTAAGCCTAGTACCTATTAGTTATTTTTCCTGATCCTCTCCCTCCTCCCACCATCCACCCTCCAAAAAGCCCCTGTATGTGTTGTTCCCTCCTATGTGTCCATGTGTTCTCATTATTTAGTATCCACTTAAAAGAGAGAACATGTGGTATTTAGTTTTCTTTTACTGCATTAGTTTTTTGAATCATGGCAACAACGAGAATATTCTTTTCAAACTATTAGAAGGAATGTTGATTTGAATGATAGAGTCTCAAATCACCTTTCTGATTTCGATAAAGATTTAAATGGAATGGAAGAAAATACAAAACTAAAGATTATGGATATTTTTGTTCAAATACACAGTATACTTTTCTTCTCTACCTGCATATTTGGCAAATAGTAAAAATGTAAATTTGGGGAGAGGTAATTAAGTCTATAAACCTCTTCACCAAGGAAACCTGAAAGGTCTTATCTACTAAATGTTCTGTGCACCTTGTACACAACACTCCAAAAAGGAGTATGACTTGTTTACCTGTGATTTTGAGGTTTTTACAAATTTTTTTGTTGAGCTTTCAGTTTCCACAAAATGCACAGAAGCATGAATGATATATTTTTAACTTTATTAAAATGGAAAGAGATAGTCTCCTTAGATATGTGTTTACCAAATGATTATTTTCTGCCATTGAAAAGATGTCAAAATATTGTTCTTCCATAAAATGACATTTCTAAACTGTGGGACAGAATAGTGTCTTCCAATTAAAAATGTAATGAATATAAGAATCAAGTAAATGATTACAGAAAAACAAAAATTTACATTATGTTATTCCAAAGTCAATGATTTTAAGGAGGCTGTAACTTGCCAAGAAAAGGATGAACTGACTATACTTGTGTTGTTTAATGTTATGTTTAGGTTGTAATATAAATTCACATAAAAAAGACAACATTTATGGAAATAAGATTGCTTCAGCGCTCAAAAGCATGTCACCAGATAAGAGCAGCCAAATTAAGCACAACTTTCACACTTCTTTACTAAAACTGTGACTTTTTTAGAATGGAACTTTTACATTTTAGAAATTACCTTTGTGTTTTAAAACCATTTCCCTGAGTGAGAGAGGTTTAACTTATGATAATATTCAATGCACTTCAGAGTATTTTAAAACTACTAAAAATTTTTGACATGAGCAACTTACATGAGTTTATAGATGCAAAGGATCTAATTGACAAACAGCTGGTTTACCAAAACAATTTTGTAGATGCAAAGTGGGTGACCATTTTTGGAAAGCTGGAAACTAATTCTTATATGTCTAAAAGTTTGCTATTGTTAGTTAAGTAAAATTTTTAGTGTCTGATATTCAAATGTTTTTGTTGAGAGGACATTTTATTTAATGTCATCATATTGGATTTCATATCAGAAAACAGTATGATTTATAAAATATTATGATGTAGACTTGATCAAAACAGAGCTGCAAGTCAGAATAAAGTTTATTATTATTTCAATTTTGCCACTACATAAAAGAAAAAAAATATTTTTAAAGGCTGCAGGCTGTTTGTTAAAGTATTATTAGAAAAGAAAAAAAGAATAAAATTATCTTATTGTACTATGTGATAAAAGAAACATATTATTGCTATTTTTATTAAATAAACACAATATTTGTGTAATTTATACTCTTTGTAAAAACACTTTTATAATTTTTTACTTTATTGAAATGGAAGAAAATAGTTACCTTAGACATGTGCCTACAAAATTGCTATTACATAATAATATAGTCTGCAATATTATTATGTAGTAATCATAGTCCATAGTTTCAAAAGAGTTTAAATGAATTGCTGTATCAGAGGATATAAACATCATAAAAATATTATATGTTTCTCACACCTATTGTTTGTTCTGATAGTTTCACTATTAATTACTAATTGTGGCTGTGAGATAATCCTATAATGGTTTTGATTAATCAATAGTATTTATGTAACAGAAAAGGAAAAAATATAGAATACATAATTTCAAATAAATACCTACTGTCATATTCTCATGTTAAACTATATCATAATCTACTCTACATTATATTATTATATTCATTTTTGTTGTTGTTCTGGTATGGCATTGTTATGGGTTGACTCTGTAATCTGGTTATCCCAAACATGTGCCACAAAGGGAGTCCACTTCATGGTCTTACCCCTCTCCCAGCAATGGACTACTCTAGCTTGTTACTTGGTGCTAGGCTTTTGAAGGAGGCAGGAAGTTTCTCTGTGGTTTAGGTCCAGTCTCAGACTAAGAGCAACTGTGTTCTGGTTCTAGTTTTGTTTGCTGTTTTTTCCCTTAGCTTTTCTGCATCTCTATCCTTTGAAGCAACCCACGCCTATAATCTGTGGTTGGCTCATCTCTGGCAAGAAAGTTTTCCTGTTTGTCACCTAGAGATACAGATGCTTGTTTGGCATCAGGGCAGGATCCTAGATGCATAATGATTTTCCATAAGTTGATTAGGTCATAATATATAATAAATGTGAGCCACTGAGATTTGGGTGTTGGTCATTATGGAAAATAACCTATGTTATCTAACTTTACTTTTATTTTTATGTTTAATTTTTTAACTCTGCAGTCAATGTTCTTATCTTCAGTTTTGTTGCTCTAACATTAAGACTTCCAGGAGTTTATTTGTTAGGGTTGTTTTTCTGTTAGGTGATTTTTGCATCAAGATCAATTTTGTTATTGATCAATTTTGTTATTCTGACCTCTATGGTTTGTTTGTACCCAGATATCTTTCTGTGCAAAATTTGTCACCAAGGAAGACTCTAATCTTCTAATCACTGGATTTATATGATTTCTCAATATGCTACATCAACCTCATTTTGCTAATAATGACACAGGAGTGGGGCAGAAAATTTCTGGGTAGAGGAGGATGGGGACCCTGGTGAAGATTCCACCCTCAGACCTGTGCCCATGGACCTAACTGTGGACGAGTATTCCTGTTTTTACACCCAAATGTTGCACTTTCTAAAACCATTCTGGCCAAACATGTGCCCCATCCTGTGCCTATAAAAATCCTGAGACCCTAGCAGGCACACATACAAGCAGCTGGACATCAAGAGGAACAGGAAGGCACACTGACAGATACCAGCAAGTGCTGTCAGGATGATGATGACTTGGAATTCGGCAGGGGATCATCAGAGGAGAGTCTGGCCACTGGGCAGCTGACTCTAGGGGAACACCACATTTCCACTCCATCCCCTCCCCCATCCATCTTGCTGAGAGCTACCTCCACTCAATAGAATCTTGTACCGATCCTCAAAGCCCATGTGTGATCCAATTTTTCTGGTACATGAAGGCAAGAACCCAGGATACGGAAAGCCTTCTGTCCTTGTAATAAGGCAGAGGGTCTAATTGGGCTAATTAACAAAAGCCACCTGCAGATGGCAAAACTCAAAAAGTGCACTGTAACATATGCCCACTGGGGCTTCAGGAGCTATAAACACTCAAGCCTAGATACTGCCATGGGATCAGAGCCCCAAATGCTTTCACGACCTGCCTGAATGTGTGGGGTTTGAGCAAAGGGGCACCAAAGAAGCCATTTACACCCCTGTCACAGTACCTGCAAAGAGGATAAGGGAACTTTTCTTCTTTCAACTGGGGGCTCGTCCAGAAACGCTGGTGGTGTGTGCAAATATGAAACTGTTAGATCTGCCTCTTTTCCAAAACCCTGCCATCTCTCCCTCTTTCCTGTGGGTAAAATGCTCTGTTTTCCTTCATAAAGTTTTAACTGCCCTAACTGGGCTGGTCAAAATCCCCAGACTCATATTTTTTTCTCTCTCTCACTGTTTGAATTGGTTCTTATATCTTCCTTTATCATGTTAAGAATTTTGCTACAGACCACCAAAAGTGCAAATCTGACCAATTTTTCCTAGAAGTACCATCTCTGCCTCCATGAGGATAGTGCCATGCTTGTACTGCACAGGGCACCTCCCCCACCCCTCTCTTCTCCCAGCTTGAGCACCCGGGTATATTCACTGCACACACAGTCCAACAGCCACAAGGTGGGGGCAGGAGAAAACCACAGCTCTAGCCAGGACCCCACAGGGCCAATGGGTGGGTGCTTCTCGCCCACCAGGCCAGTGGAACTTTTCCCCCCTGGCCAAGAAATTCAACCCGGTCCCAACCTAGGGAAGCATTCAAGGATTAAAGTGATCCATTTGCACTGAGCAAGGGGTTCTTCCCCCAGGACCTCCCCATTTTTCCCCTTAAACTCTTTGTCTGCTTTTTCCTTTTCTAGAGGGCTCCCCTTCGCAGCACCCTGTTTCTGATAGGGAAGGGCATGGCCCCTGCTGGCTGATAACAGCAAATTTCACAGGACTCATTAGAAATACTTTAGATGGATACAAGCAGCCTCTGAAATACCTTTTCAGTCCCAAATCAGATTCCAAGCTTCAGGCTGAGGCCCTAGAAAGGAAAGCTAGGTCTGAGGGATCCAAAGCTAGACAACAGGCAGAATGTAAATGGACAGGACCAATTCCTGCCAACTGAACCCCCCACTCCACAGAAGGACACCATGCTCCATGGCATAGACAGGCCCGGGGAACTCAAAGGTTGTGGACAGCAGGGAAAATGGAGGCATAGGTGAGAGTGGTTAATTTTTAGGTTTTCCCTGCTTTGTGGGCACATACCACCTTGGTACCTATGGCTGGCACCTGCCAAGGTCGCTGGGACTCGGGGATAAAAAGGTAGAAGGGAAAGGAAGTTGCTCACTTTCTTTCTCTGTCACATCCTGAGTTTTCACAGAAAGAAAGAAGGGCAATGGGGGACACCTCTATTTCCTGTCTTTCAGAATGGGAAACGACCTCTTTTCACCACCCCTAGTTTGTACTCCTCTGGAGCCTATCCTAAACCATGGGATCTGCTTTGACCCTCAGAATCTGGAGGAAAAATGCCTCATAGCCCTCTGTACAAAGGTGGACCAAATTATCAAGGACCGGTTTGGTCCCAGGAAGGAGCCATTCCTTTCAAAAGTTGGAACTTTTCTGTAGATGTAAAGACAGATAGTCTGAGGCCACATATGTGCAGGCTTTCTATACTATACCTTACAAGGCAATCTGGACCTTTGGCAACAATGTAGAATTGACCCAGCCCTCCTGTTTGCTGTCTTAGGGAAGCCTGCAAGGGGCAAGCCCAGGGAATTAAAGATACGAATCCCAGAAGCATCCCCAGCAGAGAAGCCTGCCCCCTGAAGCCTTGCTCCCCCAGGCCGACCCCGACCTCACTGTTCAGCTTCAGCGTCTCACTTGCCCCTCCTAGAAATCCTCATCCTAAACAAGTCCCAGTCTCACTCTTGCCCTCCAACAGATGTCCAGTATTTGGGCTCAGTAAGGTCTAGGTACCCTTTTCCCTACAAGGCTTAAAAGCAAATTACGGGGGATCTTGGCAAGTTTTCAGATGGCCCTGAGAGATATATAGAGGCTTTTCAAAGTTTCACCTAAATATTTGAACTCTCCCAGAGACCCAGTATGTTACTTTTGAATCAGACCCTGAGGGACACTGAGAAGCAGGCCACTCTGCAAGCAGCAGAGAGATTTGGGGATGAGCTTTGCATCATATATAGTGTCAGAGAAGGGGGAGAGTAATATTCAACTAGAAGAGAAGTAAATGACCCTAAATGAGATCCCAATGACAAGATGGAAGACCAGAAGAGGAGATACTTTCAAGTGTACATAATGGAAGGCTTATGTAGAACTAGACTGAGACTCTCAATTACACTGAGTAGCCCACAATTGACCAGGGGTTTGGTGAAAATCCCACTGTATTCCTGAAAAGGCTAAAAGAGGCCTTGGTAAACCATAACTCTTTATCTGATTCAATCATGGGGCAGCTAATCCTAAAGAATTAATTTATTACTCAGGCAACTCCTGATATCAGGAGGAAGTTGCAGAAATGGGCCTTGGGACCAGATAGTAAATTAGAGGACTTCCTGAAAGTGGCCATGTTGGTCTTTTACAACAGAGAAAGGGAAACACAAGTAAGAGGCAGAAGCTTTAATAAACACCGGGCAAGCCCACAAACCCCAGAAGCCCCAGGGTACACCTGTTAACAGCTAAAGATACAGCAAGAACAGTTATCTCTCTTCCAAAGCTGAACTGCTCACATGCAAAGTTTAATTTCTTTCACCAGGGTGAAACAGCTCAGGGTACAATGTTGTTAGCATATTTCACTTCTTATCACTGTAATCCTTGGCACAAGATTCTTCCCTTGCATAAAACACATGCTTGACCCATGAATACTAAACCTTATAAAAATTTGTTTCTTTTCTCTCACTTAGAGGCCATCAAATTCCAAACAGACAGGCAACTGGAGCCTCAGACAATGGCTTCCTTTACCAGGAACCCTTAGATAGAGCTCTGGGAGGAATCTGACTGCCATTTTGCCCAAAACAAGACCCCCATCAGCAGGAAGTAGCTAAGACTGGTTGTCATCCGTATTGTAACAGGAGTTAGATACGCCTCTTCAGAGAAGAGAAATGATACAGGGGAGCAGCAGGGAAGTGTTGGATAGAGAAGGGCAGAGTCCCTGGCAAGGGCTCCACCCTTGGCTGTGCCCACGGACCTGAGGACAGGCACTCCTGTTTTTTCATGCCCAAATGCTGTATTTTTCAAGACCACTCTGGCCCACCATGCCCCCCTCCCCATTCTGTGCCTATAAAAATCCTGAGACCCTAGTGGGCACACACACAAGTGGTTGGACATCAAAAGGAGCAGAAGAGCACACTGACAGATGTCAGCAGACACTGGCAGTCCATCGACAGTGGGAAAATGTGGAAATCAGCCAGAGGGTGGTCAGAGGAGAGTACGGCCGCTGGGCCGCTGACCTTGAGGGAGGACCACGTTCCCACTTCCTCCCGCTTCTTGCCTCCACATCTACCTCACTGAGAGCTGCCTCCATTCAAGAAAACCTGCACTGCTCTTCCAAGCCCATGCGTGATTCAATTCTTCTGGTACACTAGTGCATGAACCCAGGATACAGAAGGCCCTCTGCCCTTGCGACAAGGAAGAACATCTAATTAAGCTGATTAACACAAGCCACCTGCAGATGGCAACACTGAAAGAGTGCACAGTAACACATGCTGACTGGGGCTTCTGGAGCTGTAAACACAACTGTAGACGCTGCCATGGGGCTGGACCCCAAAACACTCCCCACACATGCCCGACTACGTGCTTTCCCTAGAAGTTTGAGCAGAGGGGCTCTGAGGAAGCAAGTCACACCCCTGTTGCACACCCTTCAAGGGGATTAAAATAACTTCTCCCATTTCAATAAGACTAGCACATACAATTCTCATGTCTATATCTCATCCCACTTCCACCTTTTACATCTCTCATTCTAATACTTAGTTGCTCTTTGGTCTTCATCATGAAGTCTTATTCAACTAAACCATCAAGTTTATCAGATCCTCCACTGTTTGATTTTCTTTCACAACATCGGAATGACCTGGCTATTTATCTAAAAATGCAGATTGATGGTCGTTGCCCCAGTAATTTTTTGTCCAGGAGATTTTGGGTGGGGGTCATGATCTATATTTTCAAAAACCTCCCCAGGTGAAACAGAAATATATTTGAAGACAGTGCATAGTACTTTCCCCCCAGTTAATTTTCTTGTATTTGGAGATTCACCCATGAATAAATTCCCCAGGAGTGGGACCAACCCACACATTTAGGATAGTCTCTTAAATGCACAGAGTTTGCCCTCATCAATTACAAAGAAACCTGGACTTCTTGACATGTAAGTCCCACCATAACATTTTGGATCAACAGCATTTGAAATCTATCTTATTTCAGACACCCGATATCTATCCTTTTGCCTTTCTTTTGTGAAGTCCTGCTGGTAGGGCATAAAGCCTAGGGCATCCTCATCACCTGCCTGACCCTAATGGCCTGTTCCTGTCTTGGTCCCATGTTGCTACATCCTGCCCAGAATTAAGAGATTTTCCTAAGCTAATAGACCAAATGAGATATGCCTCAATAATATGCCAGAACTCCAATTTTTCCAACAGAGAATTTTCAACCATTTTAGTTCATGTTTTACCATGTAGGGAAGTCAGTTACATTAAAAAATTGGCTAGCTCTTCAGAGCCAATTCGAATGGCTCTTGTATACTTAGTTTTGAGATTCTTTCTAGAATAATTTCTCAAATCGATGAGTTTATCATTTGATCCACCAACAGTGTTAGATTACTAATTAATTCCCTTGTGCCTTCTAAGCCATTCTGAAGATCTAGTGTTTTGTTAGGTGTCACCCCTTCTTTTTATTCTTTTAAGCCCTTTCTAGGACTTCCATGTTTTACTCAAGAAGATGCATTGTTTTAACAAAGTTCAATTTGAATCCTCTTTACTATATATTTTTTTTCGTTCCCAACTATGTTGTTTTTCTTCTTGAGGTAATTTATTTGTTGTCAGTAGGCATTCTAAGCAGGGGTTTATTTGATAATTAGCCATTTCTTTAGCAACACATCTCACTTGACAAAGAGGGTTAGAAAAGATGGTTTGCTTTGATTGTACTTTTTAGTTGTAATGATATATTCTATTATTTAATATTTAAACTAATATGGCTTAGCTCAGCGCTAGGTTTTGTATCATCAAACTAGAAAACAAATGTAATAGTTTTTTTCCCCTCTTTGAACAAAAACTTAAGAAGTTTATGGAAATGTGAAAAGCTACAGTAATAAAGATGTAATTAAGCACAATCCTCTGAGAAATAGAAAATAGCAACAATTGTTTAGATTATAAGATTTTGGGTTCAGTGATCCATAAAACAAAGGTATTATTTATATTTATTTTTGTTCCCTTAAAACTAAACACAGGCTTTTATAGAAATTTAAAAATTTTTATGTAAAAGGACAACGCACTATTAAGAAGGAAGATAAATATTTCATGTAGAACTACTACATCATCTTTCTTGAAAGAATTGACTGGTAATTTCAATTTACCCTCAAATTAATTAATATTCAATAACATTTTCAACCTTTTCCCCTTTTGGTTGAAGTTTGACTAAATTGATTTTGTTATTTTGACAGAGTGTGGTCATAATCAAACCACTTGAACTTCTTTGTGGCATCATAAAGGGATTCCTTATTCTTTATTTAAGAAGAGCATCCACAGCATTATTATACTTTTTTTCCACACATTGTTTGACATGCCTTTCTTTTTCACATTAATATGTAAAATGATGTAATCCTAATTAGATTCATCACACACATTTTTAAGTGACAAGGAATGACAAACTTGAGCCCTCTCTAAAGTTATTTATAAGTTGCAAATTTGAGGATTATATTTGAGAAACAGTTCTTTATGATCATTGCCATCCAGCTACTACAGATTTTTTATGGAAGTTATTTTTACGATACAAAAAGACTGATATAATTCAGGATCTCATTGATGTGAAGGCTGTGAGGATCAGTAACAACAGACATTACATGGATTATATATCAAGTAGAAGTTTCATGAAGCATAGTTTTATCTTTTTAATCATCCTAAAATATACATATGCATTTACTCCTGTTAATTCATGCACATACTCTCAACTTCTCCTATTAATATGTAATACATCTGTGGGCCATCTCCTTCCCCTCCTACCTCTTACACTACTATAAATTGCAGGTTGCCTTTTTTACCTGCATGTGGATGCCCAGTCACATATCTAAAATCTTTTTACTCACCCTCCCCAACAATTGGCAGCTCAAAACATCCTCAAGAAATGTGACTTGGGAGAGAGAATTCAGACTTTGTTTACAGGCTAGCAAGTTTGTTTAAACAGATATTTCTGAAGTTCAAGCTGGGATGTGAACTCTAGATGCATCTAGATGGATATATCTTAGTGATTCCTGGGACTCCTTCACCTTGGGATGGAATGCAATTAGAGTGAAATAAAGTGGGACACTTTAGTGCACAGGGCCTAGATTAGGGTCCTCAGATGCCTGAATGTGGTGCATATTTATATCTGTCTAATGTATTGCAGTATGCGGAGCAACACAAGGTGACCACTTTCAGTAGAAGAAAGAATGCTTCCTGTATGAATGGCTCTGTTGATAAAATGTCTCTGAGGATTGTTATTTTTATAGAGTTTTTAACCATTATCTTGAGAAGGCTGCGACCTCTCTCCTTCTTTGCCAGTCTGGAAAATTTGCTGTTTAAATTGATGTTGTCCAGACTTAGCACATTAGACACTAAGGAACAGTCCTAAAAGAATAGACGATTCCCAGCTGATAAGGAATAGTCTTTGGCTGCCCTGACAGTGCATGCAAAGCCTTCATATCTTTTAATAAAGAGTTCTATTGAAACTCTTTTTTGGATCAATCTCTTATTTGGAGACTTAAACCAAAACAAAGGGGTGCACAAATTTTGTTCCATAGCCTATCAGCAATTTTTCCAAAATTCTAATTTTGTTTTTTAAGTAGTCTGCAGCATAAACCTGTCCTTTAGCTTTTAAACATTAATGTGGACATATAGAACTCAACAAAACTTACAGTCAAACCTTGGCTTAACTTACCAGTTTTGACATTAGGGACTGTGATAGTTCCTTTATTTGAAGATAGGAAATAAAGTATCTAGTTCTTATGGTTGTTTATAAAATTAAATTTAAAAATATGTATATTTTCTTCCTCCCATAAAATAAGCATTCAAGAAATGGCAATATTATCACCACCTCCATGATTACTAGCACTGGTAAACGATTAGAGCATTGCCATTGGGCCACTAATTGATATAACTATCTTGATTGCTTGAATAATTTCTATTTGTAAAAATTATTTAATCAAACCATTATTTATAAAATTGCCAAAGACATACTTAACCTACACTATGCCAATCCTGAGTACTAAAAGACATGTTCTTTTTAGAAGGTTCCCTTTTTAAGAAATACATCAGAATTAAGCTTTTGACATTAAATGTTTAAGTCTTTTGATCAGGTAAAGTAGATTTTTTTATCCTTCTTTCCTCTCATATGCATAAGAAATTTTCCCACATACCTTTTTTAGATAAGCAGGGACATAACCAAGGCAAGGGTGAACTTTCCAGAGAATCAGTATCAGTTTTGATAAAGGCAAAACATGTGTAAAGGTTTCACTATGTGAAGAAGAGGAGAAGGTTGTGACATTTTCTCTTAAGGGAAAGCTCAATTAGATGCAAGGTAGACTTTCTTAACAAGTTCTCAACTTAACAGAAATAGTCAGTGAGGGAAAATCCAATGTTAAGGCACTGGATTCTAGGCATAAACCTGAGAATAGCAAGAGATGGAAACCTGAAGAAATTCGCTGAAGTAATCAGGTGATCAGATTTCTTCATTGCTTTTACCTTCAACTTTTGCCCATTCTTTCATGTCATGCTTTGGGAAATTCAAGAATTCCATCTTTGCTACAACCTCTGTAAAATCCTTTCCAGCCATTAGCACCGTGATCATAGATTATTCCTATGATTATTTATTTCCTTATTTTAAATTCTACAATTTTTGACTTTGCCTTAATATTTATATATTAGTGATTTTTAAATTAATCAGTTATCACATTTTTAATTTTTATGGCTATAGAGCAGGTGTATATATTTATAGGGTATATGGAATATTTTGATATGAGCATACAATGCATAATAATCACATCAGGGTATCCATCACCTCAATGATTTATCCTTTGTATCAAATAAATATTTATTGATGTAGTGCTAAGCAAGAAAGACTTGGCAACAATTGTCATAGAGAAAGAAAATGAAAAAATAAATATGCAAATACATAAACAACAAGACATCATATACCCATTGGTTGACGTGAAGAAAATGACTTTGATAGTATTTTAATTTGGGTGTTGTAGAAAGCCAGCTAAGGAATTAATTTGAGCGGATACCTGAATGAAGAAAACGCAGCAGCAAAATAATGGCATCCAAGAGCCAGAGTCCTAAGAGAGCACTGTACTTACTGTATTCCAGAAGGAGAAGTCAGTTTACCTGAAGTATAACATACATGAAGAAAATTGGTACAAAATGAGATCAGGGTATGAGCAGGGGCCAGATAAAGTTGTCTCTTGTAGGCCATGCTTAGTGTTAGATTTTAGGTGCAATGTCTAATTATTAAAGGTTGTGTCTCAGGGATGTAGCATAATTTGATTTATGTTGGGACAAAGGTTTGGCAATAGGGTACAAAAGTGAAACTAGAGAGAATAAATAGTTTGGAGCTTTTAAAGTAGTCCTGGCAAGACATAATGTTGATGAGACTAAGGAGGGGTTGCTGAGTGGATGCATTGTACAACTTCTTATTGTGGACGTAGTAAAAAGAGAAAATTCAAGCATAAGTCTAGGTTTTTGATTTGAGCAGCTAGGTGGACAATATTATCATTTGCTGAGACAATAAAAACTGGAAGAACACAAGAGTTAGTGATGTATGAAAATCAAGAGTTCTTTTTTGGATGACATTAAAAGCATTATTAGTCCCTTAGGTAAATTATATTTTTCTTTCTTGGCTAACATATGTATGGATAATATAGGTATAAACTTTGCAACTCCATCCTTCCTTTCTTGGCTAATATATATGAAAACGGAGTATCACTCTGTTGCCCAGGCTGGAGTGCAGTGGCATGATCTAGGCTTACTGCATCCTCTGCCTTCCGAATTCAAGTGATTCTTCTGCCTCAGCCTCCCAAGTAGTTGGGACTACAGGCACTCACCAACATTCCTGGCTAATTTTTGTGTTTTTAGCAGAGACGGGGTTTCATCATGTTGGCCAGGTCTCGAACTCCTGACCTCAGGTGATCCGCCTGCCTCGGACTTCCAAAGTGCTGGGATTACAGGTGTGAGCCACTGGGCCTGGCCACTTGTCCATTATTTTATAAGTCATCTTATTTGTTGGTCCTTTAAATTTGTTTTTAATACAGGATGATCTCTGTGGCAACAATGCCCATAATTTGAATGTGCTCAAGGTATTGCAGTCTTATTCAATTGTAATAAAGTAATTGGTCAAAAGAATTAAAGTAACTGATGGTTGTCAGTCACAGGTTTTAGTTCACTACATGCTCCCAGAAGATTGGTGTCTAAATTCATCTTAGTCCTAGCAAGAATTAATAGAATTACATGTAATGAAGCTATAATCAGATAGATCATGCTTACAAACAGTACATTATTTTAGAAGCCTTGATTAATAACAAAACATTTGCCAAAAGATACCTTGTAGAAAGAAACAACAAGGGATTAAAAAGAGAGTGAAAGTCCCAATCCTATGTTTAAAGTACCAGGTATTGTAGAGATCTGTGGGCAACTATGGATACTGCGAAATGCCTCGATCTATCTATCATATATCTATCTATCTATCCATCTATCTATCTATCTATCTATCTATCTATATATATATATTTTTTTTATTGCATTTTATGTTCCAGGGTACATGTAAAGAACATGCAGGATTGTTGCATAGGTACATACATGGCAATGTGGTTTGCTGCCTCCATCCCCATCACCTATATCTGGCATTTCTCCCCATGTTATCCTTTTCCCAACTCCCCACTCCCCACTGTGCCTCCCCTAGTCCTCCCCAACAGGCCTCAGTGTGCGATGCTCCCCTCCCTGTGTTCATGTGTTCTTATTGTTCAACACCCGCCTATGAGTGAGAACATACGGTGCTTGATTCTCTGTTCCTGTGTCAGTTTGCTGAGAATGATGGTTTCCAGGTTCATCCATGTCCCTACAAAGGACATGAACTCATTGTTTTTTGTGGCTGCATAGTATTCCAAGGTGTATATGTGCCACATTTTCCAAAGTACTGGTTCATAGTCACAGAACAAACAGATGTGTTTCAAATGTTAATCTATATCAAGATACAGAAATAAAAACCCCGACCCTAAGAAGACTTTTAAGAGCTTGGATTATGATTGGTACAACTTAAGCATAGAAACACAAAACGGACAGCTAATCAACAAAATGACTTCATGGCCCAGCTCTAAGACAATCAGGCCAGACTTAAGGGATGTGAGGCAGCACTGTATTATGTGTAGAATCATCACAAAGTAGGATTTCTTCAAAATATGGATGCAATAGTGAGATTTAAGGCTGCTGTCATTTTCTACAGCAATGTAGCATAACGTTAGAGAAAGTGCTTTGGAGCCAAACCCATCTAGATTTGATGTATCATTCTTCCATAGTTCCAAATTGCCTTGGGCAAATTACTTGTTGTGTAATAAGGTTATTTTCCAGAATTTTTGTGGGTTTTAAATGAGATTACGTAAGTAAAGTGCTTAGCACATATGTGGTACATAGTAAGCAATAAACAAATAATATGTTTTTCTATTATTTCATGTTATACATGAAATAATAAAATGCAGTAATTATCTTAATAGCATTTTTAGCCCATATAGAATGTTTGTAAGAATTACACTTTAACTGTAAAAACAAAATCCAATTGAAACTAAAAGTATAGAAAATCATACATGCCATGACTTGCAAATACTAAAAATAAGAAAGCGATGTGGTCATACTAATATTAGAAGTAGACTTACAAGCCAAATATATTACTAGAGATAAAGAAGTATAATGCATGGCGATAAAAAGGGTAAGTTTATTAGGAAGATATAAAAATGTACTTGATAAAAGAGTTTAAAAATACACATACTAAAAACTGACAGAACTAAAAGAAAAAAACAGATAAATTCACAATCATAAGTGGAGATTTTAACAACCGTGTCTTGGTAATTAATGTAATAAGTAGAAAATAATTAGTAAGGATATAGAGGATTTAAACAACCCACAAATCAAATTGTTCACATTAATATTTACAAAATATTAAGCCCAACAATTATTAAATACACAGATTTTTTTTAAGTACACATGGAAGATTCACCAAGAAGAGCCATATGTTGGATTGCTAGAAATGTCAATAAATTTCAAAAAATGGAAGTTTTATAAAATATGTTTTCTGACCATAATGAAAATGAAATTCAGTATTAATAAGATATCCATAAATAATAGAAATAATTATTTATTATAATTATCAAAAATCCGTAAATAATAGAAATTAAACACATACTTAAATATCTTAAAGCTTCACAAAAAATTACAGTGAAAATTAGAAAACATTCTAAAGCAATGAAAATGAAAAGACTATATACCAAAATCTGTAGAATGCAAAATGGTGCTTAGAAGGAAATATATAACATCAAGAAAAAAAACTAGAAAAAAACAAAAGTTTAAAACCAGTTTTCTCAGGTTTGAAAAGAAAAGCAAATTAAATCAAAACAATAGGAGAAAGAATATAACATATATAAGAGCAATTGTAAATGAAATACCAAACAAACAATAAATAAATTTAACAAAGCCAAAAGATTCTTCTTTGAATTAAACTTAAATGAATAAATCTTTAGCAAAATTGAATGGAGAAAAAAAGAAATGAAACACAAATTACCAGTATTGGCCATAAAAGACAGAAATATTGTTAAAACCTCAGATATTGAAAGGATAATAAGCGCCAGTTATGAACAATTGGTAATTTGTTCTAAAAGGCAATTTAAAAATACTGAAGAGGTAATAACTTGTAACTAGTTCAATAGTTGTTAAAAAATTGAATTTATAATATGAATGCCAAAAAGAAAACACCATGCCCAAGTCATTTTACAAGATGAGTTCTATCAAATATTTTTAAAAATTAGCAGTTTTGCAGACACTTTCACAATACAGAAGAGGAGAAAATACTTCTCAGCTTGTCTTATGAGGTTAGCATAGCCCTGATAATAAAATCTGAAGAGTAATTAATTACAACCTAATAATTCTAATAACCATAAAAATTAATTGCAAGCCAATAATCCTAATAAACATAGATACAATTATCGTCATAAAATATTAGAAATTTGAATTTAACTATGTAAGAAGCTTAATATATTATGACCAAATAAGATTCATCCTCAAAATGCAACATTGATTCAATATTTGAAAATCAACTAAGTTATTCTAGCATATTAATCTAATTAGGAATAAAAATTATATTATTAACTCAATAAATACAGTAAATTATTTGATAATGTTTAAAATGTTGGAAAGCTGAAATCCAAACTGTCTTTATTTATATATGACATATTGTCTACATAGAAAACACCAAGAAATCTATAAAAGCTCATTAAATTTGTTAAGCAACAAGGTTGAAGGATATAAGCTTCATATAAAAATAACTTTTATTTTGATAAGCTCACACAAACAATTGGTAAATAAAACTTAAAAAAATTTTATTTATAATAGTATTAAATAACACCAAAATGTTTATGAATAAATTTGTCAGAAGGTGTGTAGTGAGTTTAGGCTGAAAGCTGCAAAACATTGTTGAGATAAATTAAAATGTGTCAAATAAATGAAGAAATATGACAAATTTATGAACTAAGAGATACTAATTTTCCCAATATTGTTAAATAAATTAACATAATCACAAACCTAACACCCAGCATGGTTTTACTGTATAGAATTCGACAAACTGATTTTAAAATTATTGGGAAATTCAAGAGACCTTAAACAGCAAAATCAGTGTTGCAAAAAATTAAAAGAAAAAAGTTTGAGAACTCACATTATTTGATTTCAAGGTATCTTATAATTTGATAATACTCCAGACTGTGTGATGCTGGTATAAAGATAGAAAAAGAAAGTAATGGAACAGTTTATAGAATCAAGCAGTAAATAAACACATGTATAATCATTTTATTTATACCTATAGCCAAAATTATTACAAAGAAAATAGATATTTTCAACAAATGGTACTGGCTCAGCTAGACAAGGTTAATTAACTATATTTAACCCTAAAATAACATCATACACAAAAATTAATTTTAAGTGGTTAATAGCATGCATCGTAATCTGTTAAAATTTTAAGAAAAAATTAGAAAAAATCATCATGACCTTGGATTAGACAAAGATTTCTTAACTCATATGTAAACAGAAAATGTAATAGATTAAACTTTGTCAAAATTTAAAAATTCTACTATTTTAATGAAATAGTATTCTATAAACTGGGAAAAACATATCCAGTATACATATCTGAGAAAGAACTTATATCCAGACTACAAGCCTTTTTAACTCAATAAAAGAAACAGACCTATTTGTAAAATGGGCAAAAATCTTGAATTCACACAAAAGAAGACATTTGAATGGACAATAAGTAAATGGAAAGATACTTAACGTCTGTAGCCATCAAGAAAATGCAAATTAAAACTACAATGAGTTTCAATTTCACACTCATTTGAATGAATAACAGTAAAAATATTGGCAATACCAAATGCTAACTAGGATGTGGGGCAGCTGTTAACTCACATTATTATAGCCAGTGTTAAATGGTACAGCCACTTTGGTAATGTTTTATGAGTTAAACACATGCCTATCCTGATTATCAGTAATTCTATTTCTAGCTACTTATCCTAGGGAAATGAAAACACAAGTCTTCAAAAAGTTATGCACATTGTTTAGAAAAGCTGTATTAATAATAGAAAAAAATCTGGAAACATCTCAAATGTCCATCAGCAGATGTATTAGAAAACAAATTGTAGATTCACACAATGGAATACTAATCAAATAAAAAATGATTACATTGCCAATATATCCAACAGAATGAGTAAACCTGAAAGAAAAAAATTGCATACTGTATGAATTTATTCCTGTAAAATTTCAGAACAGGTAAAACTTACGTTGGATCAAGTAGCTTAGGAAGTGGGAAGATATTAGTTGTAAAGGGGAATGACATCTTTCATTCTATAATCTTGATTAGCGTGGGGCTACACAGGTGAGTTCATTTGTCAAACCTACCCAACTGTACAATTAAACTTTGTAAATGTTATTATCTGTACATTATACCTCAATATAGTTTATTTAAATTATTATTTTTAAATGGGAAATAGTATTTGCATAAAATTAATTTGTATCTCCAACGAATAAGAATTAAGCTAGAAGTGAAACATTGAAGAGATTATCAGCATCAATTTTTAAGTGGCAAATAGTATGTTGTATTAGGCTGCTCAGTCTGCTATAACAAAATACCATCAACTAGGTCACTTATAAACATAAGTTTGTTTCTCACAGCTGTGGAGGCTGGGAGTTCAAGGCACTAGCAATTTCATTGTCTGGTGAGGGCTCAGACAATTAATAGATTACAATCTTTTTGCTATAACCTGATGTGGTGGAAGAAGTAAAGGATCTCTCTGGGGCTTCTTTTCCATGAGCACTGATCCCATTTATGAGAGCTCTGCCTTATGATCTAATGACCCCCAAAGGCCTAATTTATTTTCCTAATATCATTACATTAGGGGTTAGAATTTCAACATATGAATTTGTGGGAATATGAGCATTCAGTTCATTGCAGTATGCGTAATATTAAGACTTAACAATAGCTAAAAGTAAAAGCTCTCTGTAGTAGAAAGATAAAATTGATTTATTTAAGCCACTGTTAAATAAAGTGTCTTATAAGTAAAGACAGAAAATGGCTTTAAAAAGCAAAAACTTTTTATTTTCTGTGCTTGTGTTATTACTCCAAAAGAATACTACTTAGAAAAAATTATCACTACCTAAACTATTTAGAAATAATAAAATGACATATAAATTCAGTACATTCTGTAATCCATCACTATCATTAGTTCCAGAATGCCTTGGTAATTCCAGTAGAGTGACATGTAAAGCCAACTGGAATGACAAGGTTCTAAGAGATAGTCTTGTGGAGGCTAGGAGAGACATCAACACAGATAAGAAAAGCACACAGCAGAGCAAGAGCCAAGCCCATAATTTTGCCTTTACTTTAAGAAGAGTTTATTTTTCACTTAGTCAACGATGTTTTTTATCAAGTTCCTTTTATGTGCTGGGATTTAGCATGTGTTCACTTGTTTTAAAGATTACTTACCCTCAGTGTGCTAACAATCTAAAGAGAGACCAGGCAATGTTTTTCTTTAGAACTAAGTGAGGCAGTTGTTGAGTAAAAGTGAAACATTGATAATTTTTTTCCAGCTGGGCATTGTGGCTCACATCTATAATTCCGGCACTTTGGGAAGCCGAGTTGGGCAGATTGCTTGAGGCCAGGAGTTTGAGAACAGCCTGGATGGTAAAACCCATTATCTACTAAAATTACAAAAATTAGTCAGGTAAAGTGGCACACTCCTGTACTCCCAACTCCCAGCTACATCAGGAGGCTGAGGCACAAGAAGTGGTTGAACCCAGGAGGCGGAGGTTGCAATGAGCCAAGATGGCACCACTGAACTCCAGCCTGGGCCACAGAGTGAGACACTCTACAAAAAAAAAAAAAAAGAAAAGAAAAGAAATCCCACTAAACTTCAATGGCATTATTTATTTCTGACATTTTATTCATTCATTTACTGATACATTGATTACTATAGCAAATATTTCAACATTTCATTCGTATGTTCAGGGCTTATCATTCCAAGATGAAAACCCATAACCTCTATTCAAGTGGTGGCTCTTAATGGGATGAATTTTCCCAAGAGCCCTTTTGAACAGTTTCTGAGGACATTTTTTATTGCTGTAACTGAAGAACAGAAGATGCTACTGACATGGAGTAGGTAAAGGATAGGATACTGTCAACCTGCTACAATGAACAGAACAGCCTCTCACCATAATTATCTAGTGTAAAATGACAACAGTGCCAAAGCTGAGGAAATTTATTATAAGGAGCTCATTATGTGTGAAGAGAGACAGACACATATTAAATAATTTTAATTCAATCTAAGAAAATTATGAAAATAGGAGTTTGGATGTTGTGATAGTTAATTTTATGTGTCAACTTGGTTGGGTCACGGGTTGTCCCCATGTGTGACCAAATCTTATTTTGGTTGCCTTTGTGAGGGTGTTTGGATGAGAGGAACATTTAAATTTCGTGGACTTTGAATAAAGTACATTGCCCTCGATAATGTGCATGGGCCTCTTTCAAATAGTTGAAGACCTGAGTAAAACAAAAAGAACAGCCTCCCCTGAGGAAGAGAGAATTGTCTGGCATACTTCCTTTGGACGTCATCTGCAACACAGGCCTGTACTAGTTCTATGGAAAACTGCCTTCAGACTTAAACTGGACATTAGTTCTCCTGGGTCCCCAGCCTGCCAGCCTTCATACTTGGGCTGCAACATTGGGGTTCCAGGGTCATTAGCCTGCTGGCCAGCCCCACAGATTTTGGAATCGCTAACCTCCATAGTTACATAAACTGGTTTAATCTTTCTCACGTGATATTATTGTGTGTGCATACTCACATAGTATGATTGTGCTTCCATCATCACATCCTCTCTAAATTCCTCACCTCCCTTTTTTGGTTGTAAAGATCTGTGATTATAGTAGGTCCATGTCTTTGTGATACAGTAGGCCCCTATCTTAAGGGATATTCCATATCTGTTGAGATAGGAGTAATTCAGAATAATTTCCCTATCTCAAGATTCTTAGCTATCTAGCTTTAAATTGCCATTTGCCATAAAAGGTAACACGTTTCAAGAATTGCAAATATGCCAACTAAAAAGTCAATTGACTATTCTGCGGATCATAGCAAAATTTGCTATCAGTTTTCTGAAAAGAGAAAAGTGTACAGATGGTAAGCATATAGCCCAACAAATAATTATAATGTCATATATGTGCTGTAATTTTTTTGATGAAATTCAAATAAGACTTTATTTGTGGATGAGACTTTTAGAATTTTTATTTGCCCTGTTATCTGGTAGGAAGTTTAGGGTCCGCAATGGAAAAAGAAAGATCTATTGGGGTAAATAGAGGGATGGAAGAGAAAAAGGCTTGAAGAGAAATAGATCAATGTATTGAAGGGAACTGAGGGAAGGACAGAAAGTGGTTAAAAGGAGGAAGAAGATATGGAAGTAAATAATTTAAGTGTGGGAATTTAGATAAGCTAGTTTGGGATGATTTCAAGTTTCCCAAGAAGGCAATGATATTCCATGTTATCATTAGTAAAATCACGCCAACAAGAAAGGGGGTGGACAGGGTATGCCACAGTGGTAGATGATATGGTCAGCAGTGGTTAGAAAAGGGTGATGTTGGTCCACTGAGATCCTCCCATGTTTTTAACTAATGGTGTGTCCCAAAGAAAGAAGCTCGAGACTCTAAACCAGCCTCAAAAGTGTATGCTCAGAAACTCTAAATCTGTTATCGCTGTGCTTCAACAAAATATTATCCAGAGCACTGGACTGGATCAATAGCAAGACTCACCAACAGATCCCTAATCAATCAATAAGGAGTGAAGGCAAAGGCTTCAAAGATGTGCATTTGCAGTCCTGGGTGAGAGGTCCAGTGGCCAATAATATATCTGATTCTGCATGGGTACCATGCTGTTAAAGAAAAAATTATCCTGAAACTTCTTAAAATGGTAAGGAAATGTTTATTCAAGATTATTGCAATAGAGATATTGCAGTAAGAGAGCAACTGGATTCCTTTCTGAATACAAGGACAGTACAGCAATTGTGCAATTGCAGATTTCTATCCAACGAACAGGGTGTGGAAAATTACTAAGAGGAGACATCAAGCATCTTAAATGGACTTTTGCTAAAGACAGGCCAAGGACTTAGACATCAAATATGGACAATAAAGTGCCTGATCATATATTAAGAGTAATCAAATATCAAGGATTGGATGATTTTAACCAAACTTACTTAGCAGGATTCTTTGCTTAAACTGAGCTGGGTAGGCCAAAGGCAAGATAAAGGCTGAGGCTGAGGCCTCATTGAGAAGAGAGCTCAGAGGAGTTCAACTAAAGTTACGCCAAGGACAGAGTTTTTGTCAAACCCAGTAAATGGTGGCTGTTTGGATTAACAGATTAGTGAAAGAAAAATTCTAGAAAACATTGGTTAATAACTCCTTCAGCTGGTTGGGGAGAGAGAAGAAAAGAAAACAAAAAGTCTTATTCAAAGCTAATTTGTTAGAATGAAATGTTCATATTACAATTGCCAAAAGTAATTATTTTGGCAGACAAATATGAAATATCATGCACATATTTTCCAAAGCCCCACGGAACACTTCAATTAGAGAAGATACAGTTCTATCTAAGCAAGTAAAACTAGGGATTGCAGCCATGGGAATGTAAAAGGCGTATTTATTAAATCACACTGGCAAAGAGCAATTAAAAATAATAACAGCTACTCATTACTTAGAATGTGTCATTCAGAATTTTATATTATAACTACACTCTAATTTGAGGTATAATCTCATGCCCAGTAAAAGAGATTTTACTCACTTTCCTGCTTTGGATTTGTTTCTGTCTTTTTTTTTTTTTTTTCTACAGCCTTATTTTGTCCCAAAGAAAGAAAGACAAAGGTGAGGAAAAAAAGGAAGGAAGAAAGGAAAGAAGAAAATAAGAAAAGTCTTATTTCAAAAGTATTAAACATCATTAGTCATCTGGAGCATGTGGATTTTCTCTGGCAGTCAAAATATTAAAATATAATTATTTTAAAGACCTGCTGGAAGCAGCTGATTAGAATTGCTATTCTAATTATTTGTTTCCATAGTCACCCCTTTTAGCCCATTCATGAAAACTGGTTTCTTTTAATAGCCACTTATTATTTGTTTAAACCTACCAACTTTTACTTAGTCAGTCTGTTCTTTTGTAGCTTCCGGTTTCTTCAATTTGACCTGGTTATAAACAGAGCCTTCTGGAAGAGTTTGGACTGGTGGCAGTTTTATGATTCACCAGCTGAAATCTCCCTGTAGTTTAACTTTCATAAGTTCTACTTTCTCCCATGTCCGAAAGTGGATTTGAAGAGGCAAGATCCTAATCTGGAAGCTGTATATTCCAAAGGCTTTTAGAAATAAGTGTTCCCATTTCCAGTGTCCTTAGCGCTGCATTCGTAATGTCAGGGAAAGATGATCTTCATCTAATAGTTCAAAAAGCAATTGAGGGAAGCCGTTCATGTAGGAAAAATGGCTTATTTAGAGTTTTATTCTCAACAAAGAAAATAATAATCATAACAGGATTATTATTAATTAACCTAGGAACGTGTATTAACTTTCAGAATTAAGAAAAAATAATAACCTGTCTACAAAATTATCAGAGAATGATGAGAAAATAATGAAAACAGAAGAAATATGTTGACCTAAGAAAAGGCAGCACTGCAAGAAGTGAAAAGCAAATTCTATTTGACAATGTGAAGATAATGACAATAGTTTGCATCTGAATGCACATCCTGTGATTCAACCATCATCCTCGTGGAATAGTTACTAAGTACACACTGTGTACAAGAATGATGCTTATAGTAGGAAGGCCGTCATTGAACAGAGTGCCTAAGAGCAAAAATGATTACTTCGTGAGGACTTTTTTTCCCCTTTGAGACAGGGTCTAGCCCTGTTGCCAGGCTGGAATGCAGTGGTACAACCTTGGCTCATTTGGGTTCAAGCAGTTTTCCTGCCTCAGCCTCTCGAGTAGCTGGGACTACAGGCATGCTACTACACCCAGCAAATTTTTGTATTTTTAGTAGAGAAGGGGTTTCATCTTGTTGGCCAGGATGGTCTTGATCTCCTGACCTTGTGATCCACCTGCCTCAGCCTCCCAAAGTGCTAGGATTACAGGTGTGAGCCACTGCATCAGGCCGGGAGGATCTTAAGCCAAGTAAAAGGACCCAGAAGTATAGTTGCTTAATGATAGGCAGGATGAGCCAGGTTCCATAAGATAAGGCATGAGGTGGCCTTCAAAAACACAATAACGTTACCTTGGTTGAGGGAACCCTAGAATCCGATGAAGATCTTGAAGATCTTAGATCATTTTCTAAACTAAGTGACAGACATTTGGTGACTAATTTGGCTATGCAATAAATTGACCAATTCTTCATATATATATATAAAATGTATATATTATTGCAATTAGGTTCTGGGGTACATGTGCAGAACATGCAGGATTGTTGCATAGGTACATACATGGCAAAGTGGTTGACTGCCTCCATCCCCCAGTCACCTATGTCTGGCATTTCTCCCCATGTTATCCCTCCCCAACCTCCTCACCCTCCACTGTCCCTCCCCTAGCCCCACCAAGAGACCCCAGTGTGTGATGCTCCCCTCCCTGTGTCCATGTGTTCTCATTGTTCAACTCCCGCCTATGAGTGAGAACATGTGGTGTTTGATTTTCTGTTCTTTTGTCAGCTTGCTGAGAATGATGGTTTCCAGATTCATCCATGTCTCTACATAGGACACAAACTCATAGCTTTTTATGGCTGCATAGTATTCCATGGTGTATATATGCTACATTTTCCTTGTCCAGTCTATCATCAATGGTCAATGTCGGCTAATTGCAACAACACATCAAAAAGCTTATCCATCATGATCAAATAGGCTTCATCCTGGGGATTCAAGGCTGGTTCAACATACGCAAGTCTATAAATGTAATCCACCACATAAACAGGACCAAAGACAAAAAACACATGATTATCTCAATAGATGCAGAGAAGGCCTTTGACAAAATTCAACAGCCCTTTATGCTAAAAACTCTCAATAAACTAAATATCGATGGAATGTATCTCAAAATAATAAAACTATTTATGACAGTCCCACAACCAATGTCATACTGAATGGGCAAAAACTGGAAGCATTCCCTTTAAAATCTGGCAGTAGACAAGGATGCCCTCTCTCACAACTCCTATTCAATATAGTATTGGAAGTTCTAGCCAGAGCAATCATGCGAGAAAAAAAAAATAAAGGGTATTCAATTAGGAAGGGAGAAAGTCAAATTGTCTCTATTTGCAGTTGATATGATTGTATATTTAGAAGACACCATCATCTCAGCCCAGAATCTCCTGAAATTGATAAGCAAGTTCAGCAAAGTCTCAGGATACAAAATCAATGCCCAGAAATCACAAGCATTCCTATACACCAGTGATAGACTTAAAGAGAGCCAAATCAAGAATGAACTGCCATTCACCATTGCTACCAAGAAAATAAAATACTTCGGAATACAAATAACAAAGCATGTAAAGGACCTCTTCAAGGAGAACTACAAACACACTGTTCAATGAAATAAGAGAGGATATAAACAGATGAAAAATCATTCCATAATCATGGTTACGAAGAATCAATATTGTGAAAATGGCCATATTGACCAAGTAATTTATAGATTCAATGCCATCCCCATCAAGCTACCTATGACCCTCTTCACAGAACTGGAAAAGAAAACCTGAAACTTCATATAGAACCGAAAGAGAGCCTGCATAGCCATGACCAATTCTTAATATTTGTTCATTTTATACACTTTCCTACAGAACTGATGATACACAGACATGAATCTTGTACTAGGTATTAAGTAATAATGTTCTGAGACATTTAAAACATTTACTTGGAGATATATTTTATTCAAACCAGAATCTACTAATGCTTATTTTTGTGAATATGACACAGGTATTTATAGTAGTCAATAGCAAACTTGTAACACTTTCTCATAAATACTAAATGAATTAATCTACCTATTTAATAATTCAACAAGTAGACTGAATTTCTCTTTGTTTCCAGGAACTGTGACAGGGTGCCACCATTGATGCAAAGCCACAACACTTGTAAATCTGTCATTTTAAGGGAAATGATAAATTCATGAGCAGTTAAATTCAATATGAACAGGGCTATACCAAT